>NC_090180.1:43869750-44469750 GCF_024679245.1 Pseudorasbora parva
AAAATTTTAAGGACACCAGGTAACTTTTTTGCTAAATAATTTTTTACAGTGCAGCTACAGTGCATTTATTTGATCAAAAATACAGTAAAACTGTAATATTGTCACATAACTATAAATTATGTGATCAAAGCTGAATTTTCAGCATTGCTCCAGTCTTCAGTGTCACATGAAATCATTCTGATATGCTGATTTACTACTTAAGAAACTTTTTTGATGATTTATTATCATTGTTGAAAACAGTTCATATTTCTGTGGAAACCGATAAAAAAAAGAAGAAAAAAAGAAAAAAAAAGGATTCTTTGCTGAATATGCCTTTTATTTGATATAGAAATGTTTTGTAACATTATTCCTATCTTGGTAACACTTTATAATAACTCATGCTCTGAATCATTTCTTAAATAGTTAAGTCATCATTTATAAAGCATTGTCCCTACATAAGTAAATGATTAATACAATATTTAAACATACATTTATACATCTTATTTAGACATATAGTAATAGTTATCAGTGTATTATGAATGTATAAAGGCATTATTACATGTTTTCCTACTGAAATTCGTGATTAATTCAGGTAGTTATAAAACATTCAGTAATTGTCAGTGAGCTATTTTTGTGAGGATGATTTAAAGGTGCACTATGTAGTATTTTTGCAGTAAAATATCCAAAAACCACTTGGCCAGTGTTATATATTTTGTTCAGTTGAGTACTTACAATATCCCAAATGTTTTCTCACAATATTTAAATTGTGAGAAAATTGCTATTTTATCTAAGGACCGGGACGTTTCAGCATAGCGTTTGAGCGAGTCGCCTGTCAATCGCGTCATATCTGCGTTACCCTCGGTTTTATTCTGCTGAAGCGCTTTACTCTTAGCAGTGTGAACATGTCACAGCAGCACCGTGCGAACGCACAGAGTAACGTCAGAACATCATTTTAAACACACTTAAATGTATCTAATAAGATAAACAGAGCTGCTTTACCTCATAATCATAACCGGAAGAGCGGATCAGTGCTGTTGGAGCTGCACGCTAAAGCTGATCACCCCCACGCTTTTACCGCTAGCCTAACGTTAATTATTAACCAAATGCATCCTTATGAGATAAATCAGATATAGATAGGCCTGCACATAATAAACACAATATTACAACTTACATTTGAACAAAACAAAAGGCTGCGAATGCACATGCAAACTTGCAGTCATGATGAAGGTGTAACTCCAGCTGTAAAATGGTCCCAAATAGAACTCGGGCACGCTCGCTTCATTTTTCCTCCCGTTTCACGCTTGAGCCGCACACATGACCCTGCTTAATCGATGATCGATAAGTCTTATCGATCAAATGTCTTATCGACAATTAATCGGTCATCGATTAATCGTTGACATCCCTACTTGCGAGCCGTGTGTTTGTATAAAAATCGCTCCAACAGCCGTGCTCAGCTCCACAACACTCGGTCCTGCTCTACTTCACACTACAGTAACGTTAATAATCACATCCATGAACATGATTTCTGCCCGAGTCCTATTTTCCACCGGCTGTGAGGTGAAGACCACATGTCCCAAGATGCTGCGCTCACACTTGGTGTCATCAAACTACACCTTTGTTTAGAATAGGCGCCCTCCAGTGGACGGAAAGTTGCATAGTGCACCTTTAAACCTCATAAAGCTTTTATTAAGTATAGATTTAAAGACTCAGTTCAACAGAAAAAGGAAACAAACACAATACGGAGGAATATGGCAGATAGAAATATTATAAAAAATGAAACTATACTTGATATAACATAAAAACTAAACCGCTGCAATATCATATACAAATTAAAGAAAACTAAACAAGCAACAAAATGAAGAAAAAAAGAACAAAATAAGAAAGCAAGTGAATGTAATAAAAAATAAGGAACAAAATGAATATATGTCAACAAAACAAGCAACAAAATGAAGGTAAAGAGGTTTCTTTTTCATGTTATATCAAGTGTACAGTTTGCATCATGTGAATCACTCTGTGCTGTGTTTGTCTCCTTGAGTCTTTATCTATACTTAATAAAAGCTTTATCAGGCCTAAATCATCCTCACTTTAGACGAGCTCACAAAAATAGCTCTCTGGCAATGTTTTATAACTACCTGAATTCATCACGAATCACAGTAGGAATGCATGTACACTGTAAAAAAAATATTTAGAAAAAAAGTTACCTGGTTGGTTACCTGGTCTTAATTTTGAGTTCACTGAAATTGATATTTTGAGTTAATACAATGAACATTTTTTGAGATTCGACAACCTTTATTAAAATATTATTAAAAGATTTTGTAAGCATATTGGGTAATTGTGTGTTTTATTTCTGATGATGCAGCGAAACATGCCAAATAGTGCTATTTTCATGATTTATCAATTTTTTTATGTGGTTCAGATACAATAATATTTTGAGTTTCTATTTATTAAACAAATTTCCTTCATTGTATCAACTCAAATTTTTTATTTCAATAAACTCAAAATTTTAAGGCAACCAGGTTACTTACTTTTTCAAGTTAAACCAACAAAAACAACCAATTTTTTTTTTACAGTGTAATAATGCATTTATTAATGCATTGAGTAACTATTACTATATGTCTAAATAATAAAATGTATAAATGTACATTTAAATATTTTATTAATCATTTACTTATGTTGTGAACCACTGAAAACTGGTTTGTAAATATAATAATTTAATACTTAATTTAGAAATTATAAATTGATCATTAATCAAGTATGAAAAAATGATTATTAAACACATTACAGATATTCTTATAAATCAAGAACAAAACATTCACAGCTGTATTATAAACTGCCTACTAATGCTTATTACTGCTTTATAAATGATGAATTGATTATTTACTAATGCTTAACTACTGATTAATAACGTGTAGTTATTATAGTGTTACCAAAGTCTTTAATGTCACTTTTAATCAATTTAATGCTGAATAAAAGTATTCATTTCTTTCCCCAAACTTTTGAACGGTAGTATACCGTAGTATTTGCCTAATGCCATGTCCGAAAATATCTGATTCAATTGTTCAGTATAACGCACCCTAAAGTCATTCCTGTCCACAAACTTTCTCCTCGGAGTGTAAGAGGACTCATGTCGAGTGTGTGTGAATCACTATATGGCAGATAAATGCATTTCCCCTCTCTCTCTCTCCATCTCTTTCTTTCAACTACACAATGATTTATTACCTGAAAAGACCAGAGAACTAATTAGTGGAGTAATTAATTAATTTAAATTTGCATATTTGCATTTGCAATTAGTGCAGTCAACTGATTAGTCTGAAATGAGGAGTTTGACTCATCAGATGCTGGTGTGAACTGGACCAGAACGTGCAGAATGCCAGCTGAGGCGTTTTGGGGGGCAGAGTGTGAACATGAACGCGTGTGTGTGTGTGTGTGTGTGTGTGTGTGTGTGTGTGTGTGTGTGTGTGTGTGTGTGTGTGTGTGTGTGTGTGTGTGTGTGTGTGTGTGTGTGTGTGTGTGTCCTGTGTGTCCAAATGTTGCCGTTTTGGGGACTGCCCTCTGCTGCACAGAGAAATATTTACTGGAAAAGTAGTAGTTTGTCTACTATATGATTTAAAGACGATGAAGCGTAACTTAAACACAGCTGCACTTCTAACAGTCTTCTCGCAAGACTGCACTACAGAGATTCAGAGCTGTCAGACACTGTGGACTGAACTTACAGTAACACTGCAACACCAACACCAACAACACCATCAGTACAGTGTTTATCTCTGCTCTCAGGAAATATCTATCTATCTATCTATCTATCTATCTATCTATCTATCTATCTATCTATCTATCTATCTATCTATCTATCTATCTATCTATCTGTCTATCTGTCTGTCTGTCTGTCTGTCTGTCTGTCTGTCTGTCTGTCTGTCTGTCTGTCTGTCTGCCATCATTATCTATCTATCTATCTATCTATCTATCTATCTATCTATCTATCTATCTATCTATCTATCTATCTATCTATCTATCTGTCTGTCTGTCTGTCTGTCTGTCTGTCTGTCTGTCTGTCTGTCTGTCTGTCTGTCTGTCTGCCATCATTACCTATCTATCTATCTATCTATCTATCTATCTATCTATCTATCTATCTATCTATCTATCTATCTATCTATCTATCTATCTATCTATCTGTCTGTCTGTCTGTCTGTCTGTCTGTCTGTCTGTCTGTCTGTCTGTCTGTCTGTCTGTCATTAATCAGTCTGTCTATCTACATTGTATTTTTTAAATTGTGAATAAAAAAAATTGATTATTGTATTATGTTTAACAAGAATAACATCCTATTTAAATTTTTTCTATACTTCTAAATTTCCACTATTATTTAATGAAAAAATTATGCGGTTTGTTGAATTTGCCAAATAGTGGGGCAAGTCATTGCTATACAACATTATAGCATATAGTCGTTGGAACATTGCCATTGCTTCTAAAAAAGTAAATACAATTTTTAAATATAATAACTATAAACTGTATAAAAAAAAAAAAAAAAAAAAAAGTTGTGTCAACTTAAAAGCAACCGGCTGCAAAGCATTCTTGAGTTCACTGAACTTCAGTGGTTGAAATTGAGCCAACTCCTTTTTGAAAGTTCACTGAAACTATTGGTTTGAGTTACAGGAGTTATATATATTGTAATATTAATAAATAGTGGTTCCATAATGAATTTATAGCTTTTAAAATAGTAAAACAATTATAGAAGGCAAAACAATCAATTAAATAACAAAAGCATTCAAATGTAACATTTAAAACAATGTGAATAAAATGAAATAAAATAATAGCATACTGTATGAAACCATAATTTTCCTCCAATGATAATTTGAAACACATATGACAACTCGCCCCAATCTGACAACAATGAGAAATATGAATCATTTTCGTTTGTTCAACATTTCAGTCTGCCTTCATTATGATTCTCTTCCCTCAGTAGTTTTATTCACATGTTTACCTAATAAATATTGCAAACATATGAATTCTTGAGACAAAGCCATTGTGACAGCTTGCCTCAGGGTGAATTCGTGTTGATTGGGACACTTTTTGCCATTGAGATGACTGAGAAAAAGTTTCCTGAATTCACCATAAATATCTAAATATCACAGTTCTGATACCGAAGCGAGGGGTTGGCTGTGTATCACAGATCACGACAGCACAACGAATTCATTCTTTGTTCTGTTTACCATCATAATGCTCTTTCACATTTATATGCATGCAGGCTATGTGCAGAGATTTGATGTAATATCTGAGCATTTATTATCCATCAGACGACTCTAACACGCATACGTGAAGACATCTCAACTGATTTGCTCTTGCCTGCAGCATCCGTCGCCCTATAATCAAACACACGCTCCACTTTAAAGTCTAAATCATTTAGTCGTTTCTACACTGGTATTGCCGCAGCAGTACTGGCATTAATCTCTCTTTTTTACCCGGAGTTTTTTGACGGTAAATGAGAGCCTCCCGGTGCCCATTACCGTGCGCACCAGATGATGAGAGCGGAATGAAGGTCCCTAGAGACTGCATCATGTGACCAACAAAACGTCAGTGGCAGATGGCATGGGTACCAGCGCTGGTGCCTGGCATGGGTGTCATTTCTCTGTGAAAGAGAGAGAGAGAGAGAGAGGGAGAGAGAGAGGGGGAGATTAAAGGAATTCTTACAGCTCCACATCAAGCACATGGGAGGCAGCTCTGAACGTCGCGAGGAATTTGAACATGCAAGCTGAACACTGAACGAAACAGGTGAGTCTCCAGATTTACAGAATGCATGTGTTGTTGTTGTTGTGTTTATTGTTAAAAATCGCTTAGCTCCATTCTCTGCTATACCTTATTTGTGTTGGTACAAGCAGTGTGCCCAATGGCATGCTTTTGAGTTCACCCAGGATCGTTCTGGCTATTTTATTAATTGTTGTTTGTCAGAGTAGGGCAGCACCGCGCCAGATTAACCAATTAGAAATGAGCTACATGTGTAATCTCTATCATACGTGACCACCACCCTCCTGAACCAACAATAGAAGCTGTAAATCTGTGTGCACAACAACAATTCTGAGTTGATTAAGTATCATATCACATCTGGTTAGTAATTTGATTTGTGATCATGTTAATGGGTGTTTAAAATGACAAAATGTGCATCATCTGAATCAGCAGGTTATCATTCGATTGGGCATAAAACATCCACACAAAATGTATCACAATATGCTTAAAAATAAAAACTAGAAATATCCTTCATGATCAGAATGCGTTATCCAATGCTCTCGCACTGAAAAATTGAACAAAATAAACCCAGTCTGTTTTGAGTGAAAATACTGATCATTATGGGATGGTATAATAATTTAATCTGATTACCACGTCAATGCACAAACCATTGAGACATATTGTAAAAATGCCACTCTTTTGATAAGTTCTTACATTTGCGAACTAATTTGTAGCAGACACATATCAAAGTTTGAAACATTTTTACAGGCACGTTAGGCCATGGTCTCGTTATGGCTTTAGCAAAATGTTAAGTAGAAAGGGGGAAATGTTTACATGGTTTTTTAAAAAAAAAATCTTTACTAACCCACGGCTTCCGGGTAATCATGACTGTTTTATTTTGTTGTCATTTTTTTCTTGTTGTACAGGGACGATGCTAACCGTACCATTTGAAGACCCAGATATGATGCGCGAGTCTCAGTTTGGTGCGACATTCACGCGTCAAGAAGACGCGCGGTCACTCAACAGCGCCGATCTCAAGGAGACGGAGGACGACAACACGGACAGGGACGAGGAGGAGGAGAGAGAGGACGACGAGAACGGTCTCACGAAGAAGAAAGGCGCGCGTAAAAAGAAATTCGGCGAAGGACGCGGCGACCGTGTCAAAATGCGCCGCCAAGAAGCGAACGCGCGCGAGCGCAGCCGCATGCACGGCCTCAACGACGCGCTCGAGAGCCTGCGCAAAGTCGTGCCGTGCTACTCCAAAACGCAAAAACTCTCCAAGATCGAGACTCTGAGGCTGGCCAAGAATTACATATGGGCTCTATCTGAGACTCTGAGCGCGGGGAAGAGGCCCGACCTGCTCGCGTTCGTGCAGACCCTGTGCAAGGGCCTGTCGCAGCCTACCACCAACTTGGTCGCGGGTTGCTTGCAGCTGAACGCCAGAAATTTCCTCACAGATCACAACGGGGACGTGTCGTTCTCGGGCAGGCCTCAGTACGATTCCCTGTACCCGTATCCGAACGCTGCTGAGATGGCCACGCCCACCGGCCTCAGCTCTGGGACCCGGGACAGCGTCAAACCGTTCCGGCCGTACAACTATTACGCGTCCTATGAGTCCTACTACGACAGCGCGTCTCCGGAGAGCAGCAGCCCTCATTTCGACGGCCAAATGAGTCCTCCGATTAATTACAACGGGATTTTCTCGCTTAAAAAACACGAGGACCAAGTCGAGTACAGTAAGAACTGCCATTATGGGATGAGATACTGTAACGTTCCCGGCCGGGGCTCCATGTACCGCGTTTCCCCAGACAGCCATTTTCCTTATGACTTACATCCCCGCAGCCAATCGTTCCAGAGCCAGGACGAATTAAATACGGGTTTCCATAATTAAAAGCGAGCATAGGGGTTGGACGCCAGCTACACTAATCTGTTAATTAATTAGTGCGTGTTGCTGATTGTTTTGCTTTGTTTTGGGCACGTTTGATTTCATCATAAAATCCTGTAAAATCAATTCTATTTATTTCAGACTGCTATAGGTTTGCTCATGCATTGACGCAGGCTGTGGTAGGCCTATTACAATCAATGAATTAATAAAACAAAAACAAAAACAATTCTTGTCTCGTATATACTGTGGAAATGGATTTATTTGCGTGTTACATGAAACACAGAATCATGATAGCAATAATGGAACTATGCAACACAGTATCGTGCAGACATGTAAATAGCCTTATTGTGTGAATTTTATTATTTATAGACATCTGTGTCTTTGAACTATACCCACTCATCCTTTTGACTGATCCCGCTTAATGTAAAGAAAACTATTGTGATTTTGCAACGTGGAAATGTTATTTTTTCCCCTTCTTCTTCTTCTTCCTCTTCTGTTTATTTTGTTGACAGAGGAACGCTGATGTGATCTTGAGGGGCTCGTGCACTTCGATCGACTTGTCGAAATAAATCTTGAATGTGATCAACTGTGTTTTGCTCTTTCTTTAGGAAGTCACCTGAAAGATGAACATCAATATACAGCTTTAATGTTTTAATGACATATGTAAAAACTGATGAAAAAATAAAACACGGCACGAGACTCGACATTTAACCTAGCCTATACGTTTTATTAAATCATATTATTATTAGGTTATCAGGCTCATATCTGATGATAAAAACGAATGCAGAATGTACAAATGAAGGAATTAAAAAATCTAGAGAAAGCGTGTCTTTAAGGCAAATGCAGGAAAAACTGCATCACTAAATTATTCGTTTATATTGCAACGCACTTGATAAATAACTTTGATAAACTTTGACACTTGATTCATCCAGCACGAATGAGTCTGACAATCTGATCGAAAGACACTTAGCCTATATTTGTTGTTTGTAGCTAAAGCTTCTTCTTTTTTTTTTAAAGCGAAGGTTACGCAAAAAACTTGAAATAATAAATATTCAATTAGCAATTGTTTGCATTTGACCTTATGTTTATTCATATTTGGATATAAGTGCTCCACTGGGGTTTCAGCATGAACATGTTGAATTCATTATGACCTTTTACAATCTTGTTAATAATGTAGGCTACCAAATAGGCTAACGGACTTTAATGCAATTTATTATTATTATTTATTTATTTATTTATTTGTGTTGCTATCATCATTATAGATAAGATATTAAATAAAACATCTAATGAATTTACACGTTTAGTTACAGCTTTCCTGCAGATTTTTTCAGATCAACAAGATGTCGGAAAACACATGTCGGGAGATGACAGTTGCTGTATGTTGGTTTTAAAATATATATATGTATATATATTTTCCATCCCTTTTTTAATATAAGGTAGGCTATATATATTTAAAACTATTATCAAATATGTTTCAAACTAATTTTCAAACAAAGTTTGCTTCGCAGTTTGTAAAACGGAGACGGAATTCAAGATCACTGAAAAAAGATCGGTGATTCATTCTGATTCTTCTTTATTATTATTATTATTATTATTATTATTATTATTATTAGCTATTAATATTATTATTAGCTATTTTTATAACTATTATCATTATAATATGATTAAAGCGATTGTCTATTTGAGAGTAAAACAAATAGTTCTTGAAGTCGGACATTATTGACTCGGTGCAGCCAGAGTTTGACCGTATTCACACAAATTTATATTTATACATATCCGTCGATTAAAATAGCATATTTAGCCTACTAGATAAAACAGCATTTGCAAATATGTTTATTATTTTCACATAAATAAAATTGATCTGAAACCGAGGATTTCCCAGTCTAATCTGTGCGCGATGAATTTATCAGTCATTTACAGTCATTTAAAGTTCAGGTTATATTTTACAGGTTGTTAGATAATTTACATTAGACGTTATACATTTGCGGATACTTATAAATATATTTTTATTCAGGCATAAAATAGACCCTATGCTGAAGCAGCGAAGACAAAACGTAAACGTGTGTATATTTAGTTAAAATAAAATAATACAATAAAAAAAAGTATTTTATATAAAATAATACATTCTGAAATATTCCTAAAATTGCTGTGAGGAAAACGAAAGCCATGCTGGTTTTTGCTCCTCTGTGACATCATCTTGTCCTGCTCTTATAGTGTGAAAATGTGTCTCAGTGTTTGGCATGTGCATCTCTGGAGCTGGAAACCTCCAGGCCAATGACACCATCCTTCCTCTCACACTCATCCTCTCCTTCAGTCAGCCTCTGACAGCTGCTCCCTGACAGGAGGAGTGTGTGTGTGTGTGTGTGTGTGTGAGAGAGAGAGGAGAGAGAGAGAGAGAGAGAGAGAGAGAGAGAGAGAGAGAGAGAGAGAGAGAGAGAGAGAGAGAGAGAGAGAGAGAGAGAGAGGTCTGCAGGCAAACAGTCTCGTGGGTGAAGGTCTGAATGCTTGGCATGCATTTGCTCTCTTTTGACTGAGAGGTTAACCATGAATGTGCCCCCCCTTTCTCTCTCTCTCTCTCTCTCTCTCTCTCTCTCTCTCTCTCTCTCTCTCTCTCTCTCTCTCTCTCTCTCTCTCTCTCTCTCTCTCTCTCTCTCTCTCTCTCTCTCTCTCTCATAGGAGACTATAGAGGTAAAGTATAGAGCAGCATATGGCATATTCTTGTGTGGGTGGCAGAGCTGGGGGCGTCAGTCTGGCTTTTATATGGACACAGTTTTCACATTCATATCTGTTCTTTATGAGTCCATGCGACCCATATTAAAATGCTATTCATAATGTATGCAACACATGCATATATGCATATACATAAACACATACAATCAACTTACTCTAAGTGAATCAATTAACGAGTGGCTCATAATTGCACCCCATGGCTTGATTGTCAATATGTCACAAGTAAATATGAATAGCATTTACAATAAATTACACTTCTTTGTGAAAATATATACAGTATATGTGACAAGAAAAAGAGATAGATAGATAGATAGATAGATAGATAGATAGATAGATAGATAGATAGATAGATAGATAGATAGATAGATAGATAGATAGATAGATAGATAGATAGATAGATAGATAGATAGATAGATAGATAGATAGATAGATAGATAGATAGATAGATAGATATTAGTATAATTTTTATTATTGCATAACATAATTAGTCTCTTCTCAATTCACAACATAGCTCTTGGAAAAAAAATATCACTGAGGATGAGAAAAGAGAGTTAAAATGAGAGTTTAAAAAAATCAATTAGAAAATCAATTGAAATGTTTTTTTTTTGTTTTTTTTCTGATATAATGAAAGAGGAGATATAGAATTACAGTCCTCATAAATAGTGATTATTTAAATGGACAAACAGTGTCTTGAATGGTTAAAGGGCACAATCCCTCTGAGTCTGGCATTGCCTAAAATAAATAGCCTGTTAGAAATAATCTTGGTGATTAAAAGTGAAAAATGCTCTGCCCCCACAATGGTGATTTACCACCTTAAACTTTGGCTGCAGAAGTGAATAATAATTCCCAGAGAGAGAGAGAGAGAGAAGAGAGAGAGAGAGAGAGAGAGAGAGAGAGAGAGAGAGAGAGGGGGAAAAGGACAGCTCTAGTCACATCGTCAACCCTCCCCAAATTTCCAGCCTTCCCCGGGACACAGATGGCCTGGGACACAAAACTCTCCCTATTAAATTCCTAATAATCATTTCTCTTGTGGAATGGTGTGAGAGACTGGGGAGGGGAGGGGGTGAGGCCGAGGGATCTGCTGTTTTAATTAGATGCTTTAAGGAGCAGAGGCGGTGTGGGAAGCAGTGCATTCTGGGAGTGATGGGTGCAGGGCTGCCATAAAATGACACCACAGCAGAAGCCAGGAGCTCATTTGCATGTCAGATTGGCATCGGATTGGCACGAGGCCTGGGCACGGGGAAACACTTCTGAACTCAGCAGTCAGAGGTCTGAAGAGGAGAGAAAGACTGCAGTTATGTTCCAGGGTGTGAGAGACTATTCGGAGAAACGAGAACAAAAATTACGTAACACTAATGCACGATAGTCATTTTAGAAATGGCATACGCATTAAGACGGCTCTGTAAACGTTCGTTCCAAAACAAATATCCGTGCAAATCTTGACTGATTCATGTTGTGAATGTTTTGTCTTCATACAATGCCACCACAAATTTACTGCTTGTGTGTGTGTGTGTGTGTGTGGGGGGGGGGGGGGGGGGGCACACAAATGTGTAAAATGACATAGGTATGACATAAGTACTATTACAAGGAGAGGGTGAATATGAGGACATTGGCCATGTCCCCACTTTTCAAAAGGCTTATAAATCATGCAGGATGAGGTTTTTTTAAAGTAAAAATGCAGAATGTTTCCTGTGATGGGTAGGTTTAGGGCAGGGGGCAGTGGAAGGGGATAGAAAATATGGTTTGTACGATATAAAAACCATTACGCCTATAGAATGTCCCCATATGTCACAAAAACAAACGTGTGTGTGTGTGTGTGTGTGTGTGTGTGTGTGTGTGTGCATATAGGTTATTCATATATTAATATGCGGGTGCTGTCAAATTCATTAATCGTATCTAACATAAAAGTTTGTGCTTATATATAAGTGTGTTATACACACACACACAACACAAACTTTTATGTTAATTGCGATTAATCATTTGACAGCAATTAATATTTAACATTTTTAATTATTTTTTTAATTTATACTTTTAAATATATTACAAAAATCCAAAAGATTTATAGACTATTTTAATACTAGGCTATATACTATTTTTGTTAAAATGTAATAACATCACACTGGCATACATTCTGACAAGAATAAAGAAATATTTGTTCAGATCATTCTTAAATAACTTCATATTCTCTCTCTCTCTCTCTCTCTCTCTCTCTCTCTCTCTCTCTCTCTCTCTCTCTCTCTCTCTCTCTCTCTCTCTCTCTCTCTCTCTCTCTCTCTATATATATATATATATATATATAGCTCTGGAAAAAATTAAGAGACCACTTAACATTGAGAAATACATGTTAAGTGGCCTCAATTTATATATGTGTGTGTGTATAGAAAGTAAATGCTATTATAATACTGTACGAGTATGTGCACACCCCCACACACACTTACAGGCTACATATGCACACACACATATAGCTTTATGATAATAATAATAATAATAATAGCATTTACACTCTGCAGGGCTAACTTGACAGACCTATTTTCATACAGTAGAAGTTTTAATTTAATGGGAATGAATATGATACAGCCATTGATTAAACATGTATGAGTTCCCGTCATTTATATAAATCATAAGTTTATTGGAGCCCCAGAAAGACTAATAAGAGACATATTTAACTCCCATTAGTAAAAAGTGATGGCAGATCATTTATAATAGCGTGGTTCTTGCTGAGAGGCGCAAAGCTATTACCGTAAAGAGTTCATCGCGAAGAACTTCATATTCTATTGACACTTGTCCAAAGTCGCGTTTTACAGCACAAGAAAATGACGAACAGACAACGCGACTGTGTAAAAAGCTTTATTAACAGACGCGTATCGTGCCTGAGGGACGAAACAGCACTTCATTTCCTCTTCTTACCATCAGCAATTTGAAATAAAAGTGAGTTTAAAGTCTCAGCACAGAAAATAATCCGACATTAAATGAACATTAAACTGAGCAGCTTTCCGTGTGTCAGATTTCTTCATGTCTGTGCTGTTTGTCTGTGAGCTAATGGGACACGTTCCAACTGCCATTACCCAGGAACACACCTGCTGTTCACAACTGATACCAAAAAATCTCAAATAAATCAAGACGTGGAGTTGATTGGAAAATAAAATCTAAACTGTTCGAGTGTGAAACTTCTGCCACCATCACAATCATTTTAAACTGTTCAAACGGAACTCTGCCTAAACTCTCAGAAGAAAAGGCACCAAAGCATTCACTTAAAGGAATAGTTCACTCATAAATGAAAATCACCCCATGATTTACTCCCCCTCAAGCCATCCTAGGTATATATGACATTATTATTTTGATTCGGACTTATATAAAAAAATGTCCTGGCTCTTGGCTTTAGGGCAGCTCAAAATTTGAAGAACCAAAAAAATGCATTCATCCATTATAAAAGTACTCCACATCTCCGGGGGGTTAATAAAGGCCTTCTGAAGCAAATTGATGCGTTTTGTAAGAAAAATATCCATATTTAATACCTCATAAAGTAAAAAATCTGGCGTCCACCAGACCGTCTTCCGTATAAAAAAGCTCAAATGGTGTGACAAATGACGTAACCTTTTTGAACTGCAAAAACTAGGCCAAAAAAATGTAATACTGACTTTGACACTTTGACATGCTGTACCAAAGAAAATTCTACACAAATTATAGATCACAAACAAACAAAAATTATTTAAAATGATCAATTGATTTACAGTGTCATACAAGATAAGGAAGAAAAATACTCATGTAAGTGTATGTGTAATGTTTGTGGTACTTTTTTTTAAATAGCTTTCAAGATTTTATAATAGGACTAACTTTAATGAACATTAGCTAAATTATACGATAAATAGAGATGTCATGGTGTCATACCTCATGGGTATCACTTTGGTGAGTAATGTAGCCAATAACAGACATGTTTGTTGATTTCCAGAATGCAATTATTTTTTGCCACACTTTTTCCTTCCCACAGACTTCCCACTGAGGTGCCTTGATACAGCACTCTGGGAACAGCCTATTCGTTCAGAAATGTCTTTCTGTGTCTTACCCTCTCGCTTGAGGGTGTCAATGACGGCCTTCTGGACAGCAGTCAGGTCGGCAGTCTTACCCATGATTGCGGTTTTGAGTCATGAACCAGGCTGGGAGTTTTTAAAAGCCTCAGGAATCTTTTGCAGGTGTTTAGAGTTCATTAGTTGATTCAGATGATTAGGTTAATAGCTCGTTTAGAGAACCTTTTCATGATATGCATGATATTTTTTTGAGACAGGAATTTTGGGTTTTCAAGAGCTGTATGCCAAAAATCATCAGTATTAAAACAATAAAAGACCTGAAATATTTCAGTTGGTGTGCAATGAATCTAAAATATATAAACGTTTAATTTTTATCATTACATTATAGAAAATAATGAACTTTTATCACATATGCAAAGTTTTTGAGAAGGACCTGTATATGGCTAATTTTGCTCTTCATGACAACTGTAATGGGGGAGATTTTTTTTATAACTCATTTGTTTACATTATAAAGTTCTGCATAATTAAGGCCACTTTGAGTGACAGGTGGATAGCAATTTATCCTGTCTGTTAGTCATTGCATCACCTCAGCTCCGCCCATGTCCCGCCTCTTTGCCCATTTTCTGTCATCTGGGCATGATGTGCTGGCAAAAATAACATTGAATTTACTAACCTGATCACCTGATCAGCCGCCCTGCAGCTCAATTCATTGGATGAGGTTACATTGACGAGTAGATTTAGGGATCAGTGTTTGGCCAGTACTGTCGGTCAATCATCGGCTGCAGGGCGGAGTTACTGTCGAACTGGTATTGAGGAAAAATTGAGCTGTTCAGAAAAAGCGCAGACTTTGTGTCAGAGAGCGGCGAAGTAAAAGTCACCTCTTTGTCATTGTCAAAAGTGCTTTTCAGCTTGCACAACAGGGGTGGCCACCCCTTAGCTACACCCCTGAATACACCCCTACATCTTTTGATTAATGATTTTTTATTTGTTCTGAGCTTTAAAAATATATAAATCATATTTTCATTTTTTTTTGTCTTATCATATCCTGTTAGTGTAGAATAAGTAAAGCTGATTTTTATTATGACAAAAAATGTAAAAGTAAAATTTTTAGGCTGATACATTTTTATGATACAGTTTTATTATAGAAATGTTCAGCTACGACAGTAATAGACTAGTGATGCAATCTACTCAACTTTTTATGAAATTTCCATTTTGAATGGAAAAAATGCAATCACGATTCATGTAGGCTAATTCATAAGTGAATGTGACAATGAGGCAAAAGTGTGCATTTTCTACATATTAGACATACGAATAAGAGTGAATTTGTGCACATTTTAAAATAAAATATTATTTGCAAATAGTTTAAATGGATTACTTAATTAGCCTACAAATACAATTAGACCTAGCATTCTTTAAAACAGCTCAAACATGCATTTTAGGACTATAGTTAGTTCACCCAAAAATGAAATTGATGTCATTAATGACTCACCCTTATGTCGTTCCACACCCGTAAGACCTCAGTTCATCTTCAGAACACAGGTTAAGATATTTTTAAAATTTAGTCCGAGAGTGTATCCGCACACTATACTGTCCATGTCCAGAAAGGGAATAAAAACATCATCACAGTAGTCCATATGTGACATCAGTGTGTTAATTAGAATCTCTTGAAGCATCGAAAATATAGCATTGTCTACTCTTCCTTGTTTGTGTTCAAACCTCAAAAAAGATTCAAATGGTTGTGAACCAGTGAATCAATCGATCAATGATTCGGATCGCATGCCAAGCTACGGAAATCACGTGACACTGGCGATCCGAATCATTGATCGATTCACTGATTCATAACCGTTTGAATCTTTATTTGAGGATTGAACACAAACAAGGAAGAGAAGACAATGCTGAATAAAGTCGTAGTTTTTGTTATTTTTAGACCAAAATGTATTTTCGATGCGTCACGAGATTCTAATTAACCCACTGATGTCTCATATGGACTACTTTGATGATGCTTTTATTCCCTTTCTGGACATGGACAGTAAAGTGTGCATAAACGCTCTCTGACTAAATATAATAAAAAAAATCTTAAACTGTGTTCTGAAGATGAACGGAGGTCTTACGGTGTGGAACGACATTAGGGTGAGTCTTTAATACATCAATTACATTTTTGGGTGAACTAACCCTTTAAGCTTTTTCTGGGAAACCGGAGGCTAGACTATGTTTATGTAACTATCTGGTTTCACAGACTGGATTTAGATGAAGCTAGGACTAGGCCTTAGTTCAATTAGGGCATTTAAGTAGCTTTTATTAACATGACTTAAAAAAAAACCTGGTGTGCATCTTGAGACAAAAAAATTCAGTTGTTTGTGAAACTTGCACTGACATATTTTAATATATCAGTGCAAGTTTCACAAACAACTGAAACATGCATCTGTAAAAACCTGGGGAAAAGTGTATTAGTGCCTATAAATGGTACATATTAGGGTTCTTTTTTTCTGAGGGTAATAATGTGAACAATTTGTGAATTGTTGCATATCGTCTGTGTTAATTAATTCTGCATAACCAGGAATATAGAAGTATATTTAGTTGTCTACTCTCTGGGAGTAAAAATTGTAATGTGTCGGTTACATAAGAAAGACTAAAACCTTGATAACAATCCATGCATTCATTTATTTCCTGGCCTCCGAGTAAACAACACAACAGCAGGGTGAATTCATGAAGACTGGGGCATTTGCCCCGAAGGCTGCGAGTAATTTTTTCAAGGTGGAGGTGTACTTGACCCAGGGCTCCCGGAGCTTCAACACCAGATGTGTGATTGTGTGTTTACACTGCTGTTCGCTGAACTATGAACTATTGAAGTGCTCATTCAAAGTCATTTGCCGTTTTGCATTGCATGCTTCTCTCACATATGATCAAACAGTGCTTCTTACATTATGTGTATTTCTACATAGAGCTGTAGAAATATCATAAGATGCTGCATGGCTTCAATTTTTGATGAAAACATCCAGGTAATTAGAAGGAAGGCGGAGCTTTGTGACACGCCTCATACTGGGCACCTTTTGATGTACATCAGTATGCAAATTTATTCTGCACTATTGGGTTTTTACAAGCATATGCAATGTTTACATTTCACACAAATTCAAACACAATTGGTTGCAGGCCTGTTTTACACCATTATTCACTCAGTGGAAGCTTACATTCAAAATGAATTACAAATGAGGAATGTGATCTGTCATAAGGAGAACATGGGAAATGCTGAAAAACGAAATTACGAAACTAGAAGTGTACGAGCTAGTATAGAAATGTAAATGTTAATGTAAGTTAACCCTTGATATACTGTTGGGTTTTTGATCATATTTTTAATTAGATTGTATATTTATTATTATTTTTTTTATTATTATTATTATTATTATTGTTTTGGTATTAGGTAGCCCTGGTAGGCTGTGGATTTATTATAATTATTTGATTTTAGTTCCAAAGTTTCTAAAAGCAATATTTTGTTATCATTTTTTATTTTATTTATAAGACCCACTGATGTGTAAAGAAAAATCATACGGGTTTGAAATGAATGTGGGTGATTATACAGTAAATGACAGATTTTATTTTTTTTGGATGCATTATTGCTTTAAGTACACATGTGGCCTAAACAGTACATTGATTTTTTGACAGTCACATTTCACCCTCTGTCCTCCTGTCCTGCATGCCGTTCTGTTGTTCAGCTCATGATGTTCCTCTGTTCCACCTGTCCACCGGGACAGCCCTGTTCTCCAGGACTCCGCCCCTGTCTCTTCCTGTCCTGCGATTGGACGGAAGTGAGCTATCTGACTGCAGAGGGGGGAAAAAACTTGGTTCTCATCCAACAAAGTGTCATTGGGGACACGCATGGCCTGCTGGAGGCAGAGACTCTGGCGCTAATGGGGCCCGCAGCAGCACCTGGGGATTTTGCAGAGAGGGCTGGAGGAGGAATTCAGAATGCCTCGGTAACCAGAAGGACTGTTTCCTTCTTTCACTTTTTTGTTACCTTACTTTCGAAATGCCATGGTGTGGTAGTCAGCAATCTGTCATGTTTGTTTGTCATTAGCTGTTGGTTGACAGCTTGGTTTTGGAAAGAGAGATGACGGACGGACGGATGGACGGATGGATGGATGGATGGATAGATAGATAGATAGATAGATAGATAGATAGATAGATAGATAGATAGATAGATAGATAGATAGATAGATAGATAGATAGATAGATAGATAGATAGATAGATAGATAGATAGATAGATAGATACGCAGTCTGGCTTCCTGTTACAAAAGCGATGATCAAAAGGCGCGGAAAAAACACTGACACTTTGTAACTGTTCACTGTGAGTGCCGTATGCTCTTTGACCAGTCATTTACGCTGTCATCAGCCGGGTGTTGACAGGGCGCGAGCCCAGGTGAGCCCTGTACAGCACATGTTGCTATCTGTGTTTAAACTAAACTCATTTAAGTCTTGCTAATTTAAACATTCAAGGGAAAGGTGCGAAAGAGAACTGCGTGCACACCGTAGTCGCGTCGGGCAGTGTGCAGATACTGAGTTCTCTTTCGAGCCCTGCACTTGAAGAGACAAATTCACACACAAAATTATCCGTTTGGATGAAAAAAATCCGTTTGGATTATTATCCTAGAAAACATAGTTGATTATGTCTTAAAGTTACACTGTGTAATTTTTAGCGCATAGATTGCTATATAGGGCTATCGTAGAAACATGGCGGTGCAAAATGGCGACTTCACTGTGAGGGGACCTGTGGTGTAAGTAGGCTATAGGCTATATAGAAACTGCTCAGTTTAAGGTAGTTAAAACATAATGGCTCATTTTGTAAGGTCGTTATACACCACTGAAAGCATAGTTATGTATATTAGATTGCATTTCTGTCAATAAATCCTCATAAATGCTACACACTGCACTTAAGTAAAGGTAACCCATTGAGAAAGACAACGCATGTGCAAATACTGGATCCATGCTCTTCCAGTGACAGCAGCCTAATATTCCGGTTAATGTCTGTCTGTCTGTTAATCAGACAACAAAAGAAATGGAAATCCCTCACTGATCTTAATTAAATAGCTTTTGTAACTTCAATTAATGCCTACTATAGGCATTCTTAATAGCAAATCTTGTAATTTATACATTGAGTATATAAAATGTTATTTTACATTTGAGCCTACTTTATTCAATTTACCCTAAAGTTAGATTCTAATACAATCTGAAAGGCACTGTTTAATTTTTTTAGATAGATTTTTATAAACCATATAACGAAACCCTGATTATATAATTTTGTATTGATTTATTTTATGCATATGGCATAATGAACCTGAACTGAATAATAACTCGATCTATGTTTAAATCTTCTTTCTCTCTGTAAACTTCTTTCGACAAAACTTGTGAAGCGGATTTCATATATAAAGCACATATGTTCACCTAAACAAGATAAGACTATATTTACACGAGCAAAGAAAAACATTTATTATTTCATTAAAAGCTTGTTTGAAAAAAAAATCAGTATGAGAGAGAGAGAGAGAGAGAGAGAGAGAGAGAGAGAGAGAGAGAGAGAGAGAGAGAGAGAGAGAGAGAGAGAGAAGTGGTAAACAGGCAGGGCAGGTGTTGACGATGCTAATGAAACGGATGACAGATGGCGAGTTTCTCCGTCGCTCACTGTGCGGATAATGGATGAAGGTAATCAAATTCCTCTGTGGCTCTGTGACTTTCCTCACAACTTTCCCATCAATAGTGCCATCAAACGCCAGCGCCGCACCTCACGGCTGTCACACACTCTGTGTAGCTGTAAGAACCCCGTAAAACTCCACACTGCCTTTAATGCAAAGAAAGATCCTTTAAAAAGTTAAGGTCCATTCATACAGGACTTATTTTTGCATCCGTTTTACCGTGCTAGACATGTATTTGATCACCGTTTGCGACGCACCAGACGCATCATAACGACAGTAAGAACCTCCATTCTGTTGTTTTTAAGCACAAGGTTTCTGAATCTGAGAAACATCTCAGGTCTCCTCCTTTTCATTAATGTGCATAAACACAGAATAAAATGCATCGAAGCATATATATATATATATATATATATATATATATCAAGATACTTAACTCATGATATGATATTATTGCAATACTCAAACACAAAAGGTTAACAAATGTAGGCTACTGTTTATGTACTGATTAAAATTCTGAATGAGGTATTATTGGGTGTGGTAATTAATAGGATAGCCTTATGCACAGAATAAATATATTCTATTCATGATTCTAAAGCTGAAAATGCAGAATTATTTTAGACAAATATGCTTGCACTATATTCAAAATAATCTAGAACAATTTTTACTAGTCCTTAAGACATTTAGCATTATCAAGACCCACAAATATTTCCTCATTGCATTATTAAACATTATATTTAACATTTTGTTTATTGTAGCCTAGTACTGACACTAAAACTCTGTAATCGTGAATATTTTCTCACACATTTTCATTTTGGGTGAATTACACAATGCAGATCATCACTATACACGATACAATAGTGTTGCGTTTTTGTATTGTGATATACAATATATTGTTAGACCCCTAATATATATATATATATATATATATATATATATATATATATATATATATATATATATATATATATATATATATATATATATATATATATATATATATATCCTATATATTTAAAAAGTGATTTATAAAATATATAGTAAAACATAAAGGCATTATACGACAGAAGTAAATACTTACTTATGTCTTTTTTTTTTTGCCACTTTTTTGATTCCACATTTTGAGAAATAAGCATAATTAGAGAATTCATGTAAAAACTTAAAAGCCTAAATATAAAAAGTAAGAAAGAATTGGAAGCCGTGTCTCCAAATCCCACAGAAATGCTGCCTGTTTAGTCACCGACTGATTGGGCAGCAGGACAGCTGCCTTTGGTTTGAGACACAGCCAAAATTCACAATAAAGCAGCCTCTTGTACCTTATTGCTTAATTATACTGATTCTGAATTTGATTACAGGTTTTAAGATTTGCTGACATGTGTAGAGAAAAACACACTCCTCTAAAGTGCCACTTGACGACAAAAAGAGAACCAATACACGCAAACAATTTAGTTTCCGTACTCATGATTTAGTCCCAACACTGACAAAATACATTAATAAATTCTATTCTTCAAAAAAAGCAAAGAAAAAAAAAAGCATATGAACCCTCACATAGATGGGGAAGAATTAGTGAGTGAGACATTTTCACAGGTCTGTCTTATAAAACAGATTTCTCTTGTCAATCTTGCTTAGAGTAACAAGGTGCTAATTACGGCAGATGAATTTCCAGGGCGGCAAAACATATTGGATCTAAAAAGTGTAATTCCTTGTGTGGGAGGGGATGGTGTCAAATTGTGCATTTGTTTCATTTCTTTCTATTGATTTATTCAATTCTTTCTTTGTTTCCTAATCATGATTTCTTGGTGAGTGAGATAGATCTGTTCTTTTGTGCTGGAATTAATTAAATCTTTGGTTAAAAGTAGTCTCGCAACTCTAGGCCCCGAGAGAAGAACATAAACATAATTATTATTAACAATCGTCACTATGGGTTAGAGCATTGAATGCTGAACCCTCAAAATGTTATTATTGCAAAATGAGGATAAATAAAAGAAATATATACAAATTTAAAATCTAATAATACACAAAAAAACTCTGCCTTTTTTGTAAACCGGCAGTGGAAACTGAACTGCAACAACTACTTGGCACATCATACAACTTTTTTTCTTCTTCTTCTGGTGCATTAGGGTGGATTCTGATGATTTACAGAAAGGGGTACAGGGGGCATATCATCTGAAAGTTGTGGGTCCAATCTCTGCCTTCCACCGTAGGTCCTTCTTGTCAGTTTTGTGGTCTGTATGCGGTTCAAGTTCTGCACTCTTAACTCAGGTCAATCTGTAACCAGACTTTATGTGATCAGACAACCAGTGTTGTGGATGTCGTCATCTTCAATATTCGCTTAAGTCACCAAAATTAGAAAATGAGCTTCAAATCTTCATCCAATATCGGCTTGAATACTTGACTTAGCAATGTAAAACTCAAGGCTTGTAATATGGTTGTGGGTTTTAGTCATCAATAAGGTTTTTAAGTTCCAACTTTTACTTGCTCTGCCAAAAGTTCACCTTTCAACAAAGAATTATATTTTAAAAAATGGTCAATGTACAACTATATATACACTGCCCGGCCAAAAAAACAAAAAAAAAAACAAAAAAAAAAAAACGCTGTTTGGATTTAAACAGGCAAATGCTTAAGAGTCCATGACAGGATCAATATTGCAGTGATTATTATGATTAGAATGTTATATGTTTGGCAACAGTTCTTCTAACCCTAAGTGATGGAGTGTGTAGCTTTTCAAGAAGACACATCATGGCCATATTCCAGGATGACAATGTCAAGATTCATCAGGTTCAGACTGCGAAAGAATGGTTGGTAGGGAGCGTGACGAATCATTTTCACACATCAATTGGCACCTTTACAGAGTGCTGGACTCTGGCATTGTCAATACAAGATCTTGACCAATAACATAACATTTCCATCAAAAGGTGCATTCATTTTCGGTCAAGATCTTGTATTGAGAATTGGTTGTTTAAGAAATCAAAAGCCACACTCCTTATCAGGGTGAGATGAACTGTTGCCAAGCATATAACACAAGAATCACTCAAATGATTCAGTCATAGGTTTGCCTATTTAAATCCGAGCAGCAACTTTTTTTAGCCGGACAGTGTATATTTTTTTAAATATATAGTAGGTCTATAATTGGGTGTAGTACATTCATAATAATGCTTTTATGACACCTACATTTGTGCACTTTCAACATCAAGCCAGCTAGAAACATTGTATTGGTGAAAAATCTGAAGATTTTGCAATAACAGTTGTGGAATACATTACAGAAAACCAAACGTGTAACAATAGGTGTAGGCTTAACTTGGTCTAAGACCAAAAGGGTTAAAATAGATGCAGACTTTTGTTACTTGGGCAGTACGTTAACAGATTACCCTAGAAACACCTTAGCAACCACCTAGAAAACCCCAGCTTGAATTTTGCACTGGAAAGCACCAATCTAAGATCAAAAATACCACTGTCTAAATAAAACGTTTAAGGCAAGTCGCTACAGGTGAAACCCATGTTTTTTCCATGCTCAATTGAGATTTTTGTACCGATACTTGTCTATTTTCAGACTAGTGGAAAGAAAAACAATCACATGTATGTGTTGAATTTATTATGTCGATCACTTTATATGATGAACAGATTTAATTTAGGCTTTTATTCACATTTAAATTTTGGTCAGCAGACATAAACCTAACCAAACCTGTTTGTTGTGCGAACCTCATTGGTTCTTGCTGAAGCTCAAACGTGCTGCATAACTTGTGAATTAACCTCATTGGTTCTCACACATCAAGTGAACATTTACATTTACATTTATGCATTTAGCAGACGCTTTTATCCAAAGCGACTTACAACTCAGGAGAACAGGAAGCGATCCGTCAAGAAGAGGCAACGAAACACAAAAAAGTGCCCTAAATACCAAGATTTGTACACTGCTCAGAGTAGCAAAGACCAGAAAAGGAAAGAAGAAAGGAGAAATAGAGGGGGAAAGAGGTGTTTTTTTTTTTTTTTGTTTGTTTTTTTTTTTTTTTTAAATGTAAGATTAAGTGCTCATGGAAGAGATGAGTTTTTACCTGTCTTTTGAAGTGAGTGATTCTGTTGTGCGTATGGAGGACGGAAGATCGTTCCACCAACCAGGAACAATGAAAGAAAAAGTTCTAGAGAGGGATTTCATGCCTCTCTGTGATGGTACCACAAGCCTGCGCTCATTAGCTGAGCGAAGGCTTCTGGTGTGTTTGTAGACGCGTAGGAGTGAGTCGAAGTATGCGGGTGCTGCGCTTGTGGAAGATCCATGAGCAAGAGTCAGGGCTTTGAATTTGATCCGGGCAGCGAGTGGTAGCCAATGCAGAGAGATGAATAGAGGTGTGACATGAGCCCTTTTGGGCTCATTGAATACAAGACGTGCTGCAGCGTTCTGTGAACATGCTTGAGCTTGCGTTTATCATGACTGATGTGTGAGTTGATGAATGTTTATATGTGAATAAAAGCCTAAATTCAATCTGTTCATCATATAAAGGGATCGTGTCTCTTTAGAAAATTTGGACTAAACCGCTCAATTCATATGGATTAGCTTGATGAGCTCTTTATGAATTTTTTGAAGCGGTAGTTGCGTATCTGTCAATGGAGGGACAGAAATTGCTCCGATTTAATCAAAAAGATCTTCATTTGGGTTCTGAAGATGAATGAAAGTCTTAAGGGTTTGAAACGACTTGAGGGTGAGTAATTAATGACAGAATTTTCATTTTTTTTAGGTGAAATATCCCTTTAAGCATTCATGCCATCCAGGGCCGTTGTCAACAATGTGAACCTGGTTTCATTATGCATTTGAATAGCCTCTTTGTGCTTTGCAAACAAACTTATAAGCTAATGGAAGCAAGGGCATATGGTTTTACATGCATAAAAAAACAATCACACTTGCACATAAGAGTGCCCATCCACGCATGCACCCTCCGATGTTAATGTATAGATAGTTTGATGATCGCGATGGCGGCGGTTGATCCGCGTATGGCTCAGAGAGCTCTGATATCCTCGGGCACCGCTGCCAAGCTGCCAGTCGGTATCGTCACACCTTACTGCCTTTAAAGATTGCCCTGCAGAGACAGCAGGGAACGCTGAACAGCCGGGCAGCCCTGGAGAGTTACGAGGTGGGAGCCATGCCAAGACGTGCCCACCAGAGAGAGAGAGAGAGAGGGGGTGAGGGAGGTATCCATCCACAGCTATCATGAAGGACAGAGAGGGGGAATTTTAACAGAACCGACACGGATCCTACATGTACCTGCACAGCCAATCAATTCTCAGAGTCTTTGCGACGATGCTGCGTGAGATATATGCGCAAACATGCAGGCCCGCGCCGCCGTAATCCACAGAAATGGCAATGGAAGACAGAATGTAAATGAGGCTGTTATTGCACAGTCGCGTTCATCAAACTGAGCTGGAGAGACTTCAATGGCCCTGATGAATATGCATGCAAATTTGTTAATTAAGTTAATTATTCTGCTGAAAATTCATTTGTCTTCCCAAGGACATTTCTGCAATGATTTTAACATGTTTCTACCATTAGTCATGCACAGTGCAGTTTAAAATCACTTTGTCCACTCTGTTTATTTATTTATTTCTCAAAAAGTTTCACTCCCAGTGGGGGACAGTGTGCAAAAGCTCAGAGGTCGGCAGGGGTTACGCATATGTGTGCATGTGTTTAAGAAAAGCAAGCTGGTGCTAGCACAAGCGTAAGAGGTCAGTGGATGGCCAGTGTCATTTCAGAAAAACGAGGCATGCCAGAACAAAAAAAGCTTACGTCTTGATCCATATAAGGAAACCGTGAAGAACGTAAAGGTATGATAAATGTCGATATACAAATTCTTGCACTATTCTATGCCGTTCTGTATAAATACTGTGAAAATTCCAAAATGATGAAAGTGCACTTTAAATGCTTGAAGGATGCACTTAATTCACCAGATAAAAAAAAAGTGTGGAATGTTGGACACGTCATGCACTCAACTTTAATAGTGAGGCAGGGTTGATGTATTTTTGTAGGCTGACACGGAACTAGCATCACCCTAGTCTCAACCTCAGACATTACGCCCACGGACCTGAACGTCTGATGCATATGGCACACTTAACTGGAAACACTTTAGGATTTTCATAGTCGTCATCTGATTATGATTATTGAATTCTACAGGATGTCCGGGAGACGTGTGTGTTGCATTCTTTAACGGTCCTCCTGGAAACAAAGCCGTTGTGGCGCAGAACGCCGTCATGTTTACAACTGTGACAATGAGCGCTTACCAGTATCAGTTAAACGCTGGATTTTCAAAAGTAGGCAATGTGAAGTTTGCGGTTCAATTGTCTTGCACAAAATTCTTGAATGAATCATTTATACATGCACTCTGGTCTGTTATCTTGGGGACATCGACATTTTTACAATGGTTGTGTTACATGTCAGTCAAACGTCCTCTTGGGCGGTCCTTGGCCAATTAAAGCTGCGTAAAGTCCAGACTTTCTGCCGTCAGTCTGAAGGTCTGGCTACATGAGAATAGCATCCCCCGTCTCTCATAACGTCTGATGCATGGCACACTTAAAGGGTTACTTCAGCGATTAGCATATGGCTTTCTATCAGTAGAAACCCTGGAGTATATTCGAATGATCATGCTTTCCCCCCTCGTAGTCTCCTGAGACAAGAGATTTATGCATTTTATTTCTGGAAAAAATCCTCCGATGACGAAAATATCGTCAATTTGCGTCGTCGGAGGATTTTTTTGCCAGAGGCTAAATACTACAGCCAGCAGAGGGAGCTATTTCCAGATGTTTTCAACCCGTCCATGGGGGATGGAGATCACACTCACAGCTCAGCTCGCAGCTGCAGGCATTCATGTAAACGGAGCGGCCGGCGGAGCAATGTAAGTGTTTTAACTTCTCAAATTAATTCCCATAAAAGTTAAGCTTCCAAAGGTATGGACTGAAAAACGCGCCAGACTGAACACACGCTGTGAATCTATGCCGCGGTCGTGATTACCTCAGCTCTCATCACGAGAGCTCATTGATCACAATGCATGTAATCTGACTCCTGCAGCGTTTGTGCTGACACTCCCTCAGCGGCTAAATCACATTATATTGAACAGACACGTTCAGTTTTTAACCCTCTATGGTACGGTGTTGCCTCCAGGCAACATAGTCTATTTTAGATTATTCTTAATCAAATGAAACACCAATGTATTGTTCAAACCTATCCCTGGGAAGAAGAACTCAAATACTAACCAATGAAAGTGTAAAAAAATGGGTCACATGACCCACAGGGGTCCATTTTGTGTCCTGTTTCAGTCATGTGCACAGGTCACATGACTCCATATTTTCTCCAATGAAAATGGCATTTTTCACTAATTTCCTGTCCAGATAATCACCCACAAAAATATGAGTCACCTTCACTGGTTAGTAAAGAAGTATTTTCAAGAACTTTACATTATACATCATCAAATGTTTTAAAGTAAATAACAAAAAACTGTGTGTTGCCTCAAGGCAACATTGTACCATAATGGAATCATGTAAGGCCATAGCAGACACACTAGGTTGGATATAAATACAGCATATTTGTAAGGAAAAGAGTTAGAATTATCTAAATATATCTGCATTTTTGCACTATTGTAATGCATGTATAAAAATAGTAATGCACATACTATAACTGCATTTATTATGATCTGCACATTTTCTATAGCACTCAAAAAAGGTATAAAACACCACTGATGAGGATGAGGATGAGGTGTCGTGATGAGGAAGATCAGGCCATAGTGACAATCCGGTAGGGAGAGAGTGAGGGTGAGATCGAAGATGGAAATGAGGATGAAGATGGTTATGATATGATATAATAACTTGATGTAATAACTTGATGTGATGGCTTGATGTAATGGTTTGGTAATACATGTTCCACGATGGTACAATGTTGCCTGAGAGCAACACCTGAATTTGAAATGTTGCTTTTTATTAAATATGAAATTTGTAATACATTATAAACTGGATAAATGTGTTTGTTCAGGTCTCTGGTTAAAGAAATTGATTTTTTCAATACATTTATTCATTTTTTTCTACATGAAAACATAAAAAGTTTAAATTTGTCCATTGTGGTACAATGTTGCCTTGAGGCAACAAACTTTTAAAAAATAAATAAAAATAAAAATTATGAATTTTTTTATTGCTATTGTTAAAGTGTCCTATTTTAAGCAGGAAAAACACCACAAATAATTGTTTTCTCATTTAAATCATATTGCGTACCATAGAGGGTTAATTGTAGTGTCTGTTCTCTAACTGAACTGATTTTATGAAAATGAACGCAGTGGGGAAATAATCAGTGATTCAGTAGCGGTGGCTTTGGGAGCGGCCTCGTAGGGCTGCGAAGCATTCTGGGAATTGTTGTCTTTCATCCCCATGAGATAAAAATACATTTTTTTTTGTCTTTTCTCAGTCTAGAAAGCACCAAATTCAAAAATAATTTCACATTTCTACTACATTGATGACCCAGTTTAAATACAGATTCATCTTCCCAGCGCTGAAGTACTACCCCTTTAACTGGAAACACTTCAGGATTTTCGAAGTCATCATCTGATTAGTTGAATTGGTAGAAAGTAAGGTCTCCTTAGTGTGAAGCGTAAATAATAAAATCGGCTACACAAAAACGACAAAATCTACACAACTAACTACACCCCGGTCACATGACTTCAACGTGACCATCATTAGGCTTCCGAAAACTCTTAAAGTTTGAGTTAGTATAGTTTGCAAAAGCAGACTAGTAAGTAATTCTTAAATGAAATCCCAATTAAATCAAGTTTTTTGGGCTTTTAGTATGAATATATTAGCCTTACTGTTATCTATAAGCGAGTGTGCTCTTGTCTGGCTATCAAGACCAAGCTCAATTTAAGATTGAAGATTGGTCTGGGGAGTCTGCTCTGTATTTTCTACTGCACAAGAGGCGTGATCAACGAGCATAATTCAAATGACTCTGTACACAATTGGATAGTCCTTTAACCAATCAGACCACAAGAGGCGTGATCAACGGGCAATGACCTATTGCTTTTCTATCCATCATCGTGTTAAACCCGCCAATAGGCATCCAGGTGGATAAGACAGTCTCTGATTGGTTCCCACAAAAGTGTAACAGAAGCAAATGAATGCACAGGTTTGCAGAATGAGTTGCTGGGTGAAATCAAATTGCTGTCAGATCAGGCTGGGTTTACCCAGTCTAAGTGTGCTCCGAAACAATGAGAAAATTCACATTAAGAAGATAAGCATTCAAACTTACAGTCTCTCATTTCTGTCAGTATACGCATCAATGATTTTGATGACATCACTGCACTTCTCATCAGATTTTCTGTCCAATCAAATGCTCTCTAGATTCTGAAGCATCCCACCCCCCTAAATTAAAAATAGACACAACAGTGTAAATATGATTTACATTAAGGCGAATGAAGTCTGTGACACAAACCGGCGCAGCTCTGGTCCAGAGACACGATAGCACAGAGACGATGCAGACCAGGAAGTATATTGGACCCATTTGCACATTATGCTATATTTTAAATTGATATGGAGGATTAGGTGGAGAAACGGTTAGGTCAACGGCTCTGGCCGAGTTGTCATATAAACCAGTGGTTCTCAAACCACATTTTGCATGTCTCCCTCGTCTAACACATCCAACTCAACTCATCAGCTCATTAGTAGAGACGGCAAGACTTGAATTAGTTAAACTCTATTTGCAGCCATTTTAGGAAAGGGGAGGTGCTGTTTGATATGTCCCACTCTGTCTTCCTTTTTCAGTGGAAATAACGTCAACACATTGAATAATGCTGCACGTTTCATGGCACTTCAGTCACTTGTTATAGACACTTGTTAACAACCAACTTTAAGGAAAAACTTTAAAAAAACATTAGTGTTTTAATTATGTATTTTATATAGTAGAATAAAACTTGATCTTGTGTTCACCAGTCATTGACTTCTTGACGAAACGGAAGTGCTAAGATGCAAACTCCGGGTTTTGACCGACAAAACTCTAGCCTGGTTAAAACCAGACCATTCTCAGTAGTAACTGAGTTATGGTCTGGCAAAGCTTAGATAAATCATTTCCAAAGGAGCGTCACCAACAGACGTCGCTCAAATTTGGATAGACCTAAAGACCAATCAGAGCGACGGAGAAACATCTGAGACTCTGACAGCAATTCTCTGTTTGGGGTTGCGAGGAAGATTTTGCAATGGCTTCTGAAGAATTTTGCCGTTGTTGTAAAAGAAAGATGATAATAGCATGGTGTCCACCGCCACTACATCAACATTTTTGCTAAATTTGGAAACCAGCATCTCAGATCGACTGAAACATCTCGGATTGACGGTTGAACAGAAAACATCGAGCTGATCGCATTTGCCCCTGTTGTACGGCAACTGAGTCTTTGGAAAATTGTGTCTCACAAACTTTATTTAACTTTAGATTTTTAGATATGTTAGAACATTTTCAGACTTGAGCATAGTTACACTAGTTATTTATTTATAATTATTTACATTTTTTACATGATTGCCGGATCTAGTGTGAGGAAATAAGCACAGAAAGGCCAGATCGAGAGCTGCTGTGTGTGTTAGCACATGATCACACTCCTACTCCTCCTCATCAAAGTAGCCGGTGTAATCCACATCTGGTAGGCGAGTGTTGTTATTTGCTCGGGTTTTAACAAAAAGGAAAAGTTTAAATCGCTTAAAACAGAAGCGATAGCTGATTGGAACGAGTGATGTTCCACGCCGGCCTCCATCTTGTAATAAGCAAAATCTGCTTCACCGTCGCTGCGCTGTCGTCATCGTGTAAAGCCCGCCCCACCATTTCTGATTGGTGCCGTGATTTCGACGGATTAGAAATGGGCTTGAATGACTCTTTGCCAGACTACTTGCAGAGCAAATCTAAATTTGCCGGAAGTTGTCTGGGTTTTCCCATGGAGGCTAACAAAATACGTCTGTCAGTTTATCATCTGATGTTGAATGATAAAATGACCATATAAAGTTCATAAACTATGGTTGAGTGCATAAGAACATAGTGTGTCATTTGGGACACAACTGTGTTTTAACAAATTTTCAACTCATTGTCTTCCTTAAATGTAAGTTTATGGGATTTCCCTTACCCCCCCCCCCCCACCCCACCTGTTTATATGTTTTCCAAGAGAAAATCGTATGTCCGAACATTTAGAACAGTAAAAGATGTGTGGTGTATTAAAGTCCATAGCACAAATACAGGACAAGTTTTAAGCCCGGGAGCATTATGGAATTGTTCAAATTCACCCTAAGTAGCCTACGCCTTAGCAAGCGCTAATAAATTAGACGGTTCTGGTTATAATGAGGAAGAGATTAGTGTAAAAATCCTTTAGAGAACAGATGTCTATCGGCTTCAATCAATGCCACACCTGGTTATTAAAATGCATCGTTTCATAAGCAAGACCTTTGAGTGAGCAGAGAATAATTCCTTTGATATTTAGAAGAGAAGAGTTTTGTTTTCATAAGATGAGTCTCTAATTCTCTGTTCTGGCGGTTAAATTAAAATCATGTAAATAAAGAGTTGTTGCGCAGAACATCATAGGTGTAAAAAATGATGAAGAAATAAATATAGTTGTAGCCTGTATTCCATAGGTCTGACCCTGTAGATTAGCTGTGCAGTGTGACTCATGTTTTTGGTTTGATCAAGGATGATTTGAACACTGTTTCCCTCCAATCTGCTCTCAATTAACCCTGATGTCCTCCGAGGTTTGCTGGAGGCATGTGCACCTCTTTCCCTCATATACAATACGGACTCTGTATCTGCAAATGCAGTTGTAAATCTAGTTATAATGGATTTTTTGAATTATATATAATAGTACATATTATATTTATACTTTTTTTTTGCATATATATTTATATTTTTCTACACACACACACACACACACACACACACACACACACACACACACACACACACACACACACACACACACACACACACACACACACACATAATTTATAATTTTTAATCATAAGAATGTTATATGTATAATAGTACACATAATAATTTAACTTTTTGTGTATATCTGTATATTTCTAGGCTATCATTCCTAAGAAGATTTTATATTATTGTAGCCTATTTAGTAGATATATAATACATCTAATAGTAATAATGATTTATTTTTTCTATTTAATAATTTCTTCAGTATATTTCCGTATTTTGTAATCGTATGAGAAAGCTAGTTGTCACACTTTTTACTCCAGTGAACATCTCATCAAACTTAATAGTGGAGCATGTTGTCACACTGTATGGGGTAAGTTGTCTCAATGGGACCCTGCCATTAAATTTCATGCAGTAGTGTAGATCACAAAACATGAAGAAACATGAACACAGCAAAAGTAGGCCATCATACCCTTGTTTGGACCAACAGATATTGAAATGGATCCATTTTATAAAAATAAAAAAATAAAAAATGTAATATGACATTTTGCTCAGATCTATTTTTTTTTTTATAATGTCAAGGATGAAAGACAGGCATTTGCTTATCTAATCTACAGACTTTCAGAAAACAAGGACATTGAAAGGCAGCAAAAGAAACGAAACCTCAAACTACGTTAAATAAAGACAGTAGGAAAGCAGGTAAGAACAAGAAGGTCTAATGAGACTCTATTGAGCAGAAAACAACATCTGTTTGGCTCCTGGCTATAATCTGAGCACACATTTGCCAGAGAGGTACAGTATGGTAAAGGAGCGCGTCTTTCAAGAAACTCAAAGTAAACAGATGAAGTGAACAGGTTTGTCTGTTCTCAACTTTTCCGACGAGGAGAAACTGTTTCCGTTCAAACTGAGAAGATTTCTTCGGTCTTTGAAGGAACGTTAGATAGGTGAATAGCAGGTGTTTCTCTGAAAACACAGAGGAATGTAAAATATAGCTCCATGTTATGAGCAAGACCTCCATCACATTCTGAAATGTTGTTCATGTTTGGTGAAACAGCACGATCAAGGACATTTAGCGAGGCATGGCAGTGCTATAAACAGACTGTCATTTTAACACTGCTGAAATGTCAAAGCAGACGTGTTGTCGTGTTGGCATCATGGAGAGATCATAAAATGATACACTTCTGTTCAAAATGTTCGAGTCTGTACGATTTTTTACATAAAGAAGTCACTTGTGCTCACAAAAGCTATACGTTATTTGATTAAAAATAAATGTTTTTTTATTGAATATATTTTTAAATGTAATTTATTCCTGTGATCAAAGCTGATTTTTCAGGATCATTCCTCCAGTCTGCAGTGTCACATGACCCTCCAGAAAACATTCTAACATGATGATTTGCTGCTCAAGAAACATTTTAGCTTGTTATTAATGTTGAACATTTTGCTTCATAATTTTGTGGAAACAATGATACTTTCTTCTTTCATTAATTCTTCTTTGAGACAAAAGAACAGCATTTATTTAAAACGAAATCATTTTGATCAATTAAATGCATTGACACTATAGAAAGATTTTGTTAGCTTGTCAATGTTCAGTTATGTTGGACATGTTTTGAAATGTATGGTTAGCATTATGTGTTTAATTTATTTTGCTCATACAACTAAATTGTAGGCTATAGTTGCATGGAACCCACTTAAAATATTTTTTTGTAGAAAGAGAGTGTAGAAATAACTGAGTTTTTAAGTAATGAGAACAATGATGGGATTAGGATTTATACCTAAATGAAAAAAAAAGAAAATACAAATTGTCTGGCTGTTTTATTTTTTAATAAAACTTGTAATTATTATTTTATTTTATTTTATGTAATCAATCAGCTGGGGTAATATGGTGATATTGATTAGCCTTTTTTTAAAATATTCTGTGAAGTAAATACTACAGAAAAAACGAATGTAATTTGAAAAAGAAAAAGGTAGTTCATCATAACAAAATGAAAAAGGTAGTCCAGGCTAGAATACAAAAAAAAAAAAAAAAAAAAAAAAACATTCCTATAGGCAAACTCTATACGTATTCCATTCAAACTTGCACATTAAAGTGTAATTATAAACACTATAAAATAAAGTAAAACTATTCAACTTTTCTGATTCCCCTCGTGTACTGGGGTTTGAATAATTAATGAGGTGTATCACTGTTGTCCTGTATTTAGCTGTTTTAGCTGTGTTTTATCATTGCCTTTGCTGTTATGTTTAGTAGCTTGCCATTTTGTGACATTTGGGGACCTTTTGAAACGATCTAAGCACAGTCTAAAATGCACGGCACAAGTTCACTTAGGCTACATGTCCGAATCCACTTTTGCTAGTTTAGCTACGGGAAAAATGGCTGTGGTATAAAAGGGCTGTACCTATTCTCTTAAAGAGTCATGATAGTGAGTCAATAAACCAATCAGAGTCTCATCTCCCATTCCCTTTAAAAGCCAGCTGCTCTCGCACTATGGCGGATTCGCCGTTTACAGCAGAGCATTTGCAGAAGTTTGCTAACATACAGGGCTTAGATTAACACAGGAATCGTTCAATTAGGACATTTAGGTAGCTTGTATAAACGTGTTTTTAGAAAAGAAAACATTACTAGTGTGCATCTTGAGACCTTGGCACTGATATATTTTAAGATCTGTCAGTGGTTGCCTTCAGTTAAAACAGCTCAAACATGCATTCGTGACTAAACCTTGTCTGTGAAACCAGACAGTAACGTACTGGTACGAAGACTTCATATACATATTCAACTTGATTTGAATGTGTGTTAAATCTCCCCAGAACCGGGCTAAGCCTTGTCTAGGAGAGCAATTGACTGCCGTCTGTTAGAGGTTTGTGGTTTGGGAGTTTAATGGGATCAGATCAAGACAGAGATGGTGTGGGAATCTGAGTTGCACTGAATGAGATATCTCAGGCTATTAGACAGATATCACACATAATCACGTTAGGTGTTATATTAAAGATACCTTGGAGTATATGCGTCTGTGATATTCAAAACGCAGAGGCGCGTTCATATGAAATACTCCAGTGAAAAGCAGAGAGCTGTCAATCATTCAGTTTGTCATCTGAGCCGGACGGTTTACTGGCAAATAATCGGCTTTTATTCACTGTGAACTGAGACGACTCCAGGGGTCCGTGGGTCCAACAGTTACGGTTTGATTCCAAACTAGCTTTTTGTGTGTGAAAATATCCATTAAACAAAAATACAATACCTCCAAACAATTACAATTGTAATGTTGTAATGTTGTAAATTACAAAACAATTGTAATGTTAGCTAAAGTTCGGTTAAAATATTAAGCATTTCTTCCACAATAAAATGTACAAAACCTTCATTTGAAGCATGACTTCCTGAATTACACAATGTCCTGCTGCTCTTATATATAGGCTAGCCTATACACACACACACACACACACACACACACACACACACACACACACACACACACACACACACACACACACACACACACACACACACACACACACACACACACACACACACACACTTAAAGTTAATGGAAACCATAGTAGTGAAGCAAGGTTTTCAGTGAATAACTTTTGCCCTGTTTTTCATACAAAACAAATTTATGAGTTCAGATTTAGTGAACACATATTGTAGCCTACTGTTTTAATGGTGTTTTATGTTGCTTCGAAGCTATTTCTTTAATATTACTGCAAAATTAATTATGAAAAAGAAAAAAATTACAGTAATAAAAATAACATTTGAAGAATGTTCTTCATTGTGCCAAATGTGTCACTTGTTGATAACTATTGCCACCTAGTGGATACTGACGGGAATGACTCATCCTGTGCCCTTCTTATAGATGGTAACCCAGAGACCTAATAAAAAACTCATGAAACATTTCGGTAACACTTCATTTTTTTTGTCATTGTTGCATATGTTACATGTGGTTACTATAGCTGTAAATGTTGACTAATTACATGCAACCCTTTATCAACTTTTTTTTTGCAACTCTCATGCAAACCCTAATGAAAACTGATGCCTAATCCTAACCCTTTAGTAAGTACATGTAGCTACTTAATATTATTCAGTAATTAAATGTATAATTACAGCATAGCAATGATACCTTCAAATAAAGTGTAACCAATATACTTTAAAAAAAAACATAATTAAATAAAAAAACTTTTTTAATACATAATGGAAAATTATTTTTCTCCGAATTCTGCAATCACACTTGGTTTTCCATCTGCTTTTTTTTGCCTCTGTTCCTCTTTCATTAAATCTTTAGGACACATTACATTCATGTAGAGAACCACTTCTCCAAACAAACTCAAGCATACATCTATTGATGTAATACATGCAGTTCAATGACACTTTTCTATTTTTGCTGACCTATTATGTTACATTAAAATACATTTAGGCTACATTAAGTTCATAAAGACAGTTACTTCAATACACATATGATAAACATGTTTTCATTTGATAGTTTGGGTGAAACTGGTGGTATAACTTTAATAATAATAATAATAATAATAATAATAATAATAATAATAATAATAATAATAATAATAATAATAATAAATAAACACTAAAGAAGTTTGGTATAAATAATAGATGGCTTCATTACAAAATAAGCAGTGAAGCCATTTTGTTTTGTAATAACCAACATTGAGAAAGCCATTCTGTTACCATGTGACAGTAAAATAAAATAAAGTATACCACAAAGTGACCCTATATAGACCCTCATGGCTGTGTGTGTCAAGTATATTTATAGATAATGTGCCTGTTTTTATGACATTCAGGTTAATTCAAAAACTGTTAATGTATAAACCAACATAAATGCCATTTAAATTATGGCGTTCAGGTTTTTTTTTTTTTTAGATATATTTATTTGATTGTTTTTAGGTTTTATTCAACTTTGACATTCAGGTAACTCTTAACAATAAGATTTCATTTGTTAACATGAGCCAAAAATGAAAAACACTTCTAGAGAATTTAAGCGTTTTGCAGAAAATGCTTACCAACAGTTTTTGTTTTTATTTTTTTAAATAACTATGGCTCCATTTCCCAAAACTCTACACATAAAACCAACCACAAAACCCACATGATGCAAAATATCTCACATTTATCACTTCATTCAAATTTATTTTAACTTCTCTAAAAATGCTCCTTTGACTATACACACAAACATAAAATGATTATCCACATACAAATCAAACTTCACACAGAAAAATGTAAAACAGTACTATCGTGTGTGTAGTGGAGTGTGTATACAGCATGCATGCACAGAGGATGCATTTCACAGTTATTGATCTGAACTGCCTTAAAGGGATAGTTCACCCAGAAATGAAAATGATCCTTAATTTACTCGATTGCTTGAATAATTTAGTATTAACTTGATAAAATAATGGATTTATCTCTAAGATGAATCCAACTTAATATATGAGAGCTACCACCATATACCATATTTTTCCCATATTCTTCCGTTATTGAAAAACTGCTTTAAAGGTGCAGTATGTAATATTTTTGCAGTAAAATATCCCAAAACCTCCAGGGCAGTGTTGTATATTTTGTTCAGTTAAACCAAGGACCCGGGGCGTCTGAGGGAGTCGCCTGTCAATAGCGTCATATCTGCGTTACCCTCGGTTTAACATCAGAGAGTAACGTCATAACATTATTTTAAACACACTTAAATGTATCTAATATGATAAACAGAGCTGCGTTACCTCATACTCATCACCAGAGAAGCAGAAATAGCCCCAGCGACTGTGTCCCGTTAAAATAAAAGTCCCGTTGCTCACAAGCAGTTTTGCGTTCAATCACTCCAGCGGCCTTGCTCAGCTCCACAAAGGAGCCTTTTACCACGTGGACCCTTTAGCTGCGTTGTTCCCAAGGGGGTAATCTAGCACTCAGAAAGCTTTCCACCCATAGGGGCGGCCATTGCTAACCAAGCCATCACCTGCTGTTAGCATCCCATTGACTCCCATTCATTTTTGAGTCACTTTGACAGTGAATAACTTTACATCTGAGGCATTTAAAGACTCCATTTGTCCATTGTTTATTTATAAAGAAACACGACAATGCATATAAAGCTCCGTTACCTTGTATCTTACACTATCACCCGGCAGAAGCTGTTTTTGTAAAAATAGGCTAACGATTGCGTCATAACCAACGCGACTCTGTCGCACAGTTGAGAAATTACCGTATAGACCTGAGGAGACGCTCGCCGACAATCTTTTACTGTCTATGAGACAGTCGGGGGGACGTGGAGACATAAAGTCTGATAAAGTCAAGGGAGAAGAATGGGGAGAAGCCCATAGTGAGCCAAGAGCAACGGGAGAAAACATTTAAACAACGTGATTCAGCTTTCACTTTCCACAACTACTAGAAGACTTACAACTTTTTTCAGACAAGGTTGCTCACCTCACATCTACATCGTCAAGCTCAGTCTGAGCCTGCGCAGATCGCTCCGCCATCAGGAAGTGAGTGCCTCTAATTGACTTCACTTTTCGCCGCTGAAGTCTATGGGGTCGCTGTGCCCATTTCTTTTACTGACTATGGTTGTTCCTTACAGCTCATTGTTCGTTAATAATATTTATTAATGCATTAACTAATGGGACCTTATTATAAAATGTTACCGAACATTAATTTCTCATCTGATTCTGATTGCTTGATTCTTGATTGCTGATAAATAGTAGGTCTGATTTCCATAGGGGAGAATGCCTGGAGAAATATATCCTTTATCTGTTTGTTATTCCTCATTCAACTTTTTGAGCCAATCATCTAAGCAGAACTGTCCTGCAGAGTTTAGCTCCAACCCTGTTAAATACACCTGAACCAGCCAACCAAGGAACTCAGGATCATTAGAAAATCAAAGGTAGGTGAGTTTTATCAGGCTTGGAGCTGAACTCTGCAGGACAGTGGCCCTCAGGACTGAGTTTGAGGAACCCTGTTCTAGGGCATCCCCTTTTGGAACCTTTATATTGTAAAAGTTTATGTCAATGTGATGTGTGGCATTTCTAACCAGCATGCACTTCTTCAGGTCAGACCACGATGAGTCGAACACACCTTATGATATCATGACACTTGACCTTTGAAATGGTCAGAGATGAAACTGCCCTGAGTAGCTGCTCTGATTGCTGAACGTTTGAGTGCTGAACCTCTGTGAGAGCAGACGGAAGCCTCTGGTCCACGGCAGGTATCTCCTGAACTTCTTCCCTCCAAAGATGTGGACGAGCGGGTTCAGACAGCAGTGGGAATACGCTAGAATATGGGTGATACTGTAGATGCTATCCAAAGTGTTTTCCCACCCTGTCTGCCAGAATACAGGGACACCTAAAGACTTCAAGGAGATGAGGAAGAGGAAGATGTTAAACGGCGCCCAGCAGATGAAGAATCCCACGGCGATGCTTAGTATGATGCTTACAGCATGGTTTCTGCTTCTGATGCGGCTCCGATGGATGGTTAAACCCATCCGGGTGTAGCAGAACGTAATAACCAGGAATGGCAACAGGAAAAACAGAATGATTTGCATGAAATATCCGAACAACTCCACAAACAATGAGTTGTAAACGGGAATGCAGAAGATGCCATTAGGACTGTCCACAGTATCAGAGAAGATCATTTCAGGCAGGCTGAAGCCCATTGAAATCAACCACACCACAGCAGAGGAGACGTGTGTGTACAGTCTGCTACGATTGCCTATCGATGAAGCGAACACCGGATGCACGACCGCCACATATCGATGGACAGTCATGACTGTGAGGAACATCATGTAACTGTAAAGGCCCAAGAAGATGCCCCAGGAGAACAGCCTGCAAGCCAGATTCCCAAAGACCCAGCCCCAGATGTGAGTGACGGTCCAGGGCACCAACGTGAAGGTGAAGATGAGGTCGGACGCTGTCAGATGGAGGAGCAAGCAGTCGGCAGAGCTCCTCAAACCCATCTTCTTCACGACCACCCAAAGCAGAAAGCAGTTTCCCGGTACACTGATGCAGATGATGAAACTGTAACAAATGGCGTTGATCATCGCCAGTGAAAAACTCTCTTCCTCTAATGTAATCAACGGAAGCCCATCATCCTCATATGGGTAGTCATAATAATCATAGCTGGAATTTAAGTCCGTGTGCAAAGTGTCTCCGTTCATCATAACGTCTGCACTGTAAAAAAAAGGGGCTTTTTTAAAGTTGTAAATAAAGATTATTGGACTATGTTTTACAAGAAAATACATTTTCAGTCTCACTACTACTTCTAAATTTCATTATTTGTCATTTCATTGTAATTATTTGTGAAATTTACAAGCAATTTCTGAGGGAAAATCATTTAAAAGCCTTACTGTAGAATGACAGCAACACACACTCAATCTTCTATAAATATTATGCAAAAAGATCACATCAAAAGCCATATAAAACAAATGTAGTTTATTGTATAAATAAAATATATACAATTTCAGTTTGTCATTAATCTCTCAGTATTCCCACATTCATTCACTCATGCTAATGCTGTTTTTATAATCACAAAATTATACAATTATTTTTCATGCAATGACTATTTATAATGATCAAAAAGCATAAATGAACCTTATTCAACTATATTTCAAAGCTTTTGAAGCCTTGCAGAACAGAAAATAAATGTATAGTTTGTCCAGAGGATTTGGAGTGTGCCGTGCACATGGACATTTTCTTTAAAGCCATTGTAAATGCAAGCAAAGAGTGAAGGAAAGAAAGCTGTAAAACAAGAAATACCTTGATTGTTGTGATGACCAATTATATGTTCCTTAAAACATGAGGTTTGTCTGTCATAGAGAAACTGAAGAAAACATACTTGCTCTGAATGTTTCATTCTTCAGTCACATGACCGCCCAGCCCACTCAATAACACACATCTTCTTTAACAGATACGTTCATCTTAAAGTCAATTTTTAAACACAGTAGGCATAACACAAAAATCCATAATCCACACCAGGAATTGTGCTCTTTCAAATATTATAAAACCACCCACAAATTTAAATAAACCTTTAAATAATCATCCATATCACAAACTGGGAACTTGGACTTATTTCAACTTGAATCTTAAATAAAAAAGTTGAAAATTGTCAAAATTGTCTTAACTTATTTTAATGAGTTAAGCAATGTAAAAGCATATTTTGTCATAACTTAACTAATAATATTTAGTCATAACTTTTATATATACATATTATGCTGTCAATCGATTACAACAAGTTACTAATAATTTTTTTCTGTAATTAATTGCTATTAAAAAAATAAATTATATATATATATATAATATGAATACATTTTTTATTTTTTATTTAATTTTTAATTGTAATTTTTTAATTAATTTTATTAATTTGATAATAACTTTTCTGTAATTATATATATATATATATAGTATTTTTTATTTAATTTTTTATTTTATATTTTGGATTAATTTTATTAATTTTATAAAAACATTTCTGTAATTAATCATGATTAATATCTATCTATCTATCTATCTATCTATCTATCTATCTATCTATCTATCTATCTATCTATCTATCTATCTATCTATCTATCTATCTATCTATCTATCTATCTATCTATCTATCTATCTATCTATCTATCTATCTATCTATCTATCTATCTATCTATCTATCTATCTATCTATCTATCTATCTATCTATCTATCTATCTATCTATCAAATCACACTTATATATATATACAATTTTAAATATATAAAAATATGAAATATGAAATATATATATATTTCATATTTCATATTTTTATATATTTAAAATTGTATATATATAAGTGTGATTTCCGGGGGGAAAAAAAGCAAGATTTGTTCGAAATAAAACCAAAGTTTATAAAATCTTTCTCTTGGTATAAATGAATTGATCAAGTTTGCATTCTCCATTTTTATATTGTGTTCAGCTCCGTGACGTTTGTTTGTCTCACTTCACAGTTTTCAGGAGCTCCGTCATTCATGTACGGATGAATCCTGGAGTCGCTGGGATCCGTGGGTCCTCTGTAGAGCCCCGACTGCCTGAGTTCAGGAGAGCAGAACAAAAAGCTGGACAAGAGTTTTCTGTACTTCCCTCTGAGAATGTACAGCGCTGGGTTAATGCAGCAGTGAGAAAATGCCAGAATTCTGCAGACGACAAACGCAACATGCAGCTCGTAATGCTCGCAGGGATCAAATTCATAGATGGACATCAACACGATGATGATATGATACGGCCCCCAGCATATAAAGAAAGCTATAACAATACACAGCACCAAAACCACAGTCCTATATTTCTGCCTGGTTGACGTCATCATGAGAGTAAGAATGATTTTGGTATAACAGAAAACAATGATGGCCAATGGTACCAGGAAAAGCAGAATGAGTTGTGAAAAATACCCCATGTTATCATCGCTCGTATTTGTGCTTTTGCAAGCATAGGTATCGATATGCTCTTTTTGTGCTTTTGAGGTTATTGAATCTCTCAGACAAGCAGTCAAGCTTATGATCCATGCAGCAACACAGGCAGCTTTTGAACATTTGAGCCTTCGCCTCCGTGTTAGCCAGTGACTTCTCACCACCACCACGACAAAACGATCGAGGGTCATGGCCGTGAGAAGAATAAGACTTCCGTAGATTCCCACAAAATAAGCCCCGGTCATGATCTTGCAGGCAACGTCACCGAAAACCCAGTGATTAAGAAACTCCACACACCAGAAAGGCAATGTCAGTGTGAACAGAAGATCAAAAAGTGCCAAACAGAACATGAAAAGGTTCGTGGCCCTTTTCAGGTCTTCGTAGCAGGTCAATGCACACACGAGGAAGCCATTTCCAAGGATGCTGAGGCAGAAGACCGTGGCGTAGCAGGCGGCTGTGACCTGCTTATAGTCATCAGCATCACACATTTTGATTAACCCATCTCCAGAATCGTTGTAATCATATGAGAACTCCTCATAACCACTGGTTGAGTTGGACTGTTCCATCTAGTGTGAGCATGAGCAAAACACTTCAAATCACTTTTACAGTCATGCGTAATCAAAAAGCTGTACAGCTGTTTCTTGCATCTTCAGCATATCAAGAATGAAACAACACCAAATGCTTACCTCTGTGTTGATTTGTCCGGGTTGTATAAGTGCTACAGGAAAATTGTCTATGTGACAACAGAGTTCACACTTTTGTCAGGGTAGTCGTTTCCTTTTGCTAATGCGAGCAGTTTCGCAATGAATGCATATGGTGTGGCTTGGCTTGGCATTGAAGCATGTCTTCTGGGAAGTTTAAAATCCTCTTAAAACATTACAGCACTGTAAAAAAATATTTTTAAAAAAGTTACCTGGTTGCCTTAAAATTTTGAGTTAATACAATGAACATTTTTTGAGATTCGACAACCTTTATTAAAATATTTTTTAAATATTTTGTAAGCATATTGGGTAATTGTGTGTGTTTTATTTCTGATGATGCAGTGAAACATGCCAAATAGTGCTATTTTCATGATTTATCAATTTTTTTTATGTGGTTCAGATACAATAATATTTTGAGTTTCTATTTATTAAACAAATTTCCTTCATTGTATCAACTCAAATTTTTTATTTCAATGAACTCAAAATTTTAAGGCAACCAGGTTACTTACTTTTTTAAGTTAAACCAACAACAACAACAAAAAAAACTAAACAATTTTTTACAGTGAGATGCTAATAGTCTGTAAAAACACCCCCCCCCCCCCCCCCCCCAACCCAACCCACTAATATTGATGCTGATTTAGCAGAATTTAAGCATTTCCAGTTCCTTATTCATTTTCATTTATACTTCAGGGGAAATTCAGTTGTGTTTCTTTTTACATTGAGATCATTTCTTGCAAAAGATATGACTTTTGCTGACTTTTCACAATCTTTTTAGTAGCATAACTACAATCCAGATACTGGTTTTTAAATTAATATTCAAAAAAGTATTTTGGGGGGAATGCAATTGCATTTCTTTTTTCATTAAGACAATGCCGATAATATACATAGGACTAGAACTAATTAAACATAAAAACAAAACAAGAAAATAAATGTGGGATGCGTCTCATTCAGTTCCCTAGCTGGTGAATCGGTATATCATGTACACAAATTCGGGAACTGTGAGGACTGTAAAAGACGCTGTCTCACTACACATTGGGACACTGAGGAATCTATTTCTGGTGACATGACAACGCCCTCATTGTACAACATCAGTACTGATATTTATGAACAGCATTAGAACTGATATCTTTCTGACATTACTTGTAATGTTATTTAAAGTACATTATGATAAATATTTTGCTTACATATACATACAATTATAAACGTTACCTATATTGTGTTTATTACCTGTCTAACGATGTATGTTAATGCTGAAATGCTTGTCGGTATATACATTATTTTGCCATTACCGTGCTATACTTTATACATGAACAAGTTATACAGGGTTCGTTTACACAAAAACAATGTACTAAAAATGGGAATGTTTTCCCTTTGCGTTTTTCCATACGCAGACGACAATGGTCTCACAAGGTATGCGGCACCACGTGGCGATGTCACTTTCACTGTAAAAAATTATATGTTCAATAATTTATGACAACATATGTTTTTACATTGTTTTAACTCATCAAAATAAGTTAAGAAATGTTAAACTTTTTTTATTAGTTATACAAGATGTAACTCATTTTTTTTAGTCAGTTTAACATAAGTCAATTGTATTGCAAAAGTTCAAAATTTGCCTTTTTTTACAGTGTTGTAAAGAAACTATGCTGAACACATACATACCAGTACGCATGTGCATGACGTCACCATTTTCACAAGTTCACGTTTTTGAATTTTACACGGAGATGATAACGGGATCATTTACAAAAACTTGTATTTTTTTTTTATTATTTGCATTTTCAGCCCCCCAAAATGCTTTTGTCATGTAAATGAATGACCAAAAACAGCCCATGTCCATGTAACGGACATAGGCCTGCTTTCTTTTGAGCACTTGTTAGCGCTCTGTGCAGGTAGAATAGGACTTGTTACATTTGGTGCCGTGACCCAGGAAGGAGTGAGGTTTAGGGGTGTGTGTGTGTGTAATGTAGGCCTCAATAGAGCCCCTTTCACACTGCGATTCCGGCAAAATACACGGATAAAGCGACCCGGCATTTGTTCCCGGGCCGTTAGATTTGGTCCATTCACACTGCCAGCGAAATACCGTAATATGTGCGCTTTCACACACAACCCGGAACGGTCCCAGATCGAGTTGACACGTGACATCCTGATGTGACGTGTAACGGCGAGCAATCTCAGCTTCAGCGCGGATAGTAAGGAGCTCCGTGGTCTCGACTTGTGTCCAGTTTGCGCACATTTCTGCTTGTTTAATTTTAGTTTCTTTTGTATACGAACACTCTCTGTGTTTGACGAGCTCTTCTGGCACTGCAGGGTTGTATTATTGAAAAACAAGATCTAGGAGTCGCACGATAACTACACATAGTTTTGGCTTTTGTTCACACAGCGCTCGTCCCGGGTCGAATCCCGCAATGTTAATAGGTCCCCGTCCCGGGTTCAATTCGGTAATCAATTCCGGGACGTGGTTGCTTTCACACAGAAGGCGACCCGGCAATGTTCCGGGAATATTGCGGGTCCGACGTGCAGTGTGAAAGGGGCTTAGGTGTGCTAGCGTCTGATTCTAGGGCTGAGTGTAATGTAGACTAGTAAGAGATGTGCATGCAACTAAACATTAGAGGCTGCAAACTTTAGCATTGTTAACAATATCAATTGCTGTTTTGGCATCCCCGAAACAGCTGTATCTGCTGTTCCACCAACAAAAGGAGTGTTGGGGACATGACACTGTACACACAAAAGACACTGGACTATAAGTCTAGACAACTTATTAAAAACATCCTGCATAGTATTTCCATCTTAGAGTACACAGATTAAGGTAGAGTAAGTCCCCACACTAAAGTTAACAGTCATTTGTTTTTTCCTGTACTCATATCACACTCAGCTAACCACAAATGACTGCTAGTTGTTAAGCCTGTGGTAAATTGAACAATAGATCATAAACTGCATGTACGAGCAGCAATGTGGTTAGGTAAAAAAAAAAAAAAAAATGTTTTATGCATTATCATCACTCAGAGAAACCTGATGAGGCCACAGCTATCATCCACATTGCATTAGTTTACGAATCAGATGCTATAATTGTGAGATCAGTGGGTAAGGTTAGTAGGTACTCATGATAGTAGTACCCATAAAACAGGTTACCCATAGTGGCTTGGTACTTTCTGCCAGTTGTTTCCTGACATGATATGGTAGTATTATTCATCATGTTTTCAGGTTGTTGTTTTTTTTTCATGATGATGCAATCTTACCTACGACACACACACACACACACACACACACACACACACACACACACACACACACACACACACACACACACACACACACACACACACACACACACACACACACACACACACACACACACACACACACACACACACACACACACACACACACACACACACACACACACACACACACACACACACACACACACACACACACGTCGTGTTTCCATGTTTTATGGGGACTTTCCATAGGCGTAATGGATTTCATACTGTACAAACTGTACATCCTATCCCCTTACACTGCCCCTGCCCCTAAACCTACCCATCACAGGAAACATTCTGCCTTTTTACTTTCTCAAAAAATTCCTTCTGTGTGATTTATAAGATGTTTTCCTCGTGGGGACCTAAAAATGTCCCCACAAGGACAAGGATTTCGAAAATATTGCCATCTTTGTGGGGACATTTTGTCCCCATAACGTAGGGATTGCCAGGCTACACACACACACACACACACACACACACACACACACACACACACACACACACACACACACACACACACACACACACACACACACACACACACACACACACACACACACACACGCACGCACACACACACACACACACACACACACACACACACACACACACACACACACACACACACACACACACGACCCCTGACATAGAACCGCTTTGTGCAGAGATGTAGTTTGGTGTAATTTATTTTTTATTGGTTGTAGCTTATGACATTTGTGACAGAAGTGCAGGAAAATATTTACAGCACGTTTTCAAAAAAATGTAATAAATCAGAACAATATCAAAGTATAAAATGATAATGATTCATTCAGTGTGAGTTTGTGGCAGTTTGTGTTAATATTTCATGCAGTGATATTCAAACATTTTTTAATTGTCTCTTAAATGTCTAAATACTTTTAAGGCCAACTAAGTATAAAAGCATTATGCAATTTCTTTTTTAATTGCTTTTTATTAGTAAAGCTATTTAAAGTGGATTAGGAAAATGTGAATCATTTGAAACATTCATAATGACAAATGCAGTTGGACATGGGGTCACAGCTACTGTGTTTAATATATACACAGCCCATATTATTAGTTCATAATTTGTTGCACTAAAGTATAAATGCATAAAAGAAAGCAAATTAATTTAACATGTACATCCAATTTTTAAAACTTTTTACATTGAACTAATATGATTAGTTGGAACATTTTTAAAAGTTTGTTCAATTACAGTACAGACACTTTACATTGCATTGATTATGTTGCCTAAAATCCATTGTTTTGACTCATAGTTGGCTAATACATTGATATTTCTTCACCATTGGAGTAAATAAGCTTGCTGTGTCGATTTTGAGGCTCGCTGTTCTTCTTACGGAAAGTCCATAACATTTTCTTCAAGTGGTTTCTGAATTTGATCCCCATAAAAACATAAAACACAGGATTCAGGCAGCAGTGTGAGAAAGCCACCATGCGAGAGATGTACATCCAGAGGTCTATGGATTTACTGACCTCACACTCATTAAAAGGAGAGATTTCCCAAGAAATCAGAGAGTCCAGAAATATGGCCACATTGTATGGCCCCCATCCCAAGAAAAAAAACACCACTATGAAGAGGATGAGCTGCACCGTCTTCTTACGAGTGTGAGATGTTGGTCGAAGCAGCCGTGTCAGGATCACAGTGTAGCAAAAAGCAATGATCACAAATGCGACGATGAAAAAGGCGTTTTGCATGTATGTAGTTGTATGCTTCCAATAAATTTCACCGTCAAAATCACAGAGCTTCACTGCATTGGTGCTCTCATTTGGACCGTCTATCATTATTTCAATGGGGCTGTTCACAACGGAGTTGAAGATGGCTTGTGGGATGGCAGCGCAAAGACTGATGATCCAGATGACAATTGAGGTTGCGTAGCAGTGCAGGCTCTTCCTAGACATGACAACTGACATGGGATGAACCACGGCCATGTAGCGGTGGACAGTCAAAACTGTCAGGAAGATGATGCTGCTGTAATATCCCGTGTAGAACACATAGTTAACTGCTTTGCAAGCAGGATCTCCAAGAGTCCAGCCATACATGTAGTAGTGGGCCCAGAACGGCAGGCCGAAGGTGAAAATCAGATCAGAGAGAGCCAGATTTAACAGGAATGTGTTGGTGAGGGATTTCAGATTTTCATACTTCACAAGGACATACAGGACCAACGAGTTCCCCACACAGCTGAACAGAACAATAATGATAAAAATGACTGGCGTGACGGCTCTTCCAAACTGGTCACCTTTTGTCTCCAAACAGATGCCGCAGTCATTGGGATAATCACAATTATCATAGTAATCAGGAGTAGATACTTCAGGCTGGCTTTCAGTTATTGATTGGGCTGCCATCTTGATGCATAAATGTAAAAAAGCGATAATTAATACAAAAATAAGGAGAAGATAGATTCAAAATCTGAAGATTAAATATTTTTTTTCTTGTCTGTTTCACAACTGAAGTTTGTGTAGATAAAGATTTGCCACTAATGCAACATTTAAAAGGTACCATGTTCAAATATTAATATTGTCAAATATTAAAGGGATAGGTCACCAAAAAAATAAATAATAATAATTTACTCACCTTCATGTTTTTTCAAACCTGTATGAGTTTCTTCTTTTGAAGAAGGTAATGGGCTCCCTTTACTTCCATAGTATTTTTTCCTACTTTTGAAGTCAATAGCTGGTATACCATAAACTGATTACAAACATTCTTTAAAATATCTTCTTTTGTGTTTGATTGATGAAAGAAAGTCATATAGGTTTGGAAAAACTGCCTTTTTGGGTGAAATATCCCTTTAATTTACCAATTTGAAAAATATAACAGTGATACTTATTGCAAATGTTCAGAAATGTGTCACTTACCTTTATGAAATTCTTCAACGAAAATGTTTGGTGGCAGGCTGAGCGAGTGAAGAAAGTAACCTAAAACTATGAAACTTTCTGAATATGTGACAGTTCCCATTAGTATCAGTAAAGAGTTCAACCCAGCCAATAAATGATGCTCAGATCCCACAGCCTCACATCCAATAGGCCCATGTCCTATTTTCTGTTCCTCACTCTAAAAAAATAACCTGTTGAACGAACATCCTTCAATTAAGGAAAACATTTCCATTTCCACATTTCCAATTGAATTATGCTTTTCCAACAAAATCCAATTAGATTTAAATCATTTGTTGCAATCTTGTTGTATGAACTTAAAATCATTAAAACAAAAACAAAAATCATGTCATTCCATAAGGTAGGATGAAAAGGGGTAGAATTGATGACCATATTTAGTCTATGGGAACTGTATTTCTATAAAAACTTTTACTGCTAAATGAGAACAGCACAGCATAACCACCCCCATTCACCATAATGGTAACCTAAAAAAAAGACACAACATAACACAACTTTTAAATGTCAAATATAACATACAACGTTAAAAGGTTTTCCCTTTACTAGAAAACACATTAAACAGCACTTAAAGGAACACTCCACCGTTTTTAGAAATATGTCTTATTGAACTTCTTTCCTATATTTAGATATGTGGGAAAATGCATTTTTTGTCTCAGTGCATCATTGTTTTAGTTTGGCAGGGTCGCCGCTAGCTTAGCTTAGCATAATGAATGGAATCCTATGTTGCCAGCTAGCATGTCCAGAGTACAAGTGATCCAGTGATCCAACTGTGATGCAGTTTAAAGGGCTAGTTTACCCAAAAATGAAAATTCTGTCATTAATTACTTACCCTAATGTCGTTCGACACCCGTTGCTTCATAAAATGATTGTAGTTGCTATTCTCGTCGCTTTATAAAATGATTGTAGAGCCACTGTAGTGAGATGGGCTTCGTAATGACGTCTTTAGTGCCTTGTCTTGAGAGAGGAAATGACATTGGTGTCAATGAAGGCCTTTCTGAGCCATCAGATTTCAATAAAAATATCTTCATTTGTGTTCACTTTTACACTTTTTTATAGGATTCCATTCATTATGCTAAGCTAAGCTAGCGGCCACCATGCCAAACTAAAACAATCCATGCACTGAGACAAAACTGCATTTACCCACATGTAGGAAAGAAGTTGAATAAGCCCTATTTCTACATTTCAACATTTACTCTCCTTATCAATTCCTACACAAAGCATGCTGGGAACTAGAAATACACTGCCCAGTTCTGTCAGCGCAAATGAATCATGTAGTCCCAACACAAATGGTTTAGGTTAATTTAACAGTAATTTTTTTTTTTAGTTAATTTAATGTAATAAAATTGAGTAAAATGGCAATTAAGTAAAAAAACACTAAAGATTTGTGTTGTTTCAGCTTATTTTATTTAAATAAACTGAGCAAACAGCTAGAATCATTTTTTGAGTGCTTTATGGCATAATTTAATTGGCTAAATATAGAGAGGACTTGCCATTTCACAAAAAAAGGACTTGAATCAAGAAACCTGAATAAAAAAATAAAAATAAAAAAATAAAAAAAAGTTGACCTAGGCCTATAGGTCTATATATTAAATATAGATTGTTGAATGCATTGTTTAAATAAGACTTTGCAACGAATTAACCTCTTTTATACTAGTAGTCTATGATGTCTCTTCTTAGCCTAAAACACCTGCTATAGTATCATGACTTTAAAGGTGACATTGATAAAACAGTTATTTGTTGGATTTGATCTTTCACAACGTGTTAAATGTTATACAGTAACACTTAACACATATTTGTTTACACCTGAGTTTGTTTTGTGTCAGTGATGTACTTATTACTGATCATCACATGACACTACTCTTTTAACTGCGTTTCTATCGCGCAACCAAACTTGGTGTGCTCTTGACCAATCCATATCGCGCTTTCGCCCCTGATTGGATCAGCGTGCTGTCAGTCAATCTTAGTAACCCCCCCTGTAATGGCAGCACGGTTGTAGCTACTGTAAATACTCGATGAGGAAGATCATCTTTCTGTATGAAGTATGTCTTTATTTTACATCTATGTATCATTGTTTGCATCGGGTTATCTTATATACATGTATTTATCCTGACGATAAACTGTTAGACGTATGACTCAAACGATAAAACGCTGTTGAGAAGTTGTAAAGTTCAGCAGGTGCGTTGTCTCCGCAGTCTCATTTAAATATTAAAAAGGAGTATTTATAGTTTTAGTTTTTTAAACATGTTAATCATGATATACTATTTAGGGTTTGTGAATGTATGACTGTGAAGTTCTCCACGTTTAAGAACAAATCAATAAAAATCCACAACACACTAATATATTTAATTATTCTATATTGCTCTTCTTATCCTATGTTATCATACAAAGCATACATAAATATATATATATATATATATATATATATATATATATATATATATATATATATATATATCATAACATATTATGTTTTTATGACATGGTATCATACCATCATAAACAGTTTGAGGTTTACAGTTTTATTGTTGTCTTTATTATTTTAGTACAACCCTGTTTTTTCTTTGCTTTTACAGACATAATGTTTACTTTATGAACCATCCACACTAACATATTCAGCCCACCATGAGTACAGTCGGAGAAAACCAGCTGCAGAGAATAATCAGAGATCTGCATGGTAAAATCTGGCTCTGTCTCACCCTCACCCTCACACACACACACACACACACACACACACACACACACACACACACACACACACACACACACACACACACACACACACACACACACACACACACACACACACACACACACACACACACACACACACACACACACACACACACACACACACACACACACACACACAGAGTGTGATTTATTGCATGTTCGGAGAGTCATGTGAACTGAGTCTCTTGATGCTGTGGTTGGCCAAGAGATGTTAGAGCTTATTCTAGATACACTACAGCTGCGTCCAAAATCACATACTCTCTTGAGTAACGTTAGGTATTTTTTTAAAAATGCTCTTTATAGTAAGAGTATATGTAGTATGAATGTACATTATACACATTCTGGACATACCACATTTTGACATGTTGTCATTATCATGTGAACTACCTATCAATCCTCTCTGAACATAAATCATCTTCCATGCCCTTATAGGATAGTAAAGTGTCCATTGTATGTGCACTTTAGAATCGCGCCGGAAGTAGTAGGTCATCCGTGTACTTTTTGCCTACACTTTTATGAGTACTGTGAATTCGTACATACTTCTTTTGTCACATACTGTTTTTCGGCTACTATGTATTAGGGAAGTATGCTATTTTGGATGAAGCCTACACTATTTCCCTACATACTTTGTATTCTCGTAGGTATTCATCTAGCATGTTATCTGCATGGGCAGTATTGAAATCATGATCTGTGAAATTTAGCTCATTGGTGCTTATTTAATAATATTAATGTTTCTCATTAATGTAAGGTGAAATTTGGAAACTAGTTGTTCTTAATTCAAACATCATGCAGTCTCTCTACAATATATAACAATCAGGGCTTGCCATACATTTTTTGCACACCAGCTACTGTAGCTAGTGGTTTTCCAAAGTTAATACTCATCATTTTCACTGGCCAAAATGTTGATATTGATACCATGGGGAAAACTTTATAGATATTTTTAATAGTATCTCATAATTTTGCGGCAAGTGACTTAGGCCGCTGTCACTTTAAGACCTGACGGACAGATCCATTGTTACACATACTTTTTCTTTCTCAACTGTTTACATTCACTTAAAACATAACTGACTGTGTTTACGTGAATACTCATTTTGACTCTATTTTGTGTGCGTTTGACTGGTTAAGCGCAATAAGCAGTGAAAAAGAACTCAATTTAGTACTGAGAGATGCACACACTTTGGGTGTGAGAGCAAAATCTGTGTGAGGGAATGAGTACAACTTTGTGCAATACGCTCAATCCCAAAACAAAATTCAAGCTATGTAACACCAACAATATTCATCCGGACCAATGTTCATATTCATGTCAACCCTTTATAATGTATTAGGGCTGTAACGATACACCAAACCCACGATTCGGTTCGTATCACGATTTTTGACCCACGGTACGATACAAACCTCGATATGGGGGGGACAAAACAGTTTTATTCTGTACAGTATTCTGTAGCCTATTTTGCCGTCAATACCATATATCTGTATGGTCAATAGGCTACTGCCGACGTTTTCTTTGCGGTACCAATAGGCAATATATATTTAACATGAAGTATAGGGCCTCCTGTACATCAATACCAAAAGAAGCGCGCGTCAGACACGCTTCTGGTGTGCAAAGAAAGAGAAAACGCCACGCAGCCGCCCCGCGAATAACACGCAACAGAAACGCCACGCTCACACCACGTTGCCAGCTGGTTGGGGAAGCTTCTTGAAACACTTACGGCAAATTGTGTGGGTCTTGTCAACTACACGATTGCCATCCTTGTTCTCCACCGGGTAGCTGAAATGTTGCCATACTGCTGACTTAAAAGTTGGACCTGGACAGGAAGGATAATTCTGGGAGTTGGAAGGGGTGTGTCGCGATTCTGCCTTCTCACATCGCGATACAGGTTCGTGGACCTGCGTATTGCGATTTCGATTTCATATCGCATATCGTTACAGCCCTATAATGTATATACTCTTTATGTAACTTCATGAATCTATATTGCACTTCACCTGCAGATGCAGTTTCTGAGTTGAGCAAAGAACACTGTGATACTGGAGAGCCCATCAGCGATGACAGTTCCAGCCTTCACAAGTTCTGCTATAAACTGGAGTACCTACTGCAAGTATGGCAGAGTTTTTAAGGTTGTTTACATTTTTATGCTTAAGATTTCTTTGTTCATCATGAACTCTGAAGTTCATGTTCAAGTTGCAGTTAAAATGCATGGAATCTGCACCTACAAAACTTTCCACAGAATTCAAATGGTTGTAATCCACATCTCTGCCCCTTTTGTGTTCAATGATTGGATTAAAATATCATCGACCAAAATATTAGTTAAGTACCTTACCTTAGCATATTTAAATAGGGGTCTGATAATAATACAGAAAATTCCTTACTCCTTTTCTCCCTATTATGAGTCAGAGGAAATAATTAAATTAATTACTTTTATATCATTATTATTTTTTAAATAATTAGTTAAATTAATAAAAATGAATTTAGGTCCTTCATTTGACAGTTATATATATATATATATATATATATATATATATATATATATATATATACACACACACACACTATATTATTTAATGTTTTAAATTCTTTTATTTATTTAGGGTTTATTTCAATTTTAGTTTGTTTTAGTAATTGTTTGCTTTTATCATTTTTACACTGTAAAAAATTTGTAAAAACATATTTTTTACATCACTTTAATTAATTTTTTAATTAGTTATATAAGATTCAACTCATGTTTTAAGTCATTGTAATGCTATTTAAGTTTAAATGACTTAAACATCAAATTCCATAGTTTTTTGTAATTTCAGTACTTCAACCTAAACTTGTTTATTTCAGTTGTGTCAAGGCATGATTTCTCATTGTTGTTTATGTTTTTAATATAATATTTATATTTTATTTCAAATGTATTTCAATTACTTTATTTATTGATTTGACAACTGTAAATTGTAATAATAATAAAAAACAAATTTAGCAATAATTTATATAAAATCACAGACTTGTTGCCCACAGTCAGTGCAGGAAATGTTTAAATAAGTTTGCAGATTCTGGTGGAACTAGTTTTAACTTGAGCAAAAGTGGAATGTCATGTGGAATTCAGTTCACACCTGAACTGGATTCTTGCAGATTTTAACATGACATTCTGTGGTGGCCTGGAAGATTGGTGATCTCCGCAGTCATATTCAATCAAAAGTGATAGCTTTGAGATTAACCTGTTGACTGTTGTGTCCAGTTTGACCAGAAAGCGAGGACCACATTTCTGGGCAGCAGGAAAGACTACTGGGATTATTTCTGTGACTGCCTGGCCAAGATTAAAGGAGCTAATGACGGCATTCGCTTTGTCAAATCAATCCCTGAGGTAATCCACAAACCTCTGCAGGAAAACACATCTCTTCAGCCAGTGCGTGTTTGGCTCCAGCGTACCTTCTCATTTCTCTTTCACAGTTTCATGTCGCTGTTTTTCTGACATTTTACATACGTCTTTTTTTATCTCCACCTCTCTGGAGGGTTTCAAGAAGGGAGCAGTGACGCTCAGCCGCAGGTTGGTCATGTGCTGTAGGTGTTCGACTAGCAGTAGAGGCTCTCGCAAATATAACTGTTCTGTTCGTAGATCAAAGAGTCATACGTTATACACATAGGCAGGTGCTGATTTTAGTGCTGTTTGCTAATGCATGCAGAACTATTACTATTACTTTGGGTTAGATAGAAACCACTTAGGTCAACTCATAACTTCACCCAAAATAAAAACTCATAAGTTACTCACTCTCAAGTTGTTCCAAACCTGTATGAGCTTCTTTCTTCGGCTGAACACAAAAGAAGATATTTTGAAGAACATGGGCAACCAAACTGATTGACTTGATTGACCATAGTTTGGGCAAACTTTTTATATAAGGGATCCCACTTAATTTATCAGCCGGTTGGACAAAAATAGTGGAAAAATCATGGACTTACGTTCAAGGAGAGACCTTAGACTTATTTTAGAACCAGAATATTATTACTGTTGGACCAATTTTGGCTCTAAACAGCAATAACCCTGACTCTTAGCCAGTATGTAACCACTAAGAACTTCCTAGAAACCACATAACAACATCCTAGCAATCACCCACAATATACACAGAAATTGCATTCTGCACACTGCAAGGCTGTAGTGAGTTGTTATCTTAATTTTTTTGTGTGTAGTGTTCCCAAAATAATCTGTTTAAGACACCTGTTTTACATTAATGTAATCAATTATAAGAACATTTTCCTTTTTCTTTCCTTTTAAAGAACGACTTTCACTAATACATACAATTTAAACTCTTCAGAATGAATTTGCCACTGAATGCAGGTTTATGTGAGTTTTGAATCCAGAACAAATCTAGCATCGGCTGTAGTGTAACGTTTCCATCTGGTGTCCTTATGCTCTTTGGTCACCCACTGTAATCCTCCATCTGTTCTCCTGACCATTCTGTCCCCGAGACAGACATTGTTTGCGTTTAGAATGGCGTATTACCATACTACTCATACAATATTTTCAGTTTGCGTTGCGTGTATACACACATTTTCTGAATATATGGAATACCCAGAGGTCCTTTTACTATACTTGCCAAAATGTGCAGTATATAACCAGAGCACATGGCACACAGAGTGTATCCCACTATGCATTGCACTTAGCTTGACCTTTCATTTCTAGTTTGCCAGATCAGCAGAAGGGAATATTGAACAGGATTTCTTAACTATTTGGTCGGACTACCAAAAGTTTAGTTTTATTAAATTATTTTAATACTAATAAGGAATGGCCCTATTATTCTGTTTTCTTGCTAATTTTGTTTTGGAGGTCTCCTACATCAGGTTCACATGCATCCAAAGTAAAAAAAAAAAAAAAAAATATATATATATATATATATATATATATATATATATATATATATATATATATATATATATATATATATATATATATATATATATATATATATATTTTTTTTTTTTTTTTTTTTTTTTTTTTTTTTTTTTTTTTCTCATATAATATATTGCATATGTATTAATGACCTAATCCGAAAATGGTTTGCTTGAAGATTCAGTCCAAACACCTCCTTTCTGCGAGTCTACTCTGCTCTGATTGGTCAGATGGCCCAGTCTGTTGTGATTGGTCCACTGCTTACAGTGTGTGTTGGAATGGAACGCTTTACCATATCTGAATACCTGCTCCGATGATCCAGAGCTGGAATGCAGATATGGTAAAGAGTTCCTTTCCAGCACTTTCCAGCATACGAACAGCAATGATGGTGTCATTTTTTTCTATATCCTCATCCTTTGGAAGTGCAAGCAAAGTGGATTTGCAGAGGTGAAAACAGCATCAACGCGAACCAAACTCTTACAGACCTCAGCTACAGGGCGAGTCAAAGTAGACATTGTTCACGGGCAATGAAGACCAGTGTTGCTGGTTAATAACTTTTCTTCAAACAACTAGTAAAGTAACACATTTTTATTGCACTTTTGGTGTGAAAGGGCCTTTTTTGGTTATTATAAAGCAAACAAGCAAACCCAGCCCAGAAAAAGCAATGCAAAAGTAATGTAACATATTACTTCCCATAGAGAGCAACACAATATTGTTATGCATTATTTTTTAAAGTAACTTTCCCAACACTGATGAAGACCATTAGCTGGTAATGCAAAGTTGGTACATGGTTATGTACGTATATAACAGGAAGTGATATTGAATTCCTGATAATGACTCGTTCCAGCAGTTCAGAATAAAATCTTTCTTTTAGTAGACAAATCAATCATTCTGTGTTAGTTCAGGCAGGCTGCATAGTCAAGCTCCGCTATCAGCTGACATCAGCTGATAAAAATGTCAGACCCCAACCATATCAGCTGATCTGATTCCTATGCTCTCAATTTGCAACTCTTAAACAGTGCACCTTACTTATAAGCAGCTTTGCAACCCACCTCCTCCCCAGCTTCTCCTTAAACTTGTGTTTAACTTAATCAATGTCATTCTCTTGTCATTGATGCATGCTCTGTTCTCAATGGGGGAATTTATGCTGCTAAAAAAAAGGTGAGGTTGTCCCCAGAAGCTGCTGCTGTTCCCTGTCTTGGCTTTTCATGGAGCTCATGAATAGGATGAGGAATTTAGAACAGAGCCATATCGCCAAATGTAACTTTGCAAAATAAGCCAATGAAAAGGTTTTTGACTTAGGTGGTCCTCACTAAAGTAACTTTATTTGTTGTGCACTTTGATCTTTAAAACTTTGCAGACCTTTTACATTCACAATCATCTGTATTACACACTGCAATAAAGGTAATATTTATTTAAAAAAAAAACATAATTGGGGCACTTTAAAAACTAAATATAATGTAGTGATCTTCATGTTTTTAAGCAGATGATCTGTTCAATGACCTCTAAACTATGGAATACCTTTAAAAACTCAAATGTTTGTCAGGTGTTGTTTCACTGAAATACAATTTCAATCTTTCCATGTCAAAGTTTCACGTTTAATTCAATGTAATCTTTGTAATGAATTCTTCTCCAAATTAGTTTTCAGTGTAGCTCTGTTGTGATGTTCACATGTTTGTTGTAATTGTTCTTCAGCATGCCTCATTCCACTATCATAAGGATCTTTGGGGTTTTGGTGTGAACAGCAAAATAAGAATCTGATTGTGGTCTGGCCAAACTGAACGTCATTCTCAGGATGCTCTGTGATTTTAAAACATGTATATCTTTTTTATTGAATGCAAGGTCTATGTGTTTATTGTGTGTGCATTTAGCTGAAGACATCATTGGGGAAAGGAAGGGCTTTCATCCGCTACTGTCTGGTGCACCAAAGGCTTGCAGACACTCTTCAGCAATGTCTTATGAACTACAAAGTCACATGGTAATGTGATCATCAATAATTTGACCATCTTAATGCAAACTTATCTTAATACATGTACAGTAAGATTATGATTCATAGCTCAAAATGCATACATTTGCAATTGCTATCTCCCCTAAAGTGCAAAGTATAATTTGTATTTCCAGTAAACATCCAGTAAATGTTTATGATATGGCATTAACTAAAAATTAACATGAGAAGAAGTAGAAATGAAGATGAAAATGAGTTAATATAACATTAGTATAACATTCTAGTGTAAATATTATCAGTGGTATGTCTGAGACTTACACTCAAACATGCAAACAAATGTTTTGACGGAAAGCACAACCACACAACATTCTAAAGTGTGGTAAAGAATTCACACGAAAACAAAGTGTAAATGAAACCAGAAACTAGATCTATTATATTTAAACAGTTTAGGCTTCACTAAATTAGTCTACAATAAATTACAAATAATATTTATTTTGCATATAACTCAATATAGTCATGTGAATGAAAAATGTTGATGCATTTGTGCATATATTAATGCATTCATTAAAATTCACAAGTATCACAGTTTTGCAAGCTGTTTTTTTACAGAACAGCAGTGTTTCCCTTCCTCCACCCGCTTTCACTTCTTTTTTAAAACTTGTTGTCTCAAAGTAGCATACTTGCATGTCATGTTAGCGTTTTTTATTATAATACTGACAACACAGTGAATTGCAGGCCAAAGGCTGGTGTCTGTGTTATAAAAGATACATTCACTGAAATGCACAGTGTATAGCATCTCTTAAAAACAAACATTCTGAGAATTTCAGTTTTGATTATCATTGCTCACTGATTTTTGTGTATCACAGTGAGTGGTATTATGAACGCGGTCCCTTTCTGAAGTCCCATCTGAACATCGATATCATCAACCACCTGTATGAACTCAATGAGGTCCAGTTTGATGTAGCATCCCGAGGTCACGATCTTGACTCTGACTGGCCTACTTTTGCCAGGTAATTTGGAAGGTTTCAATTAATGAGGAACACAACAATAATGACTTACATTGACTTGCATTTGAAATACATTTAACCAGTTGTATTATTTAGATTTTTCCATTTATTGAGCAGTCTGTTTTAATAGCATTGTTACAGCCTAATACATTGTATTATTGCAAATTTCACATACACTATATTTCCAAAAGTTTTGGGACATCTGCCTTTTCATGCACATGAACTTTAATAACATCCAATTCTTAATCTCTAGGGTTTAATATGGAGTTGTCCCACCCTTTGCAGCTATAACAGCTTCAACTCTTCTGGGAAGTCTTTCCACAAGGTTTAGGAGTGTTTATAGGAATTTTTGACCATTCTTCTAGAAGCGCATTTGTGAGGTCAGGCACTGATTTTGGAGGAGAAGGCCTGGCTTGCAGGTCTAATTAAAGGATGTTTTGAATTATACCAAGAATGCTCGCAGGTGTTTTATCAGGTTGAGGTCAGGACTCTGTGCAGACTAGTCAAAGTTCTCCACACCAAACTCACTCATCCATGACTATGGACCTTGCTTTGTCATGTTGGAACAGGAAGGGGCCATCCCCAAACTGTTCACAAAAAAGTTGGGAGCATGAAATTGACTAAATGTTCCTTTCACTGGAAGGGGCCAAGCCCAACTACTGAAAATTAACCCACGCCATAATCCCCCTTCACCAAACTTTACACTTAGCACAATGTAGTCAGGCAAGTACCGTTCTTCTGCAACCGCAAAAAACAGACTTGTCCATTACATTGCCAGACAAAGAAACGTGAATAGTCACTCAAGAGTCCAGTGTCGGCGTGCTTTACACCACTGCATCTGACGCTTTGCATTGCACTTGGTGATGTAAGGCTTGGATGCAGCTGCTTGGCCATGGAAACCCATTCCATGAAGCTCTCTACACACTGCTCTTGAGCTAATCTGAAGGCCACATGAAGTTTGGAGGTCTGTAGCAATTGACTCTGCAGAAAGTTGCCGACTTCTGTGACTGCGTGCCTCAGCATGCGCTGACCCCTTTCTGTGATTTTATGTGATCTACCACTTCATTGCTGAGTTGCTATTTTCCCCAATTGCTTCCACTTTGTTATACCACTAACAGTTGACCGTGGAATATTTAGTAGAGAGTAAATTTCACGAATGGACTTATTGCAAAGGTGGCAACTTATCACGCTACCACGCTTGAGTTCACAGAGCTCCTGAGAGCGACCCATTCTTTCGCTAATGTGTGTAGAAGAGTCTGCATGCCTTGTGGATAATTTATACACCTGTGGCCATGGAAGCAATTGAAACACTTGAATTTAGTGATTTGGAGGGGTGTCCCAATACTTTTGACAATAAAGTGAACGGGAAAAATTAAAATGCAAATTATTTTTACAGTATTTGCACATGTATTAGGGTTTAGGAAAGTGGTACATGAAAGGGCATTGCCTACAATAACTTTATCTAAGCTCTACATAAATGTATACTTGTTTTTTCATGGTCAAATAATATTAATAAAACAAATGAGCAAAAGAATATACACTTATGTGCATTTTACACATACAGAAAGACTCTGGGATCAGCTCTCTCAACTGCCCATGTGTGGAAACCACCCAGTCGCTGCTCTAGTGTCAACAGTCTGGTCAGCAATTACTCACAGGTTTGCTAACACATTAAAAACAGCAATAAAATGGTCTGTTCTGTTCATATCCTCACAATCTTTGGATACATGTTGTCAGATGTATCAATTAATTTATTAATTTCATGTTGGTGAGCTGTTCTTTTAAAAGTAATCTACTGCAATATTGCATCACCCCTAAAAAACTAAATGGATGTTCAATATTAATGAATGTTCAATATTAATATTTATTAATATTTTTGAATTAGCTTTTATTTTTTTATATTGTCAGTTTTTATTTTAAATTTAGTTTAAGTAATTTGATCATTGGCATACATGACTACAATATAGAAAACTGAGAGGTTTTCAAGTTTGTCTCTCAGTAATTAAATTCAAAAAGAAAACTGCTACTTACTGTAAAAATTACCTTGCTATTATGGAATAAACTCAGCACTCTGTACTTCGAAAAAGTAATCTTATGTAAAACGCATTGCATGAATCATGCTACCCAGAACACTACTTATTTTTAAGTCTGTTTTCCTTTATTTTTACCACCAATCTAATTTAAGATTCAATACATCTAATTTAGTGTCTTTCATTGTCCAAAATAGACTGTTAGTGAATGCATTTTTTTGTCACTGTTGAATAATTGTATTTTTCCCCCTAATGCAGCAAGCTCAGGAGTTCCTCCCAGGCCAAGAATTTGGCTCCAGTTTGCTAGGTGATCTGGGCGAGTTGGGCGAGCTGTCCTGTAGCGCTTCTGAGGAACTGCGCATTGAGCTTGACCAGTCAGAACTGAGACAAAAAAAGCTCCAGGAGAAGGTTCAGCAGCTCACAAGCGAGGCAGGTGGTCTGAGAGCTGTGCTCAGTGACCTACAGGAACAACTCTTGGCTAAAGGTCCTAATCAAGAGAACGGAGGAGGACAGTGTGCAGGGGAGGAGGAGGTGGTAAAAGCTGTCAGAGAGTCCACCAATCCCACCACACAGGAGCTGGAGGTTCTACGGACATCAGAACGCAATCTAGAATCCAAGCTGAACATTGCAGAGAAAAGGAACATGGAGTTGCTGGCAAAGCTTGACGGAGCGTTGAGTGAAAAAGGACAGCAGGCTGCTACTTACTATGACTCGGCCTGGAAGATCCAAGAGCTCCTGACCAAGCTAAAGGAGGCTGAAGAAGAAAGGATTGAATCTAGAAGAGAGAGCGAAGACCGGGCTAGACTTGCTGAGCGACTTGCCCAGGAGCTGACGCTTCAGCAAGAGAAGTTAAAGGAGATGGAAGGCAAACTGGACACATGTAGAGTCTCTGCCGACAAGGAACGAACAACTGCAAAGCAACAGGCTGATGAGCTGCAGGTGACTATCAACCACCTTCAGGGAGCACTATCTCTGAAGGAGCGGGAAACTGGGAACCTCCAGACACAGCTTCAGGATGTGCAAAGGGCATTGGAGGCCCAGGAGAGTCAACTGGAGGAGCTCAAGAAAAGGATGCAAGAGGAGCTGCAACATAAAAGTGTGCTTGAAGAACAACTAAAAACAAAGACGAATGAGTTGTCCACCAGTACCCAGAAGATTCGGCAACTGGAGAATCACAACCAGCGGTTGACTTCAGAGAATCAGAGCTTACAATTGCAAGCCAAGAAATTGGAAGAGTACAAGATCCAGTGCACAAGTTTAATGGAGATCAATGCTAAGCTGATTCAGACTGTGAAAAGAAATGAAGACAGCAGCAAGGAGCTGGCGCAAACCAAGACCACTTTAGAGAGAGAACTGATTACTGCACAAGCCTCCGAAAGACAACTGAGAAGTAGACTGGAGTCAGCTGGACTGACTGTAGAAAACCAAAATCCGGAGAAGTGCATACAGAATGGCCAGATGAACAATGAGGAAACCGAAATTGAACAACTTGGGGAGAAGAGTATATCAAGGCTGGAAGAATTAGATGACAGTGCTGCAGTCCCACAGGAAAACAAGAGAACATCTTCTAAACACCTACTTGAAGCCATTGAATCCTCAAGAACTGATAATGGAGAATCCACTTCCAGGTTGGCGCTAGCTGAGGCCCAACTTGAACTTAACATGAAGGAGGTCTCCAGACGTCAGGAGGAGGTCATGGAGCTCCGAGCTCAGCTATTGGTAAGCTCAGAGGAGAGGATGAAGATCCAGGCTCTGCAGGAAGTGACAGAAGCCTCCAGAGAAGACCTCCGTGCTCAGACAGAGCAACTCAAATCCCAGGTGGAAGAGTTAAATCGTAGGCATGTGGAGGAAATGCTACACTGCCGTGAAAGAGAGGATGCTCTGGTAAAAGAGAGGGATATGGAGGCTAAGGTACGGTCAGAAATCCAAACAAACATGACTGCCATGAGGGAAGAGCTTCACTTGTTGAAAAATGAGAACAGTACACTTGTATTTGAGAACGGAGAGGCTCGTGAGGCCTTACATAGGGCCAACACTGAGACAGCAGAGCTTGGGGTTCAAGTTTGCATGTTGACGGGCCAAAAAGAGGAGGCTCAGTTGCGTTGGGAAGAGCTCTCTGCCAAACTGAAGGAGCTACAGATGGAGGCACAAGAGGAGGTGGAAACTCTAAGTGTTTCGATGGATTCCATGAGTAAAGATAATGCAAGACTCCAAGAGCAGCTAAAGCAGACAGAGGGACTCCCAGAAGCCATGCAGAAGTTGCAGGAGAGATTTAACCAGGTGGAGGAAGAAGCCAAAAGCCTCCAAGAGATCCGGCAGAGGGAAGTTGACACAATGAGGTCCCAGTTGAGCGATGAGGCCGAGCACCACCAAAGTCAAATACAGGTAACTGAAGTACACAGTAAAGACCTGTTCAGGATAGATTTTTCAGTCCTGATCCTGCAGGATTTTGTCCCACTCCCGCAAAAATATACATTACCTTCTCCCACCTATAACATTCAAGTTTTGTCCCGCTCCCGTCTGCAAAAGACTGCATAAAAGTATAAATAGATTTTTTCTATACATTCATTAAATAGTTTAAAGTAATTTAACATAAAAACAAGTGCGTACATGGTAGGGCTGGGCGATATGGCCCAAAAAAATTATCACGATATAATTTAGCATATCAGTCGATATCGATAAATATCACGATAAATGTAAAATCTTTATTTCTTTAAAGTTTAAAGGCATATTTTTGCTCCTGAGTGAAATATGTAGAAAACAAACAGTTAGCTGTGGTTTTAAAACTAACCTTTATTGTCAAAACATGACAAACACTTCCCAAACAAGTGAAAAATGTATTTAAACTGAGGTAGATTTATTTATTAAAATCTTAACTGTGGTCGGCATTATTTTACTCAACACTATATATCAATAATATCATTATACAGGGCTTGACATTAAGCATGTTCATGTGCTTGTCCTTCGAACAAGTAAATCGTTCAAGCTTGTCCAAGTAAAAAATTAGCTTGTCCGGAAAAGTGTGTGTGTGTGTGTGTGTGTGTGTGTGTGTGTGTGTGTTGTAAATATAATTTATTCTGAAGCATTATTCTCACCAGTGTTCAGTCAGCTTTGACATATTTAAATCTGCATATTTGTGGTTTTTATTTTTATTGAATCATTTGAAATTTGTGATATTTTCACCTTTTATAAAGGGCATTTTCCCTTAATCTTATTAAATATAGGCTAAGCTTCATGTTTCATTTTATATTTGTAATTTTGATCAATACAATAAATTAAAATAAGACACTATAAGGGCTGTTACCAATCAAAATAAAAAATTTACACTGAAAAATTACAACAGCATTAAATAATGTTTTGAGATTTGTAGTTTTGAATAGACAAATAAGACATGTTGGAAAGTATGTTTAAAGATCAAATTAAACCACCAGTAGGTGGCAGCAGGTGGCCGTCTTAATGAGCGAGTCATTGAGTCGTTCATTCAAACGATTCATTCAAACACTGAATCGTTCATTTACCCACGTTGCTGTGAGACGCGTTGCGGTTCTCTGCTGTGAACGATTTTCGCAGCTGAAATAGAACAAAACGCTCAATATTGCATTATATATATTTAATTGTGTAAGTAAAACACTAAAAACGCAAACGGGCAAAAAAAAGCGTTTTAAGAAACATTTTGAGGCCCCTTCTCTTGCCTCACAGTGGATTGGTCCACCGTGCATCTCACCGACACACACACACACACACACACCTCACCGACAGTGGGCTGGTCGGGAGAGAAAATTTCAGTATTTGTGGATCTCCAGTAAGGGCTGTCTAGTCTTTTTTATTAATTTTAAACACCAGATGACATTATTTCTCTTTTGATACAGGCGATGCGGAGTCATGAATACATCACCAAAGACAAACAATTATGATAGCGATGTACAAGTCCGATGTTTTAGTGATTATAGTTTGGTAACGTTAGCTTGTTGTAAGTCACCTACTACAACTAAAAAGATAATAAGCCGGTGTGTGAATGTAGTTAATGTAGATTCACCGCTGTGTTGGGCTCAATGTTATATGGAAGAACTTTGAAGAAACACGACAGTTTAATAATTAAATTCCGTGTGGTGAACGTGAACCTATGATAAGCAGTCCATGCACGTCGCTCTGTTTTATGTCGGATGGGATCGCTAAAATATCTCCAAACCACTGAAGTTGAGGGAACTAACTTGTCAACGATATCTGTGTCCTCCGAGCTGGTCGTGAGCGCTGCATTTTCTTCACTATTGCTCTTTTTTAATCGCTCCACTTCACTCCGATCCTCCAAGCTTGTCAGCCACAGACTGTAAACATCACCACGTGCAGCACCCAGAAGCCCGGTCTGCAAAAAGCATGCGCAGCATTACGCATAGCGCGTATATCGAGAATTTATCGACTTGTTGTTATCGTTTTATCGAGGAAAATTATATCGTGATAATTATCGTTATCGTTTTATCGCCCAGCCCTAGTACATGGTTAATAATTCCTAAAAAGTGGACATCTCAGTTCAGCGCAATCTCACAAAGCTCCGTTATCAATGAAGCTGACTTCACAACGAATCTTTCATAATGTCTACACATTTTCCTTGTTATAATCTCAGGATTTGCCAACATGCAGAATTTAGCACTGAACAAAAGCTCACTTTGAGTTGTGATACGATTCAATCTTAAATAAAACTGATTGTCCATTGTGTTCAAGAAATCAACACATATGTCTGTGATAGGCTACACTGCACAATGTTGCAAAAACATGTTTTTAGTAGAAAATCTGCCCATGCTTGTGCCTGTAAATCCTTTTTATTTTGTTTTAGTTATTCTTGTTGCTTTTGCGCAGTAGATGAATAACAATTTATTTGTTTTTAGATGTTTTATTTTTTAGATATTTCTATTTTGCAGAAGTCCCCCAAATCTTTTTATTCTCCTGCAACCCGTACACACACACGAGTACCTTACCGACCGCGGCCATCAAATCTAGTCCTATGCCGCAATCTTATTGCGTTGGGTTCCACGAGTGTAGGTCTTTAGTGTACAGTGCCTATGGGTTTTGGATTTGTCATATTGTACAACTCTTTATAAATTTCTTTCTGAAGGGTCTGAATGAGCAACTGGATGCACTGAGGAACAGGTTGGAAAACGAAGTCGAGAAAGTCTCAAGTCTTGAGTCCAAAGTGTTGGAGCTTGAGGTACTATGATCTCATTAGATGTTTGCTGAGGTCATTTCACATTACTTGGCATTTCATTACATAGAGTAATTGAAAAACATGTAAATGAATCAAGTGAATCCTATATTAATACACTGAATAGTTTTCTATAGTCTTGGCAACTGTTAAACAGTCTACTCTTAAGGTTTGTCCACACAGAACATCCTTTTGCTTTCCACTGAGCTGACTTGAGCAAAAGCTTGAGCATTTCAAGGTGGGGTAAGTGCTTTCTGGTAACCGTTGTTGATATTTCAAATCACCAAAACAAGCACGCCTCTACCCCCAAAAGGGTCTCGGCCCTATTTTGATAGTGGAGCTCCGCCCCACAAATACGTAACCCAGGCAATGACTATGGCAGAACCTGTTTGTTACAGATCGTATATTATTATTCAATGAAAAAGATTTAGATGCTCCATACGGTGGTGTGGAAATGAACGGGTCTTTATCCTCACTGAAGATAGCGACAATATGATCAAAATTGGACAAACAAGCGAACATGACACACAAGCATAGTCAAGCAAAAGCCAGCATATATTAGTTCTCGGCTAATGTCCGTCATTTGTGTCGTCTGTTTTGAATAATGACCTGCACTGAGCGTTCTCTTCTCACCATCAATAGCAGAAATGCCCCTTACCTGCTGATTGGCTTCAAGTTTGTTATTTGAATCTGCCTTAATCTGTTTTGTAAAACGGTTTTGAAATAACACTTACCCTACCTTTAAAGCTGTAAATTCTAATAAACAGAACATTATGCTTTGAAGTGGATGGTATTATAGTTATCATTATATAATACAGTTATCTTTATAGTTATCGTTCTTGGTGTGAATGGCCCTTTAGGGTACCATAATGCTATTGACATTGTTTTATATACTGTTTTATAGGACTGAGCATGTAAATTAAAATTGCTGGTGCAATATTTCCAACCCTAATTTAAATATAATTTTGCATTTGTGTTTTAAAGTCTGTCAACAGTGATCACAGTCAGATGATCAAAATGAAAAATGCCCTCATTGGCGATTCTGAAACTATAATTTATCAGAAAGAGGAACAGATAAAAAACCTCAGAGTGGATTTATCAAGGTAAGAGATTTCTGTACTGCTTTTCAGGTAGACCATTTATTAAAAATCTAAGCAAAAACAAAACAAGAGTTGATCAAGGCCTAATCCTTGTTTTCGTCAGAGCTGAGAAGGAACTGACACTTGCTCAGCAGTCCTGTCATGAACTGGGGGTGAAGTTAAGCAGAAGTGCAATGGAGAAGCAAGAGATTGAACTGAAGATGTCTGCCGAGATTGATGACCTTTCTCGTACCAAAAAGAACCTAGAAGAGAGACTTATTGAGCTTATAAGGTGACTTAGACAGTTACCGAATGTTTTTTCCTTTTGCATTTATTTAACACATCAGGACCCAACCCAAAAAATTCATTTGAAAATTCCTTTATTCTATCTGCTAAATTGTTGCAAGCTGTTCTTTATAGAACTCTGGCTCCCCCTGTAGGGAGAAAGATGCTTTATGGCAGAAGTCAGATGCACTGGAGTTTGAACAGAAGCTGAGAGCTGAGGAACAGACAGACAGAGACGTCACATACTGCCTGAGCTGCCGCAATCACTTCAGCTGGATGTTGCACAGACATAACTGCAGGTCAGGGGTGAAAATTTAAGGGGAAATGGCATTTTTGTTATCCATTATAAATGTCATGTACTTGTGTTCAAACCATAGAATAAAACAGAAGTATCAGAGTATCTGTGTTAGGGCTGCACAATACTGGAAAAACATAACAATGGAATATATTTTGTGATTATGAAAACAATTTCACCAGATTCGAATAGCTCTATTTGTAAAGAATTAATAATTATCGGATGATTGGGGTGATTTTGTTGGGGTCCTTGGGGAGTGAATCTGCATAGGAAATAATAAACAAATTACAAGCATAGATGAATACACTAGAAGAAAGATGCTGATTAAATAAGCAGTGCTTATGTTTTTCAGGTAATTCAAACAATATTTAGATACAGAAATTAAATAATCACAAGTAAAATAGTCTTCACTATATAAATATAAATGACTAATATAATTAATTAATATAATTTATCTTTGTTAATCACTGATCAACTATGATCCCTATACTATTGTGGATGCGCACATTGCGATATCAATGCTAAAACAATATATTGTGCCACCCTAATCTGCATGTTAAGTCATGACGTAAGATTACCATTTCCAGACACAAGCCTCTTAGTGACAGCATATTAGAAATAAATCTAATATGCTGATTTGCTGCTCAATAAACATTTCTTATGAATATTACTGTTGAACACAGCTGCTGTGATACATTTTCAGGATTCTTTAATGAATAGAAACTTTAAAATATTATCTTTTCTACTTTTGAGAAATTGAATAAAAGTATTAATTTCTCACTGACCTTAAACTTTCGAAAGGTGGTGTATAATTGGTTTTCTATATTTTTTGGCAGGTTATGTGGACGGCCATTCTGTTACTACTGCTGCAGTTATGCTGTGAGTGTCCAAGGTGGTAAGGAGCGCTGCTGTAAGGACTGCTTCACTCAGCACAGTGCTGCACAAGAGCGCCACCCAAAGACAAATCCGAGTAGTCCTATACGTTCAATGTCAAGCCCCACCCGAACCAGCACACCTAGAGCCCCAGGTGAGATGTTATAGAGTATAAAAACTTACATGCTTAGCAAATATAACTGAATGGTCCTATCCGACGTGTCATATATTCTTTGTGTTTTGGTGATATATGATAGGGATTGGAAAAAAAAAAAGACTGAAATTGAATGTGTTATTTAATGGAAACCCTGACCTTTGCCGTTGTTCTTCTGTGCACTGCTATGGTATGCGCGTTTGTAAGACTCTATTCCGGGCCGCAGTTCACTCCGACTCAACCAGAAGTGAGAAATCAAGACTGAGAAAACCCCAACAATTTTCATTTTAGGGTGAACCATTCCTTTAAAGGGGTAGCACAGTGGCCTTCTGTGTGGAGTTTGCAGGTTCTCTCCATATCAGCGTGGGTTTCCGCCACACAGTCCAAAGATATGCTCATTAGATGTAATGAAAGAATGTATGTGGCCATTGGTGTGTGTGTGTGTGTGTGTGTGTGTGTGTGTGTGTGTGTGTGTGTGTGTGTGTGTGTGTGTGTGTGTGTGTGTGTGTGTGTGTGTGTGTGTGTGTCCGTCCGTCCGTCCGTCCGTCCGTCCGTCCGTCCGTCCGTCCGTCCGTCCGTCCGTCCGTCCGTCCGTCCGTCCGTCCGTCCGTCCGTCCGTCCGTCCGTCCGTCCGTCCGTCCGTCCGTCCGTCCGTCCGTCCGTCCGTCCGTCCGTCCGTCCGTCCGTCCGTCCGTCCGTCCGTCCGTCCGTCCGTCCGTCCGTCCGTCCGTCCGTCCGTCCGTCCGTCCGTCCGTCCGTCCGTCCGTCCGTCCGTCCGTCCGTCCGTCCGTCCGTCCGTCCGTCCGTCCGTCCGTCCGTCCGTCCGTCCGTCCGTCCGTCCGTCCGTCCGTCCGTCCGTCCGTCCGTCCGTCCGTCCGTCCGTCCGTCCGTCCGTCCGTCCGTCCGTCCGTCCGTCCGTCCGTCCGTCCGTCCGTCCGTCCGTCCGTCCGTCCGTCCGTCCGTCCGTCCGTCCGTCCGTCCGTCCGTCCGTCCGTCCGTCCGTCCGTCCGTCCGTCCGTCCGTCCGTCCGTCCGTCCGTCCGTCCGTCCGTCCGTCCGTCCGTCCGTCCGTCCGTCCGTCCGTCCGTCCGTCCGTCCGTCCGTCCGTCCGTCCGTCCGTCCGTCCGTCCGTCCGTCCGTCCGTCCGTCCCTCCCTCCCTCCCTCCCTCCCTCCCTCCCTCCCTCCCTCCCAGGCCATGTAATGGGGAGGGTTGGGGAAACACCTCATACACTGCCAAGAAAATTCATGCATATGGCCATAGAATCACCATAATTTCAAATACTGCCAGGATATTATCATTTAAAAGTTGTTGTTGCAGCCCTCAACTGATGTTGTGTTTTGGCCTGAAGCTCTGCCCTCCATCTACCTACCAATCACGAAGTCAGTAGTGTTTCGCCATCCGGGTTGCCAGATCTGCTCTAGTTACCACAGCTGCAGATCTACAAACGTTCCTGCTGATCCTGCAGCCTATCTGGCAACCTTGAGTCAGAGGGAGGGGGAGAGGGCATAGTGATTGCAGTAACAGATTTGGCCACAATCTTACATGCACTTCCTTTAAAAGGACCTTATTATACTTTTCTTTTCTTTTTTTATGTTTTCCGTTTTCTTTAGTGTGTAATGTTGCTGTTTTAGCATGAAAAAGTCACCGCAAAGAGAGTTATTTTCTATATCAGTGCACAGTTTCTGAATTCCTGAAACTCCTCCATTAAATTTTTGAGTTCTCTTCAGGGAACCAGCACGTCACAATATTCCTCATTTAAATAATTCCCGCCCAAAGCATATGCAAAATAATGCCTAGTTGAGTTTTTGGTAAGGTTGTGGTAAGGGGTGTGACATTTCTGAAACCCATTTTTTTGACCAATCACAACACACTGGTCCAGCTGGCCCGCTTTTCAGATGGAGGGGCGTCATAGAGACAGGAACTAAGCAAATAGTTTCTGACAGACTGGGGAGAGAGATGCTGCAACAATGGAGAATATGTGAAACATAATGTGATTTTTACAATCAAGCATGAAAATCTATTCTAGTAGACCCGAAAACAAAGTCAAGACTTTTTAATTACGTGTTTTTAATTACGGTCCCATTTAATTACGTGTGTAATGTGACTGTTTTCCTCACAGGGGCACTGAAGTCCCCTCGGCCAGATGATGCAGCGTATGACATCATCACAGAACAGGAGGTGAACTGTGTCCATGACAGCGACTCTTACTACACTGCACTGTCACCAGAGACACGACAGCTGTGAGACACACACACACACACACACACACACACACACCTGTCTTGTTAGCCCAGATTCTCTGCACTAAACACAACACTCTGAATTTGTGCTGAAGTAACAAACAAAATTAAATTTGCTCCTGCTGAGCTGAACTCAGTTTCATTATTGGATTTATTTTCATTTATCAGAGCAAATTTGACATGAACACATGGTGCCTGCCAGTGTATCTTAATGTACTGCTAAGTAAACTACTTTATATTGAAACTTGCTGGTTTTAATTTTGTGTATCACTTGGATGAAGTGTGCAGTGCACATTTTATTCTGTGATATAATAAGTGTATGACAGGAAATTAAATGTAAGTACATATATGCTCATCAGGCACACATGCTCATTTCTCTATACCTTAATCATTAACAACATGTATACTTCACTTATTTCTGTGCCTTAATTTAATTGTTATATTGATTAATAATACTTTGTTAGCTAATCTGTGTGCTCTGTATTTGGACATTTCTGAAATGCATAACGTGGACAAATCACTTGAAATTGTAATGTAGACGCATTCATTTTCTGTGAAGCTTTCTGTGAAGTTTTGTGAAAAGCGCTATACAAATAAATGTGAATTAAATTAAATTAAATTGAATATATATTTATATATACATCTTCAGAAGCAGCAGTGACATTGCCAGCACCGAAGATTCAGACGAGCTGATTTTGGGCTCTGTTCAGGATGCTGAGATCTGCCTGCTGAAATCTGGAGAGATGACGTGAGTGAGACACAACACTCATGATGGATCCCAATGCCCTTATTATTTTTGCTAAATAATAATAATAATAACAATAATAATAATAATAATTATTATTATTACTCTTATTGTGACAAAAAAATAAATATAGTATTGCAATGTTTGTTTTTTTCATGACCATCAATGTTGGTCACATTATTTATCTTTTAATGAAAAAGTCAAATTTGGGTTCCATTTCTCACTATTAACTAACTATTAATTAGGACTTTTGCCTCAATAAACTCCTAATTACTGCTTATTAATAGTTAGTAAGGTATTTGCTAATTTTAGGTATTTTTTAGGATTAAAGTATGTAGAATATAGTCATACAGAATAAGGGATTATTATGCACTTTTTAAGAATGAATAAACATCCAATATACTAGTAATATGCATGCTAATAAGCAACTAGTTAATAGTGAGAATTGGACCCTAAACGAAGTGTTACCCAAATTTGTTTACTGAAATGTGGGGGACTTTTTTCCCCATGTATTATTTACAGTGCATTTTAAAGTATTTAAACATCATAGTAGTATTTATTGTACTGCCTTTAATTTATGTTGATTTTTAATAAATAAATAGGTTATGCATTTTAATTTATGTATAATCATTATGCATTTTTTATTACAGTAATAAGGATCTAATTTCAATAATAACTCAAGGAAAACTTTTAGATGATAATGTTAATGAGAATTTAATGGATAAATGTGCATATTTGTTTTATTCATGTCAAAATAAACCTAGTATTGCAATGTTTAATAATTCCCATGACCAGAATTGTTGACATCAGTGATGTTGTGTTTCACAGGATGTCTGTGCCGTGCAGTGTAAAGGACGTAAATAAGTTTGGCGATATGTCCAAAGAACTCTTTATCAAGTCCAGCTGTTACAGTGTCATTCTCATAACCGCTGCAGATCCGGGGCCTACAATCAGCTGGGTCTTCTCCTCCGAACCCAAGAGCATCGCTTTCAGCGTGGTATACAAAGAGAACACAAATACCCCTCTAGAAGAGGCCAAGGTAACATACATATGCATACGGCGCTTTATTGCTTTCAGGCTTGGCTGTAAATTTATCAGCATTTCTCAGTTTAGAGGTCCATGTGCCAACCTGCTATTAAAATGCTTGGAAATGAACTCTGCCAATGTTTCAGCTTATGTAATCATATTGCTGCTGTCCAGCCAATTTATATCCTCTTTGACTCCAAATGGATTCCATTGGTTATATATTTGCAATATTATAATTAGAAATTTAGATGGTTGATGTTTTAACTATGTTTATATCAATGAATGTATTTTATAATATATATATTTATATATATATATATATATATATATATATATATATATATATATATATATACATATATATATACATATATATATATATATATACATATATATATATATATATATATATATATATATATATATATATATATATATACTAAAAACCATACTAATACTATGTTTGGCCTCTTTCGTCTTCAGAATAAAAGCATTCTTTAGAAATGTTGGCCCATATTGATAGGATAGCATCTTCCAGTTGATGGAGATTTGTGGGATGCACATCCAGGGCACGAAGCTCCCATTCCACCACATCCCAAAGATGATATTGGGTTGAGATCTGGTGACTGTGGGGGCCATTTTAGTACAGTGAACTCATTGTCATGTTCAAGAAACAAATTTGAAATGATTCAAGCTTTGTGACATGGTGCATTATCCTGCTGGAAGTAGCCTATCAGAGGATGGGTACATGGTGGTCATAAAGGGATGGACATGGTCAGAAACAATGCTCAGGTATGCTGTGGCATTTAAACGATGCCCAATTGGCACTAAGCGGCCTAAAGTGTGCCAAGAAAACATCCCCCACACCATTACACCACCACTACCAGCCTGCACAGTGGTAACAAGGCATGATGGATCCATGTTCTCATTCTGTTTACAGCAAATTCTTACTCCACCATCTGAATGTCTCAACAGAAATCGAGACTCATCAGACCAGGCAACATTTTTCCAGTCTTCAAGTGTACATTATTTTAGACATCACCTTAGAACTGTACTATTACAGTATGATATACTCAGTAATATCCAAACAAACTACTTGAAATATATCATACTACACTATTGTTCACTATCGGTCAACTTTTTTTTTTTTTAAGAAATTAACTTTTATTCAGTAAGGATATTAAGTTGCTCAGAAATAACAGTAATACAAATTTGTAAAAATGTTAAAAATAAGAATATGAAAAATATGAAGCAGCACAACAAGGTGATGGCAGCAGCCATACCACCCTGTAGCCCAAGACTGGTTTCCCACTGAAGCTAAGCAGGGCTGAGCCTGGTCAGTACCTGGATGCCAACTGGGACAACCAGGTAGCTGCTGGTAGAGGTGTTAGTAAGGCCGACAGGGGTGCTCACCCTGTGGTCTGTGTGGGTCTTAACGCCCCAGTAAAGTGATGGGGACACGATACTGTCAATGAGCACCATCCTTCGGATGAGACGTTAAACCAAGGTCCTGACTCTCTGGTCGTTAAAAAGCCCAGGATGTCCTTCGATAAAGAGTAGGGGCCAAATTTGCCCATTGGCCCCTGTCTATCATGGCCTCCTAATAATCCCCATATAATGATTGGCCTAATCACTCGGTCTCCTCTCCACCAATCAGCTGGTGTGTGGTGAGCGTTGTGGCGCAATATGGCTGCCGCCGCATCATCCAGGAGGATAATGCACATTGGTGGTGGTTGAGGAGATTCCCCCTTCTATATATAAAGCGCTTTGGGTGTCTAGAAAAAGCGCTATATAAGTGTAATGAATTATTATTATTAACTGTTTTCAACATTGATAATTATAGAAATATTTTGTGTTTTTTCAGCAGCATATTAGAATGATTTCTGAAGGATTGTGTGACACTGAAGACTGGAGTAATGATGCTGAAAATCTAGTTTTAAATCGCAGGAATAAATTAGATTTTAAATTAGATTTTTTTTTTTTAGATATAATGGTTATTTTAAATTGTAATAATATTTCACAATATTAATGTTTTTACTGTGGTTTTAATAAAAAATGCAACCTTGGTGAGCATAAGAGACTTCTTTCAAAACAATATAAAATCTTACTGACCCCAACATTTGAACAGTATTTACATTATTGTATACTATACTATATTAGATGTAAGAGATATTCTGATCACAGACTGATACATTGAGGGCCAGAGGGGATTTGGATTTAGCAGGAAACTCCCATGCTAATGTTATGTGTGAAAAAATCCGTAACTTTAACATTTCCAGTGCTCTAATGTAAGATTTTGTCAAGGAGTTTGAGCTAGATACATTTTTTAGGAGCTAATGAAATTACTCCACATCATTTGCCATTTTATTAAACTAGTTTTATAAACTATTTTCCAGCAGAACAGATTAACAATCATCTCTAGACAGACAGTGACATCAGACATTGACAGTATTTCCCCAGTGGTTTGCGAAGCAGTTGCAATACATATACGATGCCGAAAACCGTCGCTTGTGTGAATAACATATGTGGTGTCTTAACTGGAGAATTTAATTCAGCAATTTTACAGCAAATGAACAGGTGTCATGTACAAACATGGCTATATCTGCCAAACACTCATTGCAGTGAGTGTTGACAGAAAGAGACCACAGTACTTATCTCCTGTGGTGATGGCATCTGGACAGCTTTAGAAATCTTAGCATAATAATAAATGTATCCTCAAACCTGGTTTTTCTTTTTTTAGGTTCTGATCCCTCTGACGAGATGTAACTCTCATAAGGAAACAATTCAGGGTCAGTTGAAGGTCAGGAATGCTGGAGAATACACCCTTATCTTCGACAACTCCTTCTCCAGGTTTGTACTGAGATCAGTTAATTCCTCTTCTGTCATTCTCTCTTAGGGCGCTTTCACACCTTGCTCGCTTGGAGCGTTTGTTTCAGAAATAACAGAACCGTATGTAAAAAAAACTGTGATGCACTGTCTATTCTGACACCTTTCTATCAGAACCAGCATTAACTTCTTGAACAATTTGAGCTGCAGTAGCTCGTCTGTTTGAACGGACCACACGGGCCAGCCTTCGCTCCACTCGTGCATCACTGAGCCTTGACCGCCCATGACCCTGTCACCGGTTCACCACTGTTTCTTCCTTGAAGCACTTTTGATAGCTACTGATCACTGCAGACTGGGAACAGCCCACAAGAGCTGCAGTTTTGGAGATGCTCTGACACAGTTGTCTAGCCATCAAGATTTGGCCCTTGTCAAACTAGCTAAAATCCTTACACTTGCCCATTTTTTCTGCTTCTAACACATCAACTTTGAGGATAAAATGTTTACTTTCCCTAATATAATACAATATATTCGACCCATTAACAGGTGCCGTGATGAAGAGATAATCAGTGTTATTCACTTCACCTGTCATAATGTTATGCCTGAATATTATACATATACAGATACCACATATAAAGGTTTGATAATGAAACTTAAACGCTGGCCATTAAAGTGGTGTAGGTTGCCCAGCTCACTGCAGAATTAAATGCGCACATCGACTGTTTTCCCCAACTGTTGGTCAGGAACTCCACAGAGTCAATACTCATGGTTGTGCTGCTATAAACCTGTGGTCACTCATGCCAATGCCAAGTCCACCTTCACTGTCTTTCCCACTAGTGTGGGAGTTACGGTGTGGAGAAGCCCAAAGAGGCTCAAAGCCAGACCGCTGCTGCCCAGAGTGAAGCACATGGTGGATCAGTGGTAGTTTGGGCTGCAATATCATGGCATTCCCTACTGTGCTTGATGAGCGTCACTGCCAAGGACTACCAAACCATTCTGGAGGACCATGTGCACCTAATGTTTCAAACATTGTACCCTGAAGGGGGTGCTGGGTATCCGCATGATAATGCACCAATACACACAGCAACAAAATGGTTTGTCGAACATGACATTTAAGTTGAACTTAATTTCCATTGCTTATCTTCTAAATATATTTGAGCCACTTTGGGGTATTTTGGAGGAGCAAGTCAGAAAACATTTTGCACCAGTATCACAGTGACTTGGCCACTGTTCTGGAAAAGGAATGGCTAAAAATCCCTCTGACCACTGTGAAGGACTTATATCTGTCATTCCCAAGACAAAGTGATGCTGTATTGGCTGCAAAAGAAGACCCTACACCATACTGATACAAATATATAAATAATCAGTTAGAGCGGGATGGCTCCATTCGTATAAGTGCTTGTGTGTGTCGCGACAGCTACAGATGAGCGTCACGTGTCGAACGTCAATCTATTTTAATGGATGACGCAGTAAACGGGTGAAAGCTGACCAATAAGAAGATAAGTTTACTTTACAAGATATGTTTTACTCACGTGTGACTTGCATAAACACATTTTGGTACATTTTGAAATGTTGCCTTGTGAAAGCAAACTGAGCCAAGAAAAAAATTCAACATCGTAAAAAATTAAGTTAATCAAAGTAAACTATCTACAAGTTTGACTTTTGATTTTTGTTGTTCTTCCTCTTTGCAGGTTCGTCTCCAAGAAGGTCCTGTACAAACTGAGTATAGAGAAGCCAGAGGAAGCCAATGGAAGTGATTGTTCTTCATAAGAAAACACATCACGTACACTATTCCGTCTGTGCCAGGTCATGGGACTGCTTGTTGAGGGTTATGTCTATTCATCAAGCCTAACATGGGATGCTGCTTTCACAATCAAATGAATTAAATTCTTGTCCTTTTAATAATGGAAAAATCGTATTTTCTAAAAATCTAATTCAAAAGCCACATTCCTCTTATGAATGATCCCTTTTCATTCATAACCTTTTATGAATGATTTTAACATACTCTTGGCAAACTCTAATAGCCGGAATGGCACAATATCGCTGACATACTTATCAATGAATCTAAAAGGAATGGATGGCACACAAAAAACCCTCTGTAATGCAGTGAAATCTAGAGAGCTGTGTGGTCAGTAGTTAAGTAGTTGAAGGTTGAAGGATAGGAGATTATGCACTACTTATGAGCTTTATTATTGTTTTGATATTAAATTAGTAAATGCTGAAAACATCAGGGTACTCACATACCAGTCGGTTTCATTAACATTCTGTGGTAACTCTTTACTCATGTATTAACAATAATTCAATGCATTAACTAACATGAACTAACAGTGATGTTTACAGCATTATTACCCTTTGTTAATGTCAGTTACAAATGTTAATTTTCATCATAATTCACAGTGCATAAACAAATGCTAACTTCTGGTCTTAAAATGTATTCATTAGTAAATGTTTAGATTAACTAACTAATAATAATGAATGCTGTAGAAGGATTATTCATTGTTAGTTCATGTTAACTAATGTAGTTAACTAATGTTAATAAATGAAATGTATTACCCATTCTTTAATACCAACTGTCTAATACAAGTCTAACACAGATGCTAAAATGGAGGAATTTGTGCAAAAATATCTTTCTTAACTAGAATCCATAGAAAGGAAACTAATATATTTTATTGTGAGATTGCTTAGTATTAGTATATCATATTTTGGGCATCATGTTTTTAAAAAGGCTTATAAGTCAACTTTTATGCAGACATAAAATATGTATTCTGAAAGGATGAGTACACAGTAATAAGAGACTCTTGGCGATTTCCTGGCAGCCTTGTTTATTATCAACAAAAAAAGAAGCAATTTCATTCAGCTGATGCCAGGCAAAAATGTATAAGCAATAACTCAGTGACTGTTTTTTTGCATAAATAAGATTTATTTTGGCAGGCAAACAGTGCAATAACTCCAGCCTAAAGATGGTGAAAATTGTAAATGGCACTTTTTGTAATAGCTACATTTTAATAAGAAGCACTGATACTTTAATAAAAAGCATCAACACTGTTGCACTTTCTGAATGTGTTTCAGAGGCTGATGATGGTGCTTGATCAGAATACTGTAAGCATATCAGAGTGACTGTTAGTATTTTTTTTTTAATCTGCAGTTAGTGTAAAGAGCTGTAATATAACAGTAGTGAGAGTGATCTTTTGAAATAAAACTACCTGATGGCATTGACTCCTTTTTAAATCTCCCAACCCCAACTATATATTTCTTCCCCTTTGGCCCAGGAATGAACCTCACTGGTTCTTGCTGAAGCTCAAACGCGCTGCGTAACACAAGGATAAGCCTCACTGGTTCTTGCACATCAAGCAAACATGCTTGAACTTCTCTTCGTGTGAGTTGATGAATGTTTAAATGTGAAAAAAGCCTAAATTCAATCTGTAACAATAGAAATTTCTCTTCAGAAATATTTGACTCAATTCATATGGATTAGTTTTACAGTGTGCATATGAACTTTTTGAAGCGTTGATGTGGTAGTTGTATAGCTGTCAATCCAGGGACAGAAATCTCTCAGATTTAATCTAAATGATCTTCATTTGTGTTCTGAAGATGAAACAAAAGTCTTACGGGTTTGGAACGACATGAGGGTGAGTAATATATATATATATATATATATATATATATATATATATATATATATATATATATATATATATATATATATATATATATATATATATATATATATATATATATATATATATATATATATATATAAAAGCTATATATTAGCTTTAATTATAGTCAACAATAACAACAATGTGTATGCCAGTTTATAATTCTTGTTGTAGATGAAAACACATAAGCCATTTAAAATAATGTGTAAATAGTGTACTCTCATGGCATTGCCATCTGCTCCAGAAATATTTACATGTACTTCAATGTGATTAGCTCAGTCTCTATGCACGTGTCCACTAAGTCTATCGATTATTCCCTGCCAGGGCTGCATCCAGTCATGCTCAGATGCCGGTTGCCCGTGGTTACGGCAGCGCTGCAGAGGGCGAGTGCCGTTAATCTCACCATGAAGTCCATCTGAACACAGCGTGTTTGTGGTGCAGAGTCCAGACCATTTCCCAAGGTTAATGAACCCATTGTAAATCAGATCACATCCTGTGACCGGCCTGCAATGATCAGAGATTTACACACATACAGGCTGAGAGAGAGAGAGAGCTGGGGGAGGGTGTGTAGAAAAATGTGAGTTGAATATCAATGTGTGTGTACTGTCGCACTCTCACACACATACACAAAAGAAACTACATGCTCAGGATTTGGGGAAACGGATGTGATCATTCGAGTCGACCTTTAAAAAATGCATACTGGTTTTTCAACAAGTAATCTAAATTTGGTCGTATATAACATTTATTGACGACTGAATCACTGTTTAATTGTTACAGTTTTGCAGATCAATTCAGTGTCAATATCACATCATTGTGTCGATGTCTTTTTGTACAGATCTTGTTAAAATTTTAGTTTTTTAAGTGACAAAATTTAAGTATTTTGTCAACCATTTTACAGTCAGTAAACTGAAAATTAGCATTAGGCTTTATTTTGTCTTTTTTCTGACATGAAAGTTTAGGTGGTGCAGATCCTTTACTCAGTCTTCTTGCAATCCCATCATTCTCTATAGGGAGCAGCTGATTGGTTCCTGATGTATCAGTAGCCAATGAACTCTCTGCTCAACCTTCAAATACTGGTTAGCATTCATTGTAGCAGTTGCAGCACGCTTTTCAGAAACCCTCCACCTTCCCCAGCTCCACCTGTATAGATCTGCTATGGTGAATCAGCAATAACCTGCAACTGTAGCATAGCATATCTATTCCGTCAAGACCAAACCATATCAACATTGTCATACCTATTTTACCATGCCAAAATCTCATTAAAAAAAACTCATTATCATGACTACATTTCAGAGTTGAAGGTCGGTCACGTACATACACACAAGCGTTACTGGAAATGTACCGAGTAAAATATTACTGAAAATTTATTAGTAATGCCTTACACTACTGCGTTACATCAAAAAGTAATGTTACCTGTAATGTATTACTTTTGTAATGCGTTACTCCCAACACTGATAGCTATTGACTCAAAGTTGTTGACTTCTGCGCACTGTGAACCTCAGCATGCGCTGACCCCGCTCTGTGATTTTACTCCTGTAAGGCTGGAAAAAGCTAGTAGATGCCGAAATGTCTAATCGCTCTGAGAAAACAAAGGAAATTAGCATCTGAACTTATTCATACAGTTAGAGTCTCTGTCCGAGACGACATCACACTGAGTGAATCATCTATGAATGACTCTAATTTACATGCCTTTCCTTTCACATGAAACTTCCCCCAAACTACTGCTCCCACAAACTTGAGATCACCTGAAATGCACCAGAAATCTCTTTGTTACAATGTCAATCCTCACAATGCAGTATTATATGTGTTTGATATCGTTTGAAATGTCTCAGTGCGACTGGTACAAATATCTCAACTCCACAGAAGTAAACTAGAACATCATGAATGTTTTAAGGGTTTAAAGATATCTTTCCTTGGTGTATGGTGGGTGTGGCTTTCAGCCATTTGGCCTCTCTTCTAATCAAGTCTATAGAACTTGATCAATGCAAATTCTTATTGTGATGGGTATGTATCTGGTTCTGGGTATTTAAGGAAATGTTGCAAAGAGCTCAAGGCTTGACACTTTAAACCGGTCAGCCCGTAATGCTGGATGTCTCTCAAGATAGCCAGCATTATGTAATTTTCAGAAGTCAGGTATACATTTCATTCTTCACTTCAGACTATTTGATGTTATATATGGATTACCTTTGAATTGACTATGTAATTGGCTTTATACATTTACCTGACTGTTAAATAAATTGTTACACTTTGATGGATTCTGACTTGCTCTGGAATTATTCAGGTTGGGTATAATTTCAACAAAGGGTTAAACGGAATAATTAAATGTGTACGTAAACTATTAAAAATGAATGACCAAATAACCAATTGGCATTCTAACCCAAATTCTAAATTATCATTAAATGGAGTCAGATAACGAGGAATTGGAATAAAATCCCCTTTTCCCCGCTGAAAAGACGAACGCGCAGCGCCCTTCACCCGCCGATCGTTAGCCTCCATTGGGACGATTTGGGCGGCCTTACACTCCTGAAGTGGCCCACTTCATGACTGAGTTGCTGTTTTTCCTAATTGTTTCCACTTTGTTATAATACCACTAAAATTTGTCTGTGGAATATTTAGTAGAGAGTAAATTTCCCAAATGGACTTATTGCACAGGTATACTACGACTCTATAGCCTACACGATGTGATTGGGCCGTCCAGATTCTGAGGAATACAGCTCAGATAGGAATTGAGAGTTGCTAGACCACACTTGCGGGCAAATTAAATTTGCTGCCGCTAGGGTGCGTCTAGATTTCTAGGCTAGTGTTCTCTGGTTGTAAATTGCAGAAAAATCGAAGGCGGTCTATAGTATTGTACTATGCTATTCTGAGTTAGCTAATGTGTTTCCTGTCATATCCATCCTATATTCAGTGTAACTGCCCCTTAAGAAAGTGGACTGGATTCTTGAGCCCTCATTGGCTGATTGAAGTGTGTCATAACTCTTTGTTTGATCTCCTCATGTGTCCTGTATAGGGATGGTGAGACAATGTGGCCAGTGATCATGGCTCTATATTTATCTAAAGGCCCACTGAAGTGTCTTAAAATGCACACCATTATTTCATGTGTTGATGTAATTTTCATTAAAACATGAAGTCAGGGTGAGACATCAAACAGCTCTTCCCCTTATTAAAATAATAATAATAGCAGTTTGTTTATATCACAGCTTAACCGTTTCTCATCATAATCTCCTCCATATATCATTCTGTGTTGAATTCAAATGGGTTCGTCCAATATGTTTTCTGGTCTGCGCCACACGCGCATATGATCCTCTCTGTGCTATCGTGTCTGGACCAGAGCTGTGGCGGTTCACATTACATTAACATTGAAACCAGACTTCATTCACCCCAATAGAAAGCATATTTACACTGTCTGAATCGTCCCCTAACCCCTATATAGTGCTGCACCATGTGCCATTCACCATGTAGAAAATAGTAAATGTGTGAACAAGTGACCGATTTCAGCTGCAGCTTCAGCGTCTATTTATAATGTATGGGGCGGGACGCTTTAGATTCTAGAGAGTATTTAATTGGGCAGAAAATCTGATAAAAATCTGAAGTGCCAACACTGATCCTATTGTACAAAGTGAGAGACTGTACATTTTGAATGCTTATATATTATAAATGTGAATTGTGTCATTGTTTTGAAACAGAATAGCTTATAGATGACAGTAAGGATAACATATTAATACTAAAAACCAAAGTAACTTCTGTTTTGATTTCATGGGGATTTATCATGTGACACTGAAGATGGGAGTAATGATGCTAAAAATTCATCTTTGCATCACAGTAATAACATTAGAGTTTAAAATATATTCATATAGAAAAATATTTCACAATATTAAATATTTTCTTTTATGAAATAAAACCTTAGTGGACCTTAGCATAAGATGTTTTTGTTAGGAATGGACCCGAAACATTTCTTGAAAATTCCTTTTTTAATTCCCATTTCATGACAATAAGTCTTTACTGAAAAATTGTGGTTGATGTGCTGTAAATGTGGTGCTGAGCACTAGGTGGCAGCCTGACACATTACAATCATTATTGCTAGTGTAACAAATCATACCATGAACGGCACTGATTTGATTTATTATATCTGATTCTTGAAACTGCATTCATAAAAACAGTCAAGCGCATGTGAAACATGATTTGAAAGGGAATACATTGCAAATGCATGTCTAAAAGCTGGCTGCCCTGAAAATATCCAGAAAACAGAATTATTTTGGAATATTAGTAATCTTTTCTCATTATACTCGCATAGTTACTGTATAATAATTATATTTAACCTGTTGTTTTGGACACTTAAATTAGCCATCAGATCTATCCTCTGCTTCATTTATAGTAGTGTTGGACTTGTCATGTAAATGGTGCTAATTTTCTTCAGAAAATAGTATTTTCATACTCATACATCATGATTTCCTTCAAACATTACAAAACATTTTTTCTGAATAACCTCTACAACAGGAGGGGTGATGAGCAATAGGCATAATTCATAAAATGTAAATAGGGGCCACAGTGATACATGGCCTCTGGATTCTGTTTATGTTCCAGTGTGTGAATTTTATTAGCATAATGAACAACCACAGAACGCTTTTATTCTCCTGAGCACTGTGAGTAAACTTATTCAGATTCTCTCCTGCTAATATGCCAGTGTTGCTAATCGATGTGTGTGTGTGTGTGTGTGTGTGTGTGTGTGCGTGCGTGCGTGCGTGTGTGACAGTGAGTGTGCGAGAGACTAACATGTATTTGTGTTCTGTTTCTCCCAGTATTTGTTGGTGTCAAGCACAGTTTCATCAGAGCAGTTTCTCTAGTCCTCAGAGACTTTTCATCACAAACTTCTGCCTGTCAGGTATAGCAACCCAGACCTTGTTTATTTCAGCTCTTTGCATTTAATCTAATCTTGCACAATTCTCTACTCTTCCATATTTTTCCATTTTCTTCACTACCTTCTCATTCACATTTCTCATTTCCCAGCAACCTGCAAAAAAACAAATGCTCTTAGCAACTACATAGCTAAACTTGGCAACATCTTTATAGTTTAACACATGAAAATGACACTTCCTTCTTTATATATACAGCAGGCCAAAAGTTTGGACACATTACTATTTGTAATGTTTTTGAAAGAAGTTTCTTCTGCTCATCAAGCCTGCATTTATTTGATCAAAAATACAGAAAATAATATTGTGATATATTATTACAATTTAAAATAATTGGTTTTCAATTTATTATACTTTAAATGATCACTTATTTCTGTGATGCAAAGCTGAATTTTCAGTTTCATTCAGATCATGATCCTTCAGAAATTATTCTAATATGAGGATTCATTTTCAAAGTTGGAAACAGTTCTGCTGCTTAATATTTTTCATAACCTGTGATACTTTTTTATAATACTTTGATGAATAAAAGTAAAATAATTTAAATAAGAAAAGAAGCAAATATTAAAAAAAAAAAATAGAACTCTTTTGTAACAACAATATACACTACTACTATAATATATCACAATATTAAAAAAAAAAACTGATTTATGCATCAAATAAATGCAGGCTTGATGAGCAGAAGAAACTTCTTTCAAAAACAGTTCAAATAGTAATGTGTCCAAACTTTTGGCCTGTACTATATATGTATATCATCGTCTAAAGCCCGCCGAACTTTTGATTTGATTGGTCCGAACAGTTTCTGTTTGGGCATAATTACTCCTCTATGGATTGAGTCCAGACCGAACTGCCCAAGCTCAAATGTTGTGGGCGGGGCTGAGTTTGGCTGGCTAAATCCATTTGACTCCATGTGGTTATTTGAGGACTTCTGAAGCAAAGAGGTGGGTTTTTGTAAGAAAAAATATCCATATTCAAATCTTTATAGCCTAAAATAACTAGCTTCCGGCAGACGTCCGTACAGCCGGCTTGCGCTAAAAGAATAACCTGTGACCCGATGCATGACGCATGATGAACGCTGAAGCACAGAGGATAGAGCAAAACAAAACACAGTCACGAATTAGAAGTCCAAAACGAGAATTTTTACAGAGAAATGTCGGAGGATTTTAATATAAGAGAAGAGTATCTTGACTTTGTTGCCCAGCCTTATTTATTTGAACTCTCAGCTTGAGAAAATCTTGCGGTGAAATGTGACTAGTTTAGAGTAAACAATCATGGGAGGCTAAATAGAATTAATAATAGATAATGTATTTTTTTTAAAAAGAAAATTCACTGGGAAAGACAGAAAAAGGTTTGGATGAAGCCGTGTTTTGTCCCTGTCAGCTCGCTTTCTGATTGGGTATCGTTTCGTTCCATTTGACGATCAGAGTGTGTGGGCGTTTGTCTTTGGGGTTTTCCACACAGAACAGGATTTCTGATTTGCGATTAGTGTGGCCCCAAGCTTCCTCTAAACAGATTCAATCACTCTCACACCTCACCACACCATAATTCAATCTGATAAGATCATCTGTAGAACCATCAAGATATTCAGGGCTTTTCTTAGGATTGTCGAAAGGGCAGAATCGCCCCCAAAATCGCCCGATTATCTTGTAGTGTGTGTGTAGGTTTTTTTTTTTTTTTTTTATGTCCCATTTCTGTGATCCATCATGTTTCCTTCCAAGCCTTCCTGAGTTTGAATGGGTCTCTGCTCTAATAATGGATCAATGGACAGACCTCATGAGGAGAAATGTCTTTACGCTCACTCGGAAACCTTCCGGTGGTTTTGCAGTGGAAAAAAAACAGACTTAATTATCCAAAATGATCTTTATTACAAGTCTTGGTTGAATAAGACAAAATATTTGATTGTCTTCTGTTAAAATGTTATTGATTCATTAATTGATTCATTCATTTTTTGCGCTTCTCTTTTCCATTTTTTTTCCATTCTCGGCTCATTTAGCTTTCCGATTGATAGCCTTTTTATCTGTTGTTTCCATGACGACGTGCTATAGCTCAGGCTCTCAATAAAATGTCTAAATATGAACAGTGTTTGATAGACAGCCCTTTTAGTCCATCTGTGTTGCAGTAGCAGGCAGCCAACAGCATTAATAAGAATTATTCATATTAAAATAATTAGTGGTGCATTCTTTGAATAAACCCATAGGCTAGCCAACCATAAGCATTAGCAACTCATCCTGTAATGCAGCTTTTTGAGGAGAGGTGTGCTGTTACTTTGCTAAGCATTCAGAAATACAAAATTTGAGCCAGTAAGTAACTTCCTAGCAACCACCCAAAAACTCCCTAGCAACAGCAAAGCAAATGTGTTAAAAACCACTCAGAGTACCCAAAGACTAGATATACGAAGACAGTAGGTGTGTCACAATTCACATACTTGCGCACTATTCTGTAAGATTTTTAAGGATAAATAGTGTAAGTAGTGTGTTCACAGTGAAAATTCAAAAAAAGAAAAAGTGCCCTTTAAATACCGTGAGAAAAAGTGTGTTGGACACTTCATGCTCTCGGCTGTCTGTCGCAGCTTTAATTACGCAGTGGAGGGGGAGGCACTACCAGATTACGATGTTCAATGACAAAATAACCAAGTAAAGTTCATACACTACACGGTTGAGTGCATTTATAAGTACATAGTGTATAAGTGCATAGTGTAGTGCGTAATTTGGGACACAGCTAGTCCACTCATATTACTTATGAATGGGAGAAAATACAAAATGGCGGAAAAAGTCCCTTCTTCTAAATAAAAGAGGCGATTTGCAATTGTTGTCACGGGTTGTTCTTTTTAGTTGAACTCACACATCCACCATGTTTGTCGTTTTTTACACTTTATTTTCATGTTGGCAGTTCTAATAAAATCCTTGTCCAATGTAATGGTTTGCAGGCAATATTTTGGCCGTTTGAGTGTGCACTTCAGATCCTAACTGGAAAAAGTAGACCATACGGGTATCCTTGGAATACATTTTAACATACTATGATTTTGAACACAGTAAAGGCCTATGTATACTTCATTTTCAGTGTACCGGTGTGTACCTCACAGTTGAGTGGGCAAGCCATTGGCCATGAGCTTTTGGCTAGTGTGCGCTATCAGGTGGACTTTGTTTTCAAGTGTGCTGTGCTGTTTGCGCACAAAAAATGGTCTGCACGTGGACTGGGTGTGCGTACGAAGCCCCACACATGACGTACAAGAAAAAAAAAGTAAATCGTGTGCACAAATTACAAATTCATTCACTTATTTCACTTTAAATCATGCGCATGATTTACTATTTAGTCCCCTCGATCTGCTAAATCATGTTCATGGTCTATAAATCGAGGAAACAAATTAATAAATTGTGCACACGATTTAGCCTACTAGTTCTTTCCTGCGGACCCTCCTGATGACATCATGCGGACAGTGTGCGGACCGTCGCGGAATGTGGATGGCCGAAGTATAGTTTGGGTTTAAAGGATTAATTTACTTAAAAATAATAATAATAATAATTCCTGATAATTTACTCTAATTTCATCCAAGATGTCCATGTCTTTCTTTCTTCAGTCGAAAAGAACCTGCTCCTAGACCCTGTTCCATGCAATTCCTACACAATATTGTTGATAAATGCAGTTTCAAATACATTTATAATGACCATTTATGTCTGTATTAATTAGCTTATGTACACTAGCAACGCATACAGATAAATGATTAGCCTAATAGTTTATATATGCATTTGCACTTACCCTACATGTATTGCCAATCCACTTTGATGTAAAAAGTGTTAAATGTGCAAATATTTCATTTTATATATATATATATATATATATATATATATATATATATATATATATATATATATATATTATTTTTTATTTTTTATTTATTCACTTAGAAGACTTATTATTATTATTATTATTATTATTATTATTATTATTATTATTATTATTTATTAATTAATTAACAGTTAATCAAGTGTAAGAAATTACATTCAATTGGTTTTATTATACGCTGTGTTTTTTCGCAAACATTATATAGTAAGCAATGGGTATTTTAAATAATGTCATTCATATATTGGGTAATTGTGTGTGTTTTAATTTGTGATGCAACAGTTGAGGCAGTGAAACATGCCAAATTGTGCTATTTTCATGATTAATCAATTTTTCATGTGGTTCAGATACAATGAGTTTCTATTGAACCAATTTCCTTAGTTGTATCAATTTAAATTTTTTATTTCAATAAACTCAAAGTTTTAAGGCAACCAGGTTACTTACTTTTTTAAGTTAAACCAGCAATATTTATTTTACAGTGTACCTGGGATAATCATTAACTGACAGCTTGAGGACACCCGATTTCGATTTGTCATGACACCGGGAATTCATTCGGCACGTGACCCTCACAGTGCATTTTGGGTATTCCCTGGCAAATGAGTGTACATCGGTTGTACACTCGTTATTGCAGTGCATTATGGGATTGAATGAGTGCACAACTTCCACTATGGTTTTGGACAGCACTAAAAATGGCTGTCCCCTCAAATAGTGCCCTATTTAAGCGTATAGGGGGTGAATTTGGACACAGACTAGACAATATTAAGGACGGATATGCGAATTGGGACGCTGAGGACTGTATGTGTGCATTGGCTGGTCCAGCCTGAAAATGTATCTTTTTTTTTTTTTTTGTGATATTTGCTCACAAAAAAACAGCATTTATGGGACAGTTCATGTCAGATATTGTTGCTGATTAGAAATATGTTATTTTAACACGAGTATGGCAAGCAGCTTTTGAGTCTTCCGTATTTCCCCATTCAAATAAATAGGACTTGGAGATGCCCAAAATAGCTGCCCGGAGGCGTTGCAAATATAGCCGCTGAGTGAACAGACTTTCCTTGAAAGGGACATTTGAACACCCCAGCAAATACATAGTAACACACTAAAACCGCTCAGAACAACAGAACACCCTGCATAACAAGCTTAGTAATTGTCAGGAAAATATATAAACTATTTATGTTATATTGTTGCAATATAAGCATTGATTAGTATGATTTATTTGGTTTAATACATAAAATATACAATAACAGAGATAGAATGTGAATGTTCATGAACAAAGACAAAGCGATACATTAGATTTGCTTGCATGCAGAGGTTGTGGCTCAATGCGTGTACTGCCATGTAGCAGGTTATTCTGACACATAGCCATGACAGTACACATGATATCATGTGTCACTTCACAGACGAGATGTTCTCACAGGCCAGAAGGACTTGATTTAGTTGGAATTTTAATCAGGTCATGCGTAGGCTGGTGTACTTACATGCGGATCCTTCAGACGGCCATGATTACGACCATCACTGAAGGTTTTTTTTTTTCAAGCACAGAATAAATGGCTCTGTAATTACAATATATCGCTGCAGGCACTGGGACGGACATGCTCTCCAGCGCAGGTTTCCATGGATACTCCGTCTGTTCTGGAACCTTTCTAATGCGAGTCATTGACTTCCATTAGACAGCCGAGCATCAGCCAACGAGAGCATGCTTTAACAGAGAGAATATACCTGTCTGCCTCCTTGTTACGTACACAACTGGGCATCCAAATATACATCCACCTTTAATTTAGTGGCAATCATGAAGCCTATCTTGATCGACAGTCTGTGTTAAACGGCTATTTAAATGTCATTTTCATGATGGCTTTTTGTAGCCTGACAAGCCAGACCCACATCAAGATGTTTGGTCTGGAAACTCACCATTGACAGCTCAATCCGGTGGGGCGGGATAAACGGTTGTCTTTCAAACTCCCTCTGCACGCGATAGGATAGCTCTACAGCCAACCAGAGCAACGAAGGTGAAGCAGAGCTTGTTGATAGATTAAACATTTGCCGTATCCGGTCGGCAAAACTCCGAACACATCTTCCCTTTTTAAGAATGACTTCAGTGCCGTTCTTTGTTCTTTTCTCAGAGAAAAGCTTAACTCCAAGTCTTCCAGAGTCGCGGTCAAAGCTGATTCAAAAGACCGCCGTTCGCCAGTTTCTGTGTTTACTAGAAGCACGCAAACGCAACTCGGCCGTCATTATGGCCCCACCCACTGACTCTATACACGTTGTGATTGGCCCGGCAAGAGTTTAGATTTGCTGCCGCTAGGGTGCGTCTAGATTTCTAGGCTAGGCTTTTTGCGTTTCTTTGCCTCTTCTTGACAGATCGCTTCCTGTACTCCTGAGTTGTAAGTCGCTTTGGAGAAAAGCGTCTGCTAAATGCATAAATGTAAATGTAAATTTTCAAAGGAAGTAGAACACTAGATTAGAAGAACATCATTGCTTGATATATCTCATGATTAACAGTTAACTTAAGCCATATTATACAGCATCTTACTTTCTAAAGCCAGGTACACACTGTTCAATTTATAATAGTCCTTTACTAATGTTTCTTGTCAGATTGTACGAACATGATCACCCACGTTGTAAGCCGTCACAATGAAAACTCGTTGCACTATCACATTCACTGACAGGAGTGGCATTTACATGCAGGATAGGATAGAAATGGTGGCTAGCAAACAAAAACAAAAATTTCGAAATCGCATACGCATCCACAAAACATAGTACGGATGGTAAATCAAGAAAATCAGATTTAAACAATAAGACTGTTGAACTGTATAAAAATTATTAATTTTCTGTTGGCGAATGTATCCAAATAGTTGCTTACCTGTCTATTAAAACACATGATATATTAAAGCGTCTTTTGTGTTTCCATGGTTTCTACAAAATAAAACCAGAAATCAAGGGTAACGCGGGTATGATGTCATTGAAAGGCGACGCAAATATATTTAAGCTGATCCCCCCAAATCTTTGGACATGAAGTATTGATTTCAATGGTAATTAATTAACTAACAATGAAAGACTTTAGATTTTGGCTTAGGATCCAATGAATATTTTAGGATTCACAAAATTTGTCTGTGATGGCCAAATCAGGGTCAGAATCATCCAGTGTGATTCCGGCTTGAACAGCTAACAGGGAAGTTCTGGCAAGGTTCTCTCTAAGTTATGAACACACGTTCTTCCAGTAATGGTAATATAATATTTTTTTTAATAGCATTATCAAACATTAGAACAAATGTATTATTTACACATCATTCATGGTATGTTCTTCTGAAACATTTTAGTTAGACATTAATCTAATGTTAGACGTTAGTTAGCACTGGTTTTAAATCCAATTGGCCATATAGGCGCTTTTACATTTCGCTTAGAAACCAAATATCCCGCCATTGTCTTGCCTTGCTCTCGTCACGTGATAAATGAAATCTTTCAGACTTCTGCTGCTGATCTGTGCTGCGACTCTCGCTATAGGCTCTGTCTGCTGCAAGAGTTAACAGTCACATGACAGCTATAGCTCAAGTGACTGGCTCATATGTTTCTGGAAATGAATACTGATGAAGCAAAGAGGGAAGCATCCAGCCAGTTCGCACAATTTTGAATGCTCCAGCCGGGCAACTACTTTTGAGATGAATGAGAATTCTATCAAATAGTTATTTAAAAGTATTTTGGATTTACTTAAAATCTGCACATAAAGATGTCATGTAACAACAATGTAGCATATACTGTATGAAATGTTGCATATCGCACACTGCTTTACATACCGTTTTAATAGTATTTATTTTATTTTTTACCAGTATGTTGTCAGTGCTTCCATTCTGAACATTTTAATGATTCTAACTTTGACATCTCGCCTCTGCACTCCTACATTCAGTTAGTGGAACAGGTGCGCCACTCCCCACCTGCTCTCAGTAGGGTTAAAATATCTAATTGAGAAATTACCGTAGACATTAACCTTGCTAATTACTGGGATTTAAACCTTGCAGATGCGGCAGACATTATAATCATTTCATTTGTCTGACATGCTGACTTAAAAGGAAAGCCGTTTTACGTTCTCTGAACACTGTCGCCAGTTTTAATATGCTTTGATGCATCCGATATTACATGCAGCTGTTTGATATTGCATGCTTTTGTGTTTGATTGTGAATACAGGGACTTGCAAAGTTGCTGTACTTTCTCAAAGGGCTTCCTTATTGACCTGGGCTTATTCTGAAGGCTGGAACAGAAGAGATGCGGTTGGATCTTACAGTCCTGATTGAAACCATGTAAAGTGGGTCATATTGGTAAGTCATCCATTTCAAATGATGCGCAGAATATCAGATTGTTCCAAAGCAGCTTCACAGTAATAAACAGGAAAATAACAGAATCAGTGATGCAAACTTTATCAAATATGATACTAACTTCAAATTATGCTCCTAAGCAGCTCTACAGAATACAATAGTGTCATAATTCAGATCAGTGTTGGTTCAGGTTAGTTCAATATGTGTGTAAAGCTAATTCATTTAGAAGCTTGTAAACTTTAATTATAAAAAGCTCTGAAGTAGACAATAATCGTTATTCAGCTTAAGTCAGTTGTTTTTACAAAATGAATCAATTATCAAACAAATTTGATTTAGCTGTAAAGTAGCTCGACAGAAGACAGACCTTAATGTTATGAAGCGACAAGAATACTTTTGCGAGGAAAAAATAATGACATTATGCAACAATCACTTCTCTTCAACATCATTCTTCATGCTGTCCGAGTTCTAAGGCAGACCGGCGGCTCACTGTATTCACATTACTGATTTGACTGCACTTACAATATCAGATGAGGACAAAACTTAAACTGAATTGAGGTGGATGATGATAGTATTGTCTTCTGTTGAGCTTCTTTATAGCTAATGACAGAATTTGCATTTTTGGGTGAACTAACCCTTTAAGACTGTGTCCAAAATCAGGGCATTATTTGAGGGGAAAGCCATTTGTTGTGGTGTCTGAAACCAATGTGGATATTATCGAGAGCACTTATTCAATCCCATAATGCACCACAATAACGAGTGTACAGCCATTGGCTAATGTCTAACTTGGATCATGGTGTGTCTTGATACCCAATCACATTACAACGTCAATTTCATTCAGAGTCGTGCGACAGTCAATGGCTACATCCGAAATTACATACTCATGCATATACATCTCTCTCTCTCTCTCTCTCTCTCTCTCTCTCTCTCTCTCTCTCTCTCTCTCTCTCTCTCTCTCTCTCTCTCTCTCTCTCTCGATTTTGAATAAGTAATTACTTCACGGACGCTAAAAAAGAATGAATGAAAAAATAAATGTGTGTAGTATGAATGTAATCTGGACTAATAAATTCACCTACCAGCGCAAGTTGTGTCGTATCTGCCATTCATAAATCCTGTACCATTACATAATGTATCTATAAACACACTTCAGGATCTCCCCGGAAGTAGTAGGTCATCCGTATCCGGGTACTTTTTACCTCTTTTTTTACTGTGTACTTTGAATTCCAATCAGACCACAAAAGGCGTGATCAACAGGCAACGACCCATCGTTTCTCTATCTGTCATCGCGTTAAACCAGCCAATAGAGCGCCAGGTGGATAAGCCAGTCTCTGATTGGTTTCCACAGAAGTCTAACAGAAGCAGTAGAAATGAATGTACCGATTTCCAGACTGAGTTGCTGGGCGAAATCAAATCGCCGGCAGATCAGGCTGGGTATACTCAGTCTATGTGACTTTTCTTCTAAAACAGAATTTTTTGGTGTAAACCAAATTGAATGTTTAAGAGAACATATGTTGAAGATTAGCCGTTGGACTGTCGATTTATTTAAAAAGCTATTTCCTCACAAAAGCAGTTTATTCAGCTTAGTGAAGCCTCTCATCCATTGACATACATTAAAAAAAAAGGTCTCCTTTCCTGCGTACCGCAGTGTTAGTTAGCTAGTGTTAGACTTTTTCCATCTAAAGTTGCAGGCTTGCCTTCAAATAATATTGGCTCAAGGCTAGAGAATACCAATAATGCACTGTGAGAGTTGCGTGCCAAATAAAATCCTGCATTTGGCCAGATCACTTGTTTTCTTTCACCTCAAGTGGACTATATTAGTGGAGTAATGTAGGGAATAGTGAATGAGGGCATAGGGGGTGATTTTCGGAAACAGCCTAATTGTTATTGTGACGCTTGCTGTAGCACATTTACTGAAGAATAGATTGTCTGTAAAGCCATTCGGCTGGGAATCTAACAGGACAGAGAGTGCATGTTCTCACGCAGACAGGTGTGCTTTATATGAAGGGTCGTAGAATCTCTTCACACTTTTCCGGTGTGAAGGGTCCTTACAAAGATCTCACCCTCACAGCAGGAGGACGGCTCCCGCTGACCTCTGCCAGTCATCATTACTGTTTGTCTGAAACTGAACGCTGAGGACAAAAGAGTATATATAGTGGAACAGAAGAACTCTCAGCAGAGAACAGCGTGTCCTCTTTTCCGATGATTTTTCAGTTTTGTTTGACATGTCACTCACAGCTCTGTGAACATTATGTTTCAAGTTTTACTGCTGCTGAAGTCTTTTTTGGTGCTTTTTTGCTCTGGAAAGATCACTGTTACTGTTGCTTTATTCTCATGGTTATTTTGGGTCATATCAGCTGATGTGACATGTGCAACACCTTTCACTCTTAGAAGAAAATATAGACAGGTTTCTGTAGAAATATAGGTAGAAATATTTAAAGGTTTCTGTCAGACGCTTCATCCTTTTATGCATCATGACATCATTTTATGGATTTAAATTAAATTTAGTTTCAACTTGCAATCATTTAAGACATTTCATTCTATATAGAACTTTTTTGGTATATAGATTCCAGAGAACACGTCTCCACAGCTCAAGAGTCAAGTGGCGGTGTGTTTTACACCACTGCATCCCACGATTTGCATTGCACTTGGTGATGTAAGGCTTGGATGAGCTGCCCGGCCATGGAAACCCATTCCATGATCTCTCTACCCACTGTTCTTGAGCTGATCTGAAGACCTTATGAAGTTTGGAGGTCTGTAGCTTTTGACTCTGCAGAAAGATGCTGACTTCTGCGCACTGTGTGCCTCAGCATGCGCTGACCCCGCTCTGTGATTTTACATGGCCTACCACTTCATGACTGAGTTGCTGTTTTCTCAATTGCTTCCACTTTGTTATACCACTAACAGTTGACCTTGGAATATTTAGTAGTGAGGAAATTTCACAAATGGACTTATTGCACAGGTGTCAACCTATCACGGTACCACGCTTGAGTTCACTGAGCTCCTGAGAGCGACCCATGTAGACGCGTCTGCATGCCTAGTGCTTGATTTATACACCTGTGGCCATGGAAGTGACTGAACACCTGAATTTAATGATTTAGAGGGGTGTCCCAATACATCCCCATACTTCTGCTCATCAGCTGTGGGCCACTATTACCTAAAACAAATTTTTTCTCTCTCTCGTTCTTACTACTTTGAGTAGAGAAAAAATTATAATGCAAGATTAGTTTTACAAACATTAGTTACATCAGTCATTCACTTTAGTGCCCGGCTAACGTATGTTCCTGATACAGTTCCCGCAAGTTCACCGCAATAAATAAGACGTTCTTACATCTGTTTATTGATGGACATACTCTTGATAATGCTGATAGTGAGGAATTACAGCTGAACATCCCATAATGTACCTCAAAATGAGTAGCGCATCTCTGTGAAACGTCCTCCTCAAGTTGTCCTTGTAATGGAGGTTCAGGATGAATAACTAGTTCTTCCAATGTTTCATTATGGGAATCTTGCGTAGATTCATGTAGTAAAATCGACGTCATCGTTACTGTCTTTACATCATGTACAAACGCTGAGCTTTAGGAAGCCTCCGAAGCTGAAGTTCAGTTATGGTAATGGCCGTTGTAGGCGGTAGACCAATCACAACAGACTATGTCATCTGGCCAATCAGCGCAGAGCAGCTTGTGGAAAGGAGAAATTTAAAGAGACTGATTCATCCAATGAGAATCATTGAAAAATGTGGTAATGTGAAATGTATAAAAAAAATAGAACATGTCGAGCAGTTGCAACGCCTAAAACTACAATTAAATACATTTTAACATGAAACCAGTGATATTGTTCTATTATTTCGGCTGCAATGATCCAGTTTGCAGGACTCCAGAGAAAAGTGGGATTAAACGGATGGAGGCCTGTGGTGGCAGTCGGGTCATATCCTGGAAGGAGCTTGTCATGGCACTGTACTTAATAATGCATTAAATCTCAGAAGACAGTCTGTGCAGGGTTACATGCATTTTGCTGCTGACAGACTATAGACAGGCTATTTCCAACTTGATGTGAATTGTGACAAGCTGGTTTATCCAACAAAACAGGCTTTCCGGTTTTATTGTGCATTGCATCGTCAATGTGTTTTCCAATTGAGCAATTTTCTCTCTCACCTCCCCCATACCCCCCCGCCGCCCCTCCCTCTTTCTCTCTCTCTGTCTCTTGCTAAGCATCATCAGGAAATGACAGGGTACATGCAAAACGCCCACTTGACTCCAAACTCTTCCCGGCAACACTGTACATCACACTGTTTTTTTGGACAGTGTTTCTCACAATCATAACCATGAAACGGAGGTGTGCTGTGCCACGCTCATCATGTGACTCGTGCATTTGAGTGCAGTATAACCATGACAACCGAAAGACATGCTGTATGGTTAGTCAGTGCTTATTCAGATATTCTGAAGAAAAAATATGAGAAACATCTGGACTCTGCAAGCCACTCGTAGTGATTGTGACACGAAGCAGAGTGCTTAAACCCCTTTTAATCATGGTAAAATCAAAGTAATGCAACGTCTCAAGTGTTTTTGTTGTTATTGTTTTTTTTTGCATTTAAAACATGACAGCAACAGCAAAACAATATAATATACCTTATTGTTCTATGGTTTGGAGTCTGTAAGATTTTAAACAATCAAAAAAAAAATTTGAAAGACATTGATACTTTTATTCAGCATGGTTGCATTAAACTGATCAAAAATGACAGTAAAGACACCTGGAAAATACATGTATTGCTCTTTCCATAAAAATATGAAGCAGCACGACTGATTTCAACATGGATAATATTAAGAAATATTACTAGAGCAGCCAATCAGAATATTAGAATGATGTCTTAAGGATCATTTGACACTGAAGACTGGAATAAGGAATACATTAAAATATATTTATAAGGAAAACAATGTTTAAATTGATAAATTAGTGCTTTCAATCAATAAACATTTTTCCAAATTAATGTAATTTTTTTTAATTAAACACGTTTAATCATACATAACATTAAAGTTTTTTATATATTTTTATAATGTAATTTCATGTTTAAGCTCCAAAACAGTGCTGAAACAACATAAAGACACATTTTAAATATTTGATCTAACAGGTAGGAAATATAGAATTATAATTGAATAAAGTTATCAAACACTTCACAGTCTTCACTGCATAAATTATAAATGAAATATAGATTAACTTGTTAAAGCTACAAAAGCGAGTGATTTTCTCTATCTTTTGTTCTTTTGATTTATTAGATTATCTGGTTTATTAGGTTGCTGTCACTTTAAAGGGTTAGTTCATCCAGAAAATTCTGTCAATAATTACATGTCGTTCGACACCCATCAGACCACGGTTCATCTATGAAACACAGTTTAAGATATTTTATATTTAGTCTGAGAGCTACTAAGATTCGAACGGTTATAAATCAGCGTATCGATTCATGATTCGGATCATGTGTCAAACTGCTGAAATCACGTGACATTGGTGAAACGAATCATGAATCGATACGCTGATTCATAACCGTTCGAATCTTTGTTTGCGGATTGAAAACAAACACGGAAGAGAAGATAATGCTGAATAAAGTTGTAGTTTTTGTTATTTTTGGACCAAAATGTATTTCCGATGCTTCAAGAGATTCTAATTAACCCACTGATGTCCCATATGGACTACTGTGATGATGTTTTTATTCCCTTTATGGACATGGACAGTATAGTGTGCATAGACTTAAGTCGACACCCTGTCAAACTAAATATAAAATATCTTAAACTGTGTCTGAAGATGAACGGAGGTCTTACGGGTGAGGAACGACATTAGCGTGAGTCATTAATGACATCGATTTCATTTTTGGGTGAACTAACCCTTTAAGGTCTGAAGCACATGATGTGGATCTGGATCTGACACGCATCCGATGTGTTCATTTAACATGTTTTATCTCCGTTAAGACTGTTCTTACGGGTATAGTTGACAAAGCAGACATTTTGGCATACTTTTGTGTGTTTCTTGAGCATCAAATCATCATATTACAATGACTTCTGAAGGACCATGTGACACTCAAGACTGCTGAAAATTCAGCTTTGCATCACAGGAATAAATTACATTTTAAAATATATTCATATTAAAATCAGTTAGTTTAAATTCTAATATTATTTCACAATATTAATGTTTTTACTCTATTTTTGATCAGATAAATGTGGCCTTGGTGAGCAGAAGAGACTTCTTTTAAAAACATTGCAAAAACCTATCGACCCCAAACTTTTGGCGGCACCAGTCCTCCTCTTCATGGTGTTAGTCAGTGTTTGCATGATACCGTGACATAACGTAAGCGATAAACACTGCACTCATTTAGAACTATTAACTTTTCATTGGTTATTTACCTGCTCTAGTGAAATCCTCCAGGAGGTGGATTCTCGTATTTGTTGTGAGAATGGATTCAATCTCTCCCATATGAATTCAGGCCTTTGATAAACATGAACCCTAAGCCACATGTGACTACAACTTGGATCCAGACGGTTAGCTGGAAATCTGACCTTGATTAGCCTCAGAGAGTTTCTGCGGGACTCTGCCAGACCACATCCCCATGGGAGATCTACAGCAACGGCTTTATTTTTTTGAGCTATTTTGTAAATAGCTGTTCACATGAGAACAACTAATTACATGTCTGATGTTTTAGGTACGGTATTATCTAGGGACCATCGCATTTTAAAAAAATGTTTTCAAACATCTAGACATTGTGTGAATATTGCTGTATGGATTTGTATGGTAAAGTCTATATTCAGTTTTGGGGTCATAATCATCTCAGCTGGATGCCATTGAAATGCTCTTCCCACACAAAACATCTTTTTTTTCTTTTTCTTTTTTTCTTGAAAGACTGGACATGTGCAGCATTGCACATAATGTTCCTAGGAAAAAATAAAACTGCATTTGCAATCCATTTTGCTTAAAGTCCCCGTAAAGGCAATTCTATGAAAAAATTCTAAACACATCATAAATGTTAGAAATGTATTGCTAAAACACATTACAAAGACTGTGAACTGTGAAGTACTAAATTGTGGAGTTAGACCGTTAAACAGTTTTTCACCATTGCTGTGCTCCGGATTTTCAAGGCGGGGCTAAAATGGTGGCTCGATGACGCACTGGAGCCTCTGCGCCTGGCCCCGCCCCAACACTGTAGCCACTGAGGCTCTATGACTAGAGCACATTCGCATCAGTTTGCCGCTCAATCGCAAGTACTATTAGTTACTATAGCCTACAGTTTGCTAGCTAGCTTTGCCTTCGTCATGGAAATGCGTTACCTGGATTTAGTCACTTACAAAACAGATCGGTGTCCTTATTTAACTTAAATATCCGAAAAACGATCATATCAAGAAGAGGTGGATTCATTTCATGAAGAGCCACTTTGATGGAGAGCTGAGGATCACCAATCAACAACCGCCTCTGTAGTGATCATTTTACACAGGATAGTTTTATAAACTTTTGTCGGAGATGACTGGGATTCACTGATAATCCGCTGTTACTGGTGAATGGGGCTGAACCGACTATCTCCCGCTTTCATCCTCCCGTCCCGCCGACAGCCGGTGCCGATACATCCGTAATAACATTACGAGCCCACCAATGAGTGTAAGTTTCCTTGTGTGCTTGTGTTGTAATTACAGCAGGTAACGTTATATTAGTCCACAGTAACTAAATCCTGGGTTGTACCATTAAGGTTGAACCACTGGAGTCACATTAACTTTTTTAACAATGTACTACCTTTCTGGGCCTTGAAAGTGGTCATTGTGTTGCTGTCTATGTAGGGTCAGAGAGCTCTGGGATTTCATCACAAAGATCTTAATTTTTTTTCTGAGAACGAAGGTCTTATGGGTTTGGAATGACACGAGGGTGAGAAATTAATGACATCATTTTCATTTTTGCGTGAACTAATACAAAAAGTTGCTATTTAGCGGGATGAATATTTATCAAAGTCTTTGTTTGTCTTTCAGGTCTTGAGAAAACACTGCAGGAGCATGGAGATAGGAACTTGGGAATCGCAGAAGATAATATTTGCAAGTTGTGAATACTGGTAAGCAATCTGTAGTCCAAGTCGTAGACCAGACAGTGAGTGTGTTTGAGGTGTGTGCTTATGTGCCAGAGGTGATGCATGAGGAACAGGAGGGATAGGAGTTTGTGACATTTATACATGCATAATGTTGCATGGCAGCAACTCATTGGATTTGGGCATATAGACGTGGTCCAGACGATCTGCTGAAGTTCCATCTGAGCATCAGAATGGGGAAGATGATTTAATTGACTTTGAACAGGCTAGCCTGAGTATTTCAGACTATTTCTACTGGGATTTTCACTCACACAACCATCTCTTGCCCAGACGGCATCTCATCTGCTTGTTTGAAAGCCTGCGCTGACCAACTGGCCCCAGTCTTCACGCAGATCTTCAACAGATCATTGGAGCAGTGTGAAGTTCCCAGCTGCTTCAAACGCTCCACTATCATTCCCGTCCCCAAAAAAACCAAAATCACTGGACTAAATGACTACAGACCTGTTGCTCTCACGTCTGTTGTCATGAAGTCATTTGAAAGATTGGTATTGGCCCACCTAAAGGACATCACTGGACCCTTGCTGGATCCTCTTCAATTTGCCTACAGAGCAAACAGGTCAGTGGATGATGCAGTCAACATTGGACTGCATTATATCCTGCAACATCTCGACAGACCTGGGACCTATGCAAGGATCCTATTTGTGGACTTCAGTTCGGCCTTTAATACCATCATGCCTGATCTCCTCACAGCCAAACTGACCCAGCTCTCCATACCATCCTCAATCTGTCAATGGATCTCTAGCTTCCTGACAGACCGGCAGCAGCGAGTGAGACTGGGTAAACTCACATCCAGCACTCTTACCATCAGCACTGGTGCCCCCCAGGGGTGCGTTCTCTCCCCACTGCTCTTCTCCCTGTACACCAATGACTGCACTTCTAAAGACTCCTCTGTCAAGCTCCTGAAATTTGCAGATGACACCACTGTCATCGGCCTTATCCAGAACGGTGACGAGTCTGCTTACAGACTGGAGGTTGAACAGCTGGCTGTCTGGTGCAGTTATAACAACCTTGAGCTGAATGTGCTCAAAACGGTGGAGATGATAGTGGACTTCAGGAGGAACATCTCAGCACTCCCCCCACTCACCATCATGAACAGCACTGTGGACGCAGTGGAGTCATTCAAGTTCCTGGGAACTACCATCTCTCAGGACCTGAAGTGGGACAATCACATTGACTCCAATGTGAAAAAGGCTCAGCAGAGACTGTACTTCCTTCGTCAGCTGAGGAAGTTCAACCTGCCACAGGACCTGCTGATTCAGTTCTACTCAGCTGTCATTGAGTCGGTTATATGCACCTCCATCACTGTCTGGTTTGGTTCAGCTACCAAATCAGACATCAGGAGACTGCAACGTACCATCCGGACTGCAGAGAGGATTATTGGTGCCAAACTGCCAACCCTCCAGGACCTGTACTCTTCCAGAGTGAGGAAGAGAGCGGGTAAAATCATCACAGACTCCACTCACCCCGGACACCTCTTGTTTGAACTGTTACCGTCAGGACGGCGACTCCGATCATTGGCCACTAGAACATCTAGGCATAGGAACAGTTTCTTCCCACAGGCCATTTCCCTCTTGAACAGTTAACCCCCCCCCAAGGCAAATGCCTGTAAGTGCAATTATTCCCACTTTTTAGTGCAATATCTCCTAAACTCAGGTGATTACTTATATTACTTATATTATTTATTATTTATATTTATTCTCTCCACCCAAATACTGTAAATGCTCATAATCTATGTCTTCTGACTAAACGTAACCGTGACCTTATACTGTTCATATTTTTCTTCATATTTTTATTCTTAGAATTTTTTATTACCGTGTTGTATTGTATTGTTTATGTGCACTGGAAGCTTCAGCACCAAAAAAAATTCCTTGTGTGTGAAAGCACACTTGGCAATAAAGCTCTTTCTGATTCTGATTCTGATTGGGTTTACGGAGAATGGTCCAAAAAAGAAGAGTTCAGAGGAGAATGACCAGACTGATTTGAGCTGATAGAAAACCCGAAATGGCAAAAGTACACACATCCTTCACTCAAGTAGAACTACAGATACTCATGTTTAAAAAGACTGGTAAAAGTTGAAGTATGGGATACAATTGTTCACTCAAGTTAAAGTAGAGAAGTATGGGCTCTGACCTGTACTTAAGTAAAAAGAAGACACTACTACTACCTGTTTTAGTGTCACTGGAAACTGGACCTCACATCATACATTAATACAAAAGAACTTACATTTCAAATGTTGTTAGCTAGTGAATGTATCCAGGCTGAACAACCACCTTATAGAAAAGGGATGGACTGAGACAAAATTTCTGGCTGGGAAATCTCACACTCATCCACGCCATCTTTTTGGCAAATTTTCTTGTGTCTGCCACTCTTTTCATCAGCACATATACTGTTATGAACAGAACTGTCTCCACCTTGATGCAAAACAACCACCTCATTGTCATTTTTTGACTTAAATTTAGGTTCAATTTAAAGTATTACATTACAAAATGGGTTGTTTTATCTTAAAATTAAACAACTATATTTTCTAAATTGTCTAAATATCAAAATTAGTATACAATAATAACTACATCTTAATACTGAACATGTTATTGCATTATCATGAGTCATATTTTTCCCTTACGGAAATTAGCCATGGTCTTATTATTTAGTATAGTAACCTTTTTTGTTGTTGTTTTTTTGGTACCATTGTATAGTTTTACTACTAATTCATTGATGAAACTATGGTTAGTGTCACAAAAAACATAGTTCATTTATAAAAATTTATTCATAAAAGTATAAAAGTAAATATATGTTTAATGTATATGTATTATTTTTACAGTTTCATCATTTTCATCATTTCTCTTACATAAAAAAATTAAACGCACACTCTGCTGACACTGTGATGTGAGGCGATTTGTTCTTTTAATCACAGAAATGAGTGTCAATCATATGTCTATGTATGTCACTCATTTTAGGCATGCTGTAATTATACGAGGAAAGCTTTTCACAAAGTTATTCTTCCACACACCAGTCGGCTTGAGCTGCCAGACGACTGCAGAACGGGTCTGTCAAAGACAAATAGAACAAAATGAAACTGACAAATTACTGTGAGCTTGAATTGCAAAAAGATTTCGCAGCCTGGACACAAGGGAGGCTTTGCCCCGATGTGTGTCAGGCTTTGCTCCAAACCCTATATAGAGAGAGAGATATCGCTGTCTACACAGGCAACTTCTAAAGCAGCATTCTAAATTAACTGTACTAAAAATGTCATTCACAGAGAGCAACTTGTGCAGCAAGGTACTTGACTACTCCTTATAAGTTGAGTCTAAAGCATTTCACTGTGTAACAACAACGACTCATGAGTTTAATGTCTCGGGGAATAATTAACTCAAAAGGGATTTAATATTCAATATTCATGAATTTATGAATATAATTTGCCAGTTGTTCATTACGTATTAAAATTTTCCGATAGGGAAAATTGTTTAATTAAATAAAAGTAACCCTTTATGGAATTGCTTGAAATTATCCTACTAAGTTTGTCCTGCAAATTAGTTATAGACTTTTCAAATCAATTCTCAATAAAGGGATTACTGCTTTACGAGCGCATAAGAAACATTAACTTTACTGATCAGGATAAGTTCAATATTTCAAATGGTCATACAGTTTACTTTACTAACATAGTAGCATAAGCAGTTAGGTAACGTTTAGATCGCAAGTTTCATTGACTTTGTGTATGTGGCAGAATAACAGATTCAACTCATTAAATGTCCTTTGGAGGTTTAATAAACACAGACTAACAATAACACTACAAATTCACACAGAAAGTACATACTAAATATGCATCAAGAGAGTAGAAGTATAGATATTAACGAAAGAATACATAAAAGAGAATAATGAATAGACTGAAGTTAGAGAGAGATAAAAGAGAGAGAGAGAGACAAAGAGAGGGAGAGAGAGAGAGACAAAGAGAGTGGGGGAGGGTAAGCAACAACTTTCCTTCAGTTCACCAGATACGACCTTCACGGAGTTAATTTATCCCAACGGGAGAATAGCACACCCTCTTTACAGCAGTAAGAATAAGAATACTTGCATTCTTTTTGGTTTCGTTTTGGCTTCTCGCTTGTGTGTGTGTCTCTGCGTGTCCGGCGGTCCTTTCCGAGGTTGGGAGGGAAGCGGCTGTTTGCTTTAGCGATGCTTCGTGTTCTTGAAGATCGGATTGTCGAAGAGAAGATTTTTGGAAGAGATGAGGCCTGCTTGGAGGGCCTGCATTGGTGGCCTGGCTCAAGGGCCAGCCACGATGACGTGTTGGTTCAGCCAGAGAGAGAAGAGAGAGGGAGGTGTAAAAGGGGGAGGAGGGCATCCGAGGTCCTCCTTTTATGGTCTGGCCGTAGTCCCACCCTCCAGGGTTAGACTTAACCAATGAGAGTGTTGGGGTTTCCCGGCGGGAAATTCCTCAGCAGATTTATAGCTCTTTTTTTCTGAAAGTTTGACTCAGTGGGTCTCTGAGTCTTCATACTATAATTAATGCAACAAACACACACTGCCTTTTCTGAATAAGTGATATACATGGAAGTGTAAGTCGTGAAGTGAGCATTAATTTGATAGGAGACATGACATATATGAGGTTATCTGAACTAGTACTTTGTTAAGACAAAGACAAAAAGATGCAAAATACCATACAGAATAAACATTTTACAAGACAGTTATGTGTTTACATATAATGTCCTGGGGTGCATGTTCATTTATAGATGGTTTGTCTATAATTTGAGGCAAAAGCTCTGTGTCTTAAACTCTTTGTGTAAAAGACTACATGTGGCCGAATTCTCTTGGGGGCCATAAAACACCTTATCAGATGGTTTCCAGGGTGACTGAAGAATCTCCCTCTGTTGTGTTGGGGGAAGGTCTGCCATCAGCACAACTTTCAAAACCTATTTGTTAAATGTAACTGGCGATTGTGTGTTTGATTCGCCTGAGTCGCTACAACTGAGACATTGTTGACATGTTCTAGACTCTAGACTATAACAATATATAACACAAATATTGAGTGAAATATATGAAAGCTTGTTTCTGCCACAGAATAAAGAGAAAAAAAATGTAATTGCAACTTTTTATCTCACAATTCTGACATTTTCGTGATATAAAGTCAGAATTGTGAGATATAAAGTCAGAATTGCGAGATATAAAGTCAGAATTGTGAGATATAAAGTCGGAATTGAGTGATATAAAGTCAGAATTACGAGATATAAAGTCGGAATTGTGAGATATAAAGTCAGAATTGTGAGATATAAAGTCAGAATTGTGAGATATAAAGTCAGAATTACGAGATATAAAGTCAGAATTGAGAGATATAAAGTCAGAATTGTGAGATATAAAGTCAGAATTGTGAGATATAAAGTCAGAATTACGAGATATAAAGTCGGAATTGTGAGATATAAAGTCAGAATTGTGAGATATAAAGTCAGAATTGCGAGATATAAAGTCGGAATTGAGAGATATAAAGTCAGAATTGTGAGATATAAAGTCAGAATTGAGAGATATAAAGTCAGAATTGAGATATAAAGTCAGAATTTAGAGATATAAAGTCAGAATTGTGAGATATAAAGTCAGAATTGAGAGATATAAAGTCAGAATTGCATGATATAAAGTCAGAATTGAGAGATATAAAGTCAGAATTGAGAGATATAAAGTCAGAATTGAGAGATATAAAGTCAGAATTGCGAGATATAAAGTCAGATTTGAGAGATATAAAGTCGGAATTGAGAGATATAAAGTCAGAATTGTGAGATATAAAGTCGGAATTGAGTGATATAAAGCCAGAATTGAGTGATATAAAGTCAGATTTGAGAGATATAAAGTCGGAATTGAGAGATATAAAGTCAGAATTGAGTGATATAAAGTCAGAATTGTGAGATATAAAGTCAGAATTGAGTGATATAAAGTCAGAATTGAGAGATATTAAGTCGGAATTGAGAGATATAAAGTCAGAATTGAGAGATATAAAGTCGGAATTGTGAGATATAAAGTCGGAATTGAGTGATATAAAGTCAGAATTGTGAGATATAAAGTCAGAATTGAGAGATATAAAGTCAGAATTGAGAGATATAAAGTCGGAATTGAGAGATATAAAGTCAGAATTGTGAGATATAAAGTCAGAATTGAGAGATATAAAGTCAGAATTGTGAGATATAAAGTCAGAATTGTGGGATATAAAGTCAGAATTGTGAGATATAAAGTCAGAATCGAGTGATATAAAGTCAGAATTGAGAGATATAAAGTCGGAATTGAGTGATATAAAGCCAGAATTGAGTGATATAAAGTCAGAATTGAGAGATATAAAGTCGGAATTGAGTGATATAAAGTCAGAATTGTGAGATATAAAGTCAGAATCGAGTGATATAAAGTCAGAATTGAGAGATATAAAGTCGGAATTGAGTGATATAAAGTCAGAATTGTGAGATATAAAGTCAGAATCGAGTGATATAAAGCCAGAATTGAGAGATATAAAGTCGGAATTGAGTGATATAAAGCCAGAATTGAGTGATATAAAGTCAGAATTGAGTGATATAAAGTCAGAATTGTGAGATATAAAGTCAGAATCGAGTGATATAAAGTCAGAATTGAGAGATATAAAGTCAGAATTGAGTGATATAAAGCCAGAATTGAGTGATATAAAGTCAGAATTGAGAGATATAAAGTCGGAATTGAGTGATATAAAGTCAGAATTGTGAGATATAAAGTCAGAATCGAGTGATATAAAGTCAGAATTGAGAGATATAAAGTCGGAATTGAGTGATATAAAGTCAGAATTGTGAGATATAAAGTCAGAATCGAGTGATATAAAGTCAGAATTGAGAGATATAAAGTTAGAATTGAGTGATATAAAGTCAGAATTGAGAGATATAAAGTCAGAATTGAGAGATATAAAGTTAGAATTGAGTGATATAAAGCCAGAATTGAGTGATATAAAGTCAGAATTGAGAGATATAAAGTCGGAATTGAGAGATATAAAGTCAGAATTGAGAGATATAAAGTCGGAATTGAGAGATATAAAGTCAGAATTGTGAGATATAAAGTCAGAATTGAGAGATATAAAGTCAGAATTGAGAGATATAAAGTCAGAATTGAGATATATAAAGTCAGAATTGTGAGATATAAATTCAGAACTGAGAGATATAAAGTCGGAATTGTGAGATATAAAGTCAGAACTGAGAGATATAAAGTCAGAATTGAGTGATTTAAAGTCAGAATTGAGATATAAAGTCAGAATTGTGAGATATAAAGTCAGAATTGAGGGATATAAAGTTAGAATTGAGTGATATAAAGTCAGAATTGAGAGATATAAAGTCAGAATTGAGAGATATAAAGTCAGAATTGTGAGATATAAAGTCAGAATTGTGAGATATAAAGTCAGAATTGTGAGATATAAAGTCAGAATTGTGAGATATAAAGTCAGAATTGTGAGATATAAAGTCAGAATTGTGAGATATAAAGTCAGAATTGAGATATAAAGTCAGAATTGTGAGATATAAAGTCAGAATTGAGGGATATAAAGTTAGAATTGAGTGATATAAAGTCAGAATTGAGAGATATAAAGTCAGAATTGAGTGATTTAAAGTCAGAATTGAGATATAAAGTCAGAATTGTGAGATATAAAGTCAGAATTGAGGGATATAAAGTTAGAATTGAGTGATATAAAGTCAGAATTGAGAGATATAAAGTCAGAATTGAGAGATATAAAGTCAGAATTGTGAGATATAAAGTCAGAATTGAGAGATATAAAGTCAGAATTGAGAGATATAAAGTCAGAATTGTGAGATATAAAGTCAGAATTGAGTGATATAAAGTTAGAATTGAGTGATATAAAGCCAGAATTGAGTGATATAAAGTCAGAATTGAGAGATATAAAGTCAGAATTGAGAGATATAAAGTCAGAATTAAGAGATATAAAGTCGGAATTGAGAGATATAAAGTCAGAATTGAGTGATATAAAGTCAGAATTGAGAGATATAAAGTCAGAATTGAGAGATATAAAGTCAGAATTGAGAGATATATAGTCAGAATTGAGAGATATAAAGTCGGAATTGAGAGATATAAAGTCAGAATTGAGTGATATAAAGTCGGAATTGAGAGATATAAAGTCAGAATTGTGAGATATAAAGTTAGAATTGAGTGATATAAAGTCAGAATTGAGAGATATAAAGTCAGAATTGAGAGATATAAAGTCAGAATTGAGAGATATAAAGTCAGAATTGAGAGATATAAAGTCAGAATTGAGAGATATAAAGTCGGAATTGAGAGATATAAAGTCGGAATTGAGAGATATAAAGTCAGAATTGAGAGATATAAAGTCGGAATTGAGAGATATAAAGTCAGAATTGAGAGATATAAAGTCAGAATTGAGAGATATAAAGTCGGAATTGAGAGATATAAAGTCAGAATTGAGAGATATAAAGTCAGAATTGAGAGATATAAAGTCGGAATTGAGAGATATAAAGTCAGAATTGAGAGATATAAAGTCAGAATTGAGAGATATAAAGTCAGAATTGAGAGATATAAAGTCAGAACTGCGAGATGAAGTTGAGATTATATAACTCGTGTGTTTTTATCTTTAAACTATTAAAGATGAAGCTGGATGGTGTTTTTGGGGTTCATTGACAGACTTTATTGCAGGGAAAGTTTAGCACCTGGCATGATCTCACGCGTGAGTGAACGAGTGTGAGTGCCGATGCTCTCCTCTTAATGAGAGTTGATGTTGATGGCGGTTATCGAGTCCTTCCGTTCGCCTCCCCACAGAGCACTCTTCACAGGGGGCCGCGGGAGTTCAGCGCTCAACCCTTCAAGTATCTATATCGGCTCTGCGTCACCATGAATCACCATGGCGATAGCGGGCGCTGAGGGCCCTGAATGAGGCACCAGCTCTGTTTGAGATGTCTGCTGAGCCGGGAGGATTGGGATCATTTGTGCAGTAGACATCAAATAAACCCCTCAATTTAAAATCCCTTCTAAATATTGAGAATGCTGTTTTTGATGCTGATTAGCAGACGCTTTATAAAGTGCTCTGATGTTGAAGGACATCTGATTCTGCTGAGGTCTCCAATTAAGATATGGATTGTTTGTATTTGTCCTACTTTTTTGGCAAGGAAACTTTTGGCAGATATTGATTTTTGAACTACTTTCCATTATTTGATCACAGTGTGATATGAAAATCACTTTCCACAATTATGCAATACAGTATTTTTTATATATATATAAAACCGTGGCACCGTGGAACGTTTTTCAATGAATGAGTTTCGATGGACCTATTATACTGGAACACCAACTAGCGTTCAAGAGTCACGCATAGGAGTCACGTTGGTCACGACAACAACAAACCATAGTGAACATTTACGAAGAAGCTGATGAGACCGCTTTGCTTGGCCCCGTGGATGGGAAATTTTGTTTTAAAAAACGAAAGGATGGAAGCGTCGACAAGAGCATGTGTGTGTGCAAGCTATACAACAAGGAATTTAAGTATCACCACAACACATCGAGCCTCAAATATCGCAAATATGCTTTTGCTAAACTTAATGGCAAATATTGCACTGGTCTGCTGGACTGAAATAAATTAGTTTTTTTTTTTTTATCGAGTCCCGGCCCTTATATATATATACACTCACCTAAAGGATTATTAGGAACACCTATTCAATTTCTCATTAATGCAATTATCTAATCAACCAATCACATGGCAGTTGCTTCAATGCATTTAGGGATGTGGTCCTTGTCAAGACAATCTCCTGAACTCCAAACTGAATGTCAGAATGGGAAAGAAAGGTGATATAAGCAATTTTGAGCCTAGCATGGTTGGTGCCAGACGGGCCGGTCTGAGTATTTCACAATCTGCTCAGTTACTAGGATTTTCACGTACAACCATTTATAGGGTTTACAAAGAATGGTGTGAAAAGGGAAAAACATCCAGTATTCGGCAGTCCTGTGGGCGAAAATGCCTTGTTGATGCTCGAGGTCAGAGGAGAATGGGCAGACTGATTCAAGCTGATAGAAGAGCAAACTTTGACTGAAATAACCTCTCTTTACAACCAAGGTATGCAGCAAAGCATTTGTGAAGCCACAACACACACAACCTTGAGGCGGATGGGCTACAACAGCAGAAGACCCCACCGGGTACCACTCATCTCCACTACAAATACAAAAAAGAGGCTACAATTTGCACGAGCTCACCAAAATGTAACAGTTGAAGACTGAAAAAATGTTGCCTGGTCTGATGAATCTCGATTTCTGTTGAGACATTCAGATGGTAGAGCCAGTATTTGGCATAAACAGAATGAGAGCATGGATCCATCATGCCTTGTTACCAATGTGCAGGCTGGTGGTGGTGGTGTAATGGTGTGGGGGATGTTTTCTTGGCACACTTTAGGCCCCTTAGTGCCAATTGGGCATCGTTTAAATGCCATAGCCTACCTGAGCATTGTTTCTGACCATGTCCATCCCTTTATGACCACCTTGTACCTAACCTCTGATGGCTACTTCCAGCAGGATAATGCACCAAAGCTCAAATCATTTAAAATATATATTTTTTTAATATGACAATGAGTTAATTGTACTAAAATGCCCCCCGCAACTCCAGATCTCAACCCAATAGAGTATCTTTGGGATGTGGTGGAACTGGAGCTTCGTGCCCTGGATGTGCATCCCACAAATCTCCATCAACTGCAAGATGCTATCCTATCAATATGGGCCAACATTTCTAAAGAATGCTTTCAGCACCTTGTTGAATCAATGCCACGTAGAATTAAGGCAGTTCTGAAGGTGAGAGCAGGTCAAACACAGTATTAGGTGAGTGTTCCTAATAATAATAATATATATATATATATATATATATATATATATATATATATATATATATATATATATATATATATATATATATATATATATATATATATATATATATATATATATATATATATATATATATATAGCACAGCACTCTCTTCTCTGGATAGTGTGTGTACATATGTTGACCTTTAAATTCTCTGCAGATATTCTTCAGTTTTGTGAGTTCTGCACTCCCCCTCACCTCATTTCAGACAGTATAAATGATGGAGAACAGATGCCAGCAGGACACTGGGTTGGAGGGGTGAAAGCCCCTGCCGTGCGCTCCGAAAGCACTGTCATCTCCAGCTTTGTATCATCACACAGGTCATGTGTCCGTGGTGAGAGCATTTGGCTTTTGTCATTTTGCTGATTACTACAGGAAAAACCTGCTGACTGGTTTAACCATCTTCTTTACGTTTTAGTCAAAAAATAATCAGAATTTCTTTTTTTTTAAATGAAACGAATCTACTATATTTTAGTTTAATAATGTTTTTTAATTCATATTTTGTATTTTTAGCAGATTTTATGATGCTAAATTATACACTCACCTGAATGATTATTAGGAACACCATACTAATACTGTGTTTGACCCTCTTTCGCCTCCAGAACTGCCTTAATTCTACGTGGCATTGATTCAACAAGGTGCTGAATGCATTCTTTAGAAATGTTGGCCCATATTGATAGGAGAGCATCTTGCAGTTGATGGAGATTTGTGGGATGCACATCCAGGGCACGAAGCTCCCATTCCACCACATCCCAAAGATGCTCTATTCAAGCTTTGTGACATGGTGCATTATCCTGCTAAAAGTAGCCATCAGAGGATGGGTACATGGTGGTCATAAAGGGATGGACATTGTCAGAAACAATGCTCAGATAGGCTGTGGCATATAAACGATGCCCAATTGGCACTAAGGGTCCTAAAATGTGCCAAGAAAACATCCCCCACACCATTACACCACCACCACCAGCCTGCACAGTTGTAACAAGGCATGATGGATCCATGCTCTCATTCTGTTTACAGCAAATACTGGCTCTACCATCTGAATGTCTCAAAATAAATTGAGACTCATCAGACAACAGTTTTCCAGTCTTCAACTGTCCAATTTTGGTGAGCTCGTGCAAATTTTAGCCTCTTTTTCCTATTTGTAGTGGAGATGAGTGGTACCCGGTGGGGTCTTCTGCTGTTATAACCCATCCGCCTCAAGGTTGTGTGCGTTGTGGCTTCACAAATGCTTTGCTGCATACCTCGGTTGTAACGAGTGGTTATTTCAGTCAAAGTTGCTCTTCAATCAGCTTGAATCAGTCGGCCCATTCTCCTCTGACCTCGAGCATCAACAAGGCATTTTCGCCCACAGGACTGCCACATACTGGATGGTTTTCCCTTTTCACACCATTCTTTGTAAACCCTAGAAATGGTTGTGCGTGAAAATCCCAGTAACTGAGCAGATTGTGAAATACTCAGACCGGCCCGTCTGACACCAACAACCATGCCACGCTCAAAATTGCTTAAATCACCTTTCTTTCCCATTCTGACATTCAGTTTGGAGTTCAGGAGATTTTCTTGACCCTGGGGTGAGAAAAATGACAGAATTGTATGTGTATTGTTATGAAAATGCACATAAATACTATTTCACATTTGTATATGAGATATATATTTTCAAAAACACATTTGACTCTAAAACTGCAAAAAAGAGCCAAAGTGCCAAAACCAAGTTTCGTACCATTCCGATGAAGGAAACATTTCTAAAAATAATTTAAAAAAATTAAAATGGTCAAAAATAACCAAAGAGTACCAGGGAGATCTGACAGACAAAACTGAAAAAAATAACTATACACTTTTAGAAATTTAAATGAATAGTTATTATGCCGTTCTTATCCTCGTGTCGTTCCAAACCCATAGGCTTTTTTTCTTTTTTCTTTTGGATGAACTGTAATCTGTTAACATGCTCCTTTAATCTGTTAACAACAGACTATTTTTTAGGTAGGAATTTTTATTGCTCAAATTATTCTATTTTAAGTTCAAAAGATAAACTGGATATTTTAAGGGTTAGTTCACTCAAAAATGAAAATGATGTCGTAAATGAATCACTCATATACTGTTCCAAAACGTAAGACTTAAACGTTAACTTACATTTTATGAAGCGACATATAGAAGCAATCTCTATTTACGAATTATTAATCTCGCAACAATGTCTGCTCTTGCATCAACACAACAACACACACGCATCGGGTGCTTTTGTGAACACTCATTGGAGATTAATATCTTGTTGTTTTATAAAATTTGATTACTTTTATGATACCTTTGAGGCTTGAAAAATGGTAATTGTGTAGACTGTCTATAAAGAGACAGAAAGCTCTCCGATTTCATCAAACATTCTGTGTTCTGAAGATGAATGAAAGTCTTAAGGATTTGGAATGACATGAGGGTGAGTAATTAATGACAGCATTTTAATTGTGGGGTGAACAAACCCTTTATGATATGATCTCAGATGTTTCTCCTAAAATGTGTTTATAACAATTTGTGTCTATTTTAATCGATCCAGAGTAATATGCTATTGGCTACTGTATAAAATGTTCAGCTAAAAAATAGCAGCTCAGATCATTTGTTTAGGTTCATTTTATGACCTTTGCAGACTTTGCAGACTTTCAGTGCAGACTTAAAATCTAGACTAGAGCAACCTAGTTTTGTTTCAGGTGGTGACCTGTTTTTTGTTTTAGTTTTTAGTTTTTTTACCCACAGAAACCTCTAGACACGTCTGGGATAACTGGGATCTGGAGACAAAGGTAAAGGTATCTAAACAGCTGTCTAGAAGAAACTATTTAGATTTTAAAATATTCTATTACATATTTGTGTTTTTCCCCCACCTGCAGGTTTCTATACACAGTAAGAATCTTAATGTTAATTCTCAACAAGACTGCATTTATTTGATCAAAATACAAAAAAACATCAATATTGTTAAATATTATTTTTTAATCTTTTTAAATTTTATTATTTAAAAATACCATTTAAGAAGTCTGTTTTCTGTGTGAATATCTTTTAAAAAGTAATTTATTCCGATGATGGAATTTTCAGCATCATTACTCCAGTCTTCAGAGTCACGTGATCCTTCAGAAATCTTTCTATTATGCTGATTTGTTGCTCATGAAACAGTTGAAAATAGTTTTTTTTGTTTTGTTTGTGAAACCTGTGATACATTTATTTTAATGAATGTAAAGTTCAAATGAAAATGTATTTGAAATATAGAAATATTTATTATATTAATAATAATAAATACATTATTATGCACTATTCTAATACCCAAAGCACAACAAACAATAGCAAATGAAACAAATAACTGCAAAAGTACAAACATAATATAATACAAAGAAATTATAAATCATAAACTACTAATCATTGCAATGCAACTAATCAAAATGATAATAATCATCATGGTGACACTTTAGTATGAGAAACACAATATTCAATATTAACTACATCTTTATAATGGCATTTTGGACAATTTCATGCTCCCAACTTTGTGGGAAGAGTTTAGGATATTATGTACTTTATAAGCTCTAATAAACAGCCTATATCCTAGTAATATGCATGCTAACAAGCAACTAGTTAATAGATGTACCGTAAGTGATTATAAAAAGATCAAGCAACTTCTTGAAACTGTCTAATGTGGGAGCATTTCTAACTGTTAAAGGAAGTGCATTCCATAACCTGGGTGCAGCTCCATATGTTTTATTCTGCACGGAGGCTGGAGAAGAGTAAGAGAATCAGCAGAATGAAGGGAATGAGAAGGAATGTACAGGATGACAAAGTCACAAATAAAAGAGGCACACATAGCTTTATATGCTAGTGTGAGGGTTTTAAAAACAATACGCAAACTATGAAGCACGCCTGATGGAGTATATGTAAACATGTGCAACTGAGTTCTGAATATACTGCAGCCGTTTGATTGCTTTAGCAGGTAAATCAACAAATATTGCGTTACAATCAATCTTGAAAGTAACAATTGCATGAATAAACCTTTCAGCATCAGGCAGAGTGAGGTTATGCCCAATTCTAGCAATGTTTCTGAGATGATGGAGTGCAGAGTTTGTGATACTCTTAATATGTGTCTAAGGTTAGGTGAGTGTCAAAAATTACACCAAGGTTACGGAACTTGGAATATAGACATGCAGGTTACATTAGATGGAAATACAACATTATTTCCCACAATCAAATTAAAATTGCTAGCTTTGTGAATAGCTACTGGAGTGCCAATAAGACCAACCTCTGTCTTGGAACAATTAATTTTTTTAAATGTTGCATGTTTTTATTTCCTGCACACACTCTGAGAGATTTGTAGAGGTGAAAGTATACCGATTTGGAGCTAATGCAAATTTAAGTATTATCAGCATAAAAGTGATAACCCTAAGCTATATTTCCTAAAGGTTTTACCTTAAAAGGAAGCATATAAACGCTAAACCATATAGGACCCAAGACGGATCCCTGAGGAACACCATGGCAGACCTGACCAATTTCAGATGTGTTGTTTTAACAAACTAGGAATGATCTGAAGGTAAGTTTTAAACTGTTTAAGACAGAACCAGTGATACCAAGCCAACTCTCTAGCCTATTTACCAGGATGGAATGGCACACTGTTTTAAATGCTATACTCGCCCCAACAAGACCAAAATGGAAGAGACTCCAGAATCAGCTGAGACAAGCAGGTCATTCATAACTCCAACCAAGGCTGTCTCTGTACTGTGTCCCTTTCTAAACCCAAACTGAAAAGGATCGAAAAGCTGGTTGCATAACAAGTGTGAATGGAGTTCCAAAACTTAGCGAGAAAAGGTAAGATTTGATATAGTCCGGTAATTTGATAGATCAGACTTGTCACATCCAGTCTTTTTAAGGACTGACGTAATAACTGCAAAACAATGTTCAAAATGATGGGACTAAATGATGACAGACTAGCCAAATGACAGACACCCCTTAAGAACGAATGTTGAGATTGGGTACATCAAGAGCAAGGCTGTAAATGTTATTGGCCTTATTGGTTTATTTAAAGAATTAAAAGGGATTTTAAGAAATAAAGAAAAAGAAATAAGAACGGTAAAAGTTATTAAAAGTCTAGTTCTATTGTAGAGTAATATTGAGCATCACCTATCAATTATCAATTATTTGTCTATGGTGGTTTCAGCCCTGATCGAGATGTAGGCTAGTTGTGTTCATTGCCATCACTGATTTCAAAAAACAGTCAATAGTGACTATATTTTAAAGCTAGAGAATGTAGTTTCAGGAAAACTAAGTGGACAGGTCTCGACCGAACTGATGGACTTATGATTGTTCTCTGTTTTTTTCATAGAAACTAAGAAACTTGTTACACTCCTGCAGAGGAACATATTGGTGTCTTAATTGGCGTAAGAGTATTGTTGGTCATCTTAAAAGTCTTGTTAGGGTTTGCAGCATCATCACTAATGATGGACGAGTCATACTTTGTTCTTGCTGCTTTCAGGGCTTCAGTGTATAGACGTCTTTATATCACTGTTGATCAGATGAATGCATCATTACTGAATAAAAGTATTTAATTTAATTTCGTGCTGACCTCAAACTTTTGAATGCTGAATGTCTTCCAAAGTGAGAGACAACAGCACAGCTAGACAGAGCTTAAAGAAGACAACACTCTCGTATGACTGATCAGAGACGGTGAAGTCCAGCCGGATCTGCTCCGCTTCTCTCCACATCATGGATTCCAGCTTGTCCAGATTTTATATACAGCTTCTTTATTCTTGGCCTCGATGGTGGAACAAATTCCAGCTTGTACATTAGCCGTTTCCGTAAAAAAACTCAACTCTTCTAGAGACCTCACACAAACAAACACTCACACAAAAATGCACCGCTAACAAACGGTACTCGTATTATGTACCCATATTTTATGAAAGCATACAAACAGGGGCTATTCTATTTACAGTGCTCTCATGTTGAACTGTGCTAACTAGTTTGAACTTGTGTGATAGTTCACTGATTGTGTGTAATGGTGAGTGATGGTACTGTATCTTCAGTGATGATGAATAATGGCGTGAATAATGTGGGTGAGTGTGAATTATGTTACGAGAATTATGTTAGGTCAGTTTGAGTAAGGGTGAATGATATTAGTGCTGATGGTTCTGTGATGGTAAATAATGGTGAGTGAGCGTTTATTAATATGAGAGATTTTCAGTGTTTGAGAGTGATATTAGTGATGCCAAATAATGATGAAAAACGGTAGGACTGATCACTAGTTATTGGAGTGCAAACTACAATTAGAAACTGGCAAAACAGTCTTCAAAGAAATACTTTTGGTGAAAAATTGTGACTATAGTGTTCATTGGTGAAGGATTGTTTATTAGTATATATGATGTTCCGTGTTGGAGATCAATATTAGTGATGATAATTGTAGCATTGTTCACTAGTTAACGGATTATGAACCACAATAAGAAATTCACAAACATGCATTATGCATTTTAACTGTGTAAAGTGCATAATGCCGATTAGTGAAAAGTTGTGAAGTGATCACTGTTGGTGATTGATAATGCATTTATATAAATTATATATTTAGTGTCTGAGAACAATATTAGTGATGTTGAATGATTGTTCATTAATTAATGGGTCATAAATCACTATTTAAAACTCACAAAACAAAGAAAGGCAAGAAAATGCATTGAAATATCATGCAGGTTAGTGAATAATAAGTGTTCGCTCTTAGTGAATGACGGTTCGGTGATGTTGAATAATGATGATTTTTATAAGTGGTGGTTTAATTTGATGTTCAGTTTTTGAGAACAATATTAGTGATAAAGAATAATGGTTGTTCATTAATTAATGGGTTATAAACCACAATAATAGACTCAAAACAAAGAAAAACAAAAAAATGCAGGATGTTAGTGGCACTTTTAACATGTGAGTCTAATGTCAGATGTGTGTCAAATATCACACCAAGGTTAAGAGCTGGAGTATATGGCATATGACACTATCATCCATAATCAAATTAACCTCTGTCTTGGAACAATTCAATTTTTAAAAAATGGTGCATCCATGTTTTTCTGCACACTCTCTGAGAGAATTGTAGAGATGATCATATTTGGAGCTAATGTAAATTTGAGTTTCATCGACATAAAAGTGATAAGCTAAGCCATATTTCCAAATGATTTGCCCCAAAGGAAGCATTTAAACGCCTAAAAGACCCAAGACGGACACCATAGCAGACAGAATAATTATGAACAGTTTTGGTGAATGATGGTGAATAATGATGGTGAATATTAGTAAGCGATTGGTAATATAAAATTAGTATTGGAAAGCAATATTAGTGATGATGATGAATAATGGTATGAATTAACACTAGCAACCACAAATCACTGTTGGTGAATAATGGCGAGTGATGGTTTATTTATAAGAATGTTCGGTGTTGAAGAGAGCGATATTGGTGATAATAGTCAGTAAGTTTATTCACTAGTAAATGCATTAGGCTACTATAGTAACAATTAGAAATTCAAACAACAACAAGCGTTGAATGCATAATGCCAACTGGTGAAAAATTGTGGCATGTGTTGACTGAGGGTGAATTGTTCGGGGATGATGATGAATAATGGTGTGTGATGTTTTAATAATGTGAGTTGTGTTCAGTGATGCTGGTGTTCCTCAGTGCAGGTGATAGTCGGCAGCAGCAGAGACTGCGAGGGAATCACCGAGCACACACACACACACACACACACACACGCGCGCGAGCTCTCTTCGCCCTCACACTCCTCTAGTGCTCTACAGACCTTCATTACTCCAGTCTGTCGCGGTGAGACGCGGATGACAAAGTTGAAATCGCAGGTGCACGAAGCGAACCGTCCATTTGCAGACGTTATAAAGAAGGAGGATTATATCGCGTGCCCTTCTGTGATGGTGAGTTTGTTCTTCTTCACGTTTCTTCAGTCATTGATCGCAGTCTAGCGCTACAGCGATACACTGAATGTGGGCGACCTCCGTTCACAATACGACTGCAAACGACATGTTTCTCATTCGATTCACGCGTGTTTTAATCATTAATATACGATGAGTGAATATTCCGCGGAGGTTATTGCCTTTGTTTGATATATGCTCAGGCGTGCAATTTAAAGATGATTTATGGGTTATAATGTACCTCTTTATCAACATCAGCACTTTAAATGCATCCAAAACATGTTTGACGCATAGTATAGGAGTGTTGTTTTTTCTATAAATTATAATGTGTGAATCTCACGAAGCTTCTTTCTTCTCACGAAAAAAAAAAACATAAAAACGAAATTATATTAGCATACATCACTTTTTCCCCCCACCTTGACCTTATTTTCAAGACCATCACAATTGAGTGTAATGCAGAAAATATATTGATAAATTGAGGCTGCGTTTGTTATTCTACCTTTAACGTATAGCCTGATTTAAATGAAATAAAAAACTGTCCAGACAGGATATAATTCCATTACTCTATTACAGTAATGAGAACCGTCCCTAAGAATAATGAAAATTACAGCCAAACTCAGAAGTAAAACATCTTGTGGCACTGGCAACTATAGGAAGGAACAATGTGACATAAACATATGCAAAAGCATTATGCTTTTTATTTTATTTTGGGGTGAAATATGATCTAAACAACAAATGCACTGATTTGAACCAAACTCATGTGCGTCTTATGCCATTTACAGCAAAGCACCAGTGTAAAGCCAATAATCAGCCAATTCTGATGGATTCTCTCATGCATTAGGTCTGTTGTCTTTCTCTAACGCCTCACACCATCATCAGTAAATCAATCCAGATTTCTGCAGTGAATATGAAGGCATGCAGTGAGTCACAGCACACTGCCTTCACATGCATGCAAACGAGTCCAAGCACTGTATGTTCCCTTTCAAATGATGGCCTCAGAACCAATCACATGCATAGTAATGACCTCTATTTTGTTAAACATTCTCACACACTTTTGACCTTGTAAATGTTTGGCATCATGTGAAGTACTTTTTAGATGCACACTGTGTTGGTTTAGTGCCTAAAATGTGATGCTTTCCTCTTTGTGTTATGTTTTTGTGTAGTGGAAAAGATGCCTCGCCATTAATAGGCTACAGCAATACAGTAGATCACAATAGCATTAGCGTTATAAAAATACACAAGAACATACCATGTTAAATGACCGTCGTTATCATTGCCAGATGCTATTTTCTCTTTGCTTTAAGACACAGAGCCCATTCAGAAACAGAGCCGTGTTCAGCCCTGTGCTTCTCATTATGATGGTTATCAGAGGCTCTGTGTGTGTTTTGCATCCATTTAAAAAACCTTCTGTTTGATTGACACTCCACTGTCTTTCTCTCCTTGAAGTGCCTGTTTGCATCCCATAGGGTTACAAAAAATAGTACGGAGAACAGTGCATTACAAGCAAAAGACATTTTCTACAATAGGAGAGCTCAGTGAATGTAAAGCATTCACGTTCAACCAGAGGTTCAGTGGGAGGGAAACACTTTTCCTCTTAAATCACCGGTGTCGTAGAAATCTTGTTTTTCTGATCTTGCAGGATAGGAATTCTACAGTTGCATGTAATTGAATCTGTAGTCGTTCCGTGTGTTTTATTTCACTATGATTCATCCATTTATTCCTTTTTTGGGATCTAATAAAGATGAGTAAGACAGCGGCGGCTCGGAGACCGCAGACTATCCTCGCACAGGTCTCGTCTTAAGGGTTTTTATACCTCCTTAGATGCGCTGTGGATCAGTAAATCTGGTCGACACACACTTCCCGTAAACCCCTCCCTCCACGTCGTTCCTGCGCACTTCAGCGATCAGAGATTTGATTATTTGAGATGGGCTTGTATTTAATAAAGAATGTAGGGGTTTTGGTTTTGTTGTTGTAGGTCCAGACTGAACATCAGCTACTCTGGTGCAGTATGTTATGATATAGTAGTACTGAAGCAGCTCTCTCTCTCTCTCTCTCTCTCTCTCTCTCTCTCTCTCTCTCTCTCTCTCTCTCTCTCTCTCTCTCTCTGTATTTTAAAACAATACACCTTCTCTTTTAGGCTTTATAATGCTGTACGTGAGATCTCTGGGAACAATCGTGAGCAGAATGCATAGACACATGGCAAGAGTGTCTTTCCTCGTCCTCTTCCTCATCATCAGCCTGGTAAGAGCAGAGACAATCATGTATTTGTGTGTGCTTTGGATTCGCATGGTTATATTTAACAAATTTGACGATTAGTGACGTTTGTATGGCAAGGATCTCGATTACGGTTTCTCATTTAATGGGATAGTTCACCCACAAATGAAAATTCTGTCATCATTTAGCAAATCACCAAGCATATCTCACCCCCCATTGACTAACAAATTAGGAAGAAAAAAATACTATGGTAGCCAATGGGGGTGAAATCCGCTGGGTTACAAACGTTCTTCCAAATCTTTCAGAACAAAGACATTTAAATTTAGGTTTGGAACCTCTTGAGGGTGAGTAAATGATGACAGCATTTTCATTTTTGGGTAACCTATCCCTGCAAATCCAAAGCCATCATATTTAGAGACCAGAATATCGTAGAGACTTTATGCAAGCATCCAGAAAACCCCAGGAACCAGCTTCCAATAAAGTCCAACAGTCGGGTTCCATGTAAAAACTCTCCAAAGAGAAACAAATAAATGAATTTTAACAAATAGATGATAAGCCTTTAAAGACATACCGTGAGCTACAATGTTGTTAATCAATAGTATTTGCTTCTGTTGAAGCCATCAGCCTGGATTATTTCAACTTAGTTTTAAAATGATTACGTTTAACAGTAGAAAAACTACAATTCCCATGATGCTGCACAGAAAATTCAACCAATCAGAGTTGAATTGATGTTGAAAACATGCCAACAAACGCTTTGCCCATTTTGTAATCAGGTTGATATCCCTACTACACTCTGAAAATACTTAAATATTTGAATATGTATGCATATTTTGCTGTAACTTAAAATACACTCAAACATAATGTAATATTACACTTTATTAAACACAATCAAGTCTCCCCCTTCTCTTTTTGCTCAAAAATACATGCAAAACACTTTTACATATAAAATAACAACATTTACTTGCTCTTGATTTTGCCATATGCAAATCATGCTGGAAACTAACAAGCCCCGCCCAGATTCAGTTAAGGCAACACAAATCATTCATTTTTTGTATGTATTGATTTTAACTTAATTCTTAATTTTATTTTATTCTTTCTCTCCCTTTGTAGCAATTTGAGATGTTCTTTAAAATGTAAATTGCTTTATAAATAAACTGTATTATTATTATTATTATTATTATTATTATTATTATTATTATTATGTAACACCACTTAAACTGATTAAGTTTGACATCAATTCGACTTATATTTAAGTAGATTCAACACAACTGACTTTGGACAAAATGTACAGCAATTGTGTTGCTTTGGTTTATTTTAATTTAGCAATTTGAACAAGTTTGAACAATAATTTTTTCAGTGTATATTGTTTTCATATATAATCACTGTTTTATATATTTTTAGTTTGAATGCACTGTTCTCAATGCTTCAAGGGATTGTAGTTCTTTCCCTCACTAAAGCTGTTAAGTACAATTTTCATATACTTTTTTTACAATCTTTTCAAATCAAAGTTTGTAATGTTGTGATTCACCTCGTTGCTGATTGGCTTGGTTCAATTATTTAAAATAATTTGCTGAGAATGTTTTTTGAAAACTGTATAGTTCACCAGTGTCATTTTAGTATTTTTATACTATTGTAGTTTATACTATTATAATTTATAATATTATAGTTGTTATCAACATTTTGAATTAGCTTAGCTTGTAGAATTCTTTTGTTTTCATTTTAATTTGTTAAATTTGTTGTTAATTTGTTGTTGCTTTTGTAATTTTTATTGATTGTATCTTTTTTTATATTACTTTTTATTTCAGTTTTAGTTTTCATCTCTGTTTGGTTTTATTTTCTAGTTTATTGTCAGTCATATATATATATATTTAGCAGATTTTATGATGCTAAATTATACACTCACCTGAATGATTATTAGGAACACTATACTAATTCTGTGTTTGACCCTCTTTCGCCTCCAGAACTGCCTTAATTCTACGTGGCATTGATTCAACAAGGTGCTGAAAGCATTCTTTAGAAATGTTGGCCCATATTGATAGGATAGCATCTTGCAGTTGATGGAGATTTGTGGGATGCACATCCAGGGCACGAAGCTCTCGTTCCACCACATCCCAAAGATGATATTGGGTTGAGATCTGGTGACCGTGGGGGCCATTTTAGTACAGTGAACTCATTGTCATGTTCAAGAAACCAATTTGAAATAATTCGAGCTTTGTGACATGGTGCATTATCCTGCTGGAAGTAGCCATCAGAGGATGGGTACATGGTGGTCATAAAGGGATGGACATGGTCAGAAACAATGCTCGGGTAGGCCGTGGCATTTAAACTATGCCCAATTGGCACTAAGGGGCCTAAAGTGTGCCAAGAAAACATCCCCACACCCTTACACCACCACCACCAGCCTGCACAGTAGTAACAAGGCATGATGGAGTCATGCTCTCATTCGGTTTACTCCAAATTCTGATTCTACCATCTGAATGTCTCAACAGAAATCGAGACTCATCAGACCAGGCAACATTTTCTAGTCCTCAACTGTCCAATTTTGGTGAGCTTGTGCACATTTTAGCCTCTTTTTCCTATTTGTGGTGGAGATGAGTGGTACCCAGTGGGGTCTTCTGCTGTTGTAGCCCATCCGCCTCAAGGTTGTGTGTGTTGTGGCTTCACAAATGCTTTGCTGCATACCTCGGTTGTAACGAGTGGTTATTTCAGTCAAAGTTGCTCTTCTATCAGCTTGAATCAGTCGGCCCATTCTCCTCTGACCTCGAGCATCAACAAGGCATTTTCGCCCACAGGACTGCCGCACACTGGATGTTTTTCCCTTTTCACACCATTCTTTGTAAACCCTAGAAATGTTTTTTTTTTTTTTCATTTAATTTTTTTATTTTATAGATTTAGTTAGTGATAAAACCCTGGCAACCACATGAAAAGCAACACTTTAGCCACTCAGGACACCTTAGAGATAGCTGAGTGAAACCAACTGGCAAAACACACTAGCATTGATTTTTTTTTTTCCTTTAAAGGTAAAGCACATCCTGTGGTTTTGAAGATACATGCAGCTACAGTTCTGTGAAAAATGTTCTGTTAGTTCTCTGTAATTTCCCTATGGTGAGGTATTAAAGATTAGAGCATCTTATCTTTAATGTCATTTGTATTTGTCTTTTTCAAAGAAATGCAACTTTGTAGAAACGGAGGGTTTTGATGGTTTGTGAATTTCATTGCTAAATAGGTAAAAGTCCATAAAAATATTGCTCAGATTACGCCTTTATGTCTTTGAAAGTGTAATGAGGTATGCAATTTGATTAAAATTTCAACTTTGTCTGAGGTTTTTCTCCTAAAATTCTAGACACAAATGAGACAATTATTAACATAAAGTAAGAGTTTAGAGCTATAAAAATGAAAGTGGACAGATCAGATCATTCGGCCTCGGAAGAGTTTGATGATAATCATCTGAGAAGCTATAGCTAAATTCTTGATCTAAGAGGAATTGAGATCTCATTTGTGATTTTTCTATAAAACAAGAAGTATGTATTGCCACTTGGATGTATATCATCTCTCATTCCTAGAGGCAGAAGCTCAGCATTTCACATGCATGTATTTATTTATATACTGAGTCAAATAAATGCAGTGGATTCACAGAATCTGGTCAGCAGCAACACAAATGGAAACATCACTCATTGAATTATTTGTGTTTGGGAGGTTTTATTTTTGATGGAATGCAGACAGCAGACAGGATCTTTTTAGATCTAATCCTTTTAGAGATTTTGAGGTCTGACCCGACCCTTACAATTAAGGCTTATTGGCTTAAATGTTTCAAACGAAGGCAAAACTAATGGTTAGGCGACAAATAAATGTACAAAATGTTTATATATCTAAATATATAATGCTTCATTGTGGGGGACATTCCGGTGGAGAAGATAAACCAGTTTAAATTGAGATTTTGTCTCATACATTGAAAAAAATGTGTGTTGGATTAACATGATTTAATCATGTACATCGGTTCCACATGAATCAATTAAGTTAAACAAACATGATTTGTTCACATAACTTCAACATCATGGAATGAAGTCATTTTTAAGTAACCCAGTCGTCGCTACCATGAAATGTAATTACTCATATCTTGATATAGGACATTGGTCATATCGCCCACCCCTAGCTTTACAATACATTATACATTTTTGGATTTTCATAGAGTGACGTTTGAATAACCACACATTTACACGTTACTCAGAGCATGTATTTTCACTCAGTTGCAGTAGGAGGTAACCATAGCAACAGTTGGCTCCTCAAGTGCTTTCCATTAGGATCAATGGACAGTACATCAGTTTACTTGGAGATTTATTATAGATTTAATTTGTCAAAATGTGAAATATTCTTGTATGGAAGTTAGTGTGTTTTTCAATGACATGTCTATCGTGTGTTTACTATACTTTTTAGTCTTTATTTTGTGTACAGCCTTAATAGCTCTATTTATTTATTTATTTGTTTATTTATTTATTATTAATTAATTTATTTTATTTAGTTTTTTATAGCTGACTTTAAGAGCTTTGCTGAAAAATTCGTATGCATTCGTACTGGCTGCACAAATGCAAAATAATGTCAAAAACAAACTAAAAACATACAAGCTCATTTAATTTGAACCCTAACAATTTTGCTGTATAATTCACATCCCACTATACAGACAAATCATTGTTTAAAATTTTTGTCACAACATTTGATACAAGAGTTTGGCAGAAATGGGTCCAAGAAACCTCATCTGAAGCGCACGGCGCAGATGCCCTCACGGCCTGAGTCCGAGTCCCCTTTTGCTAGTTTAAACGAAAAGACGAAAAAACGGTCTGTGCTCCAGGCGCATGTTTTAGGCATAACGCGCAATAAACCAATTAGAGTCTCTTCTCTCTTCTCCCATTCACTTTAAAAGGCAGTTGCGCGTGCACAATGGCGGATTCGCTATTTACATGACGGAATTTTTGAGTGGAAAGACTGAACGCTTTAATATTTAATTTGTGTGCTGCTGCGCGTCCCAGTGTGTGTAATAAGTAGAGCATTGTGCACCCGTCTATAAGCACATATAACTAACGCGCCCTTTAATTAACTGACACAAAAAATACTACACTCTATTGACATTAGATATTTGTTGGTCAATGGTGCAGTCGGTTTCAGCTCCTCAAAATAGCAACACGCCAACAATGCGCCTGAACACACCTCTTTTTCAGACCAGCACACCCATGGGTGAACCGATGGGCATAAATGCATATGCTATTTAAACAATGTGTCACTGGATGTGAAAATGATAACTGCATCGGGCTGAAACTTGTCTCGTCTGGCGTCTCACCGGGTGTATTATAGGGCCCTAAGTCTTCTTGTTGGTTACAAATGAATATTTGGTTAGATGTGATATCAAACCAGGTCATACCTGCTAAATTTTGAAATGTAGTAGCTGGTTTGGTGCTGGCTCTATGTGGTCTAGTTCTAGGACAACCGCTAACCAGCTTGATCCACCTACAACCATTTAGAGCAGGTAGAAACCACATAAAATGAGCTGGATATTTTTATTGTTGTTGGATAGCTGGATTTTTACAGAGATGGATATTCAGTCCAGCAAAGTATCAAACCGACAGAGACAGAAAGAATAAAACTTTTTTAGAAAATAAAGTCTGTGAATTTTTTTTCTCTTTTTTTTTGTTGAGGTAAATGAACCAGCACAGATTTTGCAGGTCTATTTTCATCTTGTTTACTGTATATACAGGCACATTGTTAGTGGAAACATTTTTGTGTGGTTTGATCCTGTCTGCTGCTGCTGTTTGTTAGTGCTGTTCTGGTTTATTGATGTTTTTTTTAATCTGTTTGTTATTCCAGATGTGGCCCATACATTCAGAGATCTCTAAATGTGTCATCAAGCGTGAGGAGGAGAGATGCTTGGAGCGAATCGCGCTACATGACCCCAAAGATGACGAAAAGTTTGGTAAGCGAGAGCAAAGACTATGGTCACGTTCACATGGCAGCAGAATACAATTATCAGCAACAGTGAACAAAGTAATAGTGGAGAGCGGGGCACAACCTAAGTTAACCTCAGTTTGTGTAAATCCACTCGGGGTTCAGAGTATACATTTTTTCCCGCATTAGTTTCACACGTCTAGTACAATTATGTGGTTTTGTTTCATTAATACAGTTTATACTTTTATCTTGAACCCTGAAAGAGTGGAAGTGAAATGTGACAACATGCCCCATAGTCGGCATAAGCCCCGTTTCCACCGCAGGAACTTTACCCAGGAACCAGGAACTTTGGGTGGTACTTTGTGTGTTTAGACCGCAGGAACCAGGGTCTAAATGAAGTTCCGGGTAAATATTTCCCCCTCCAAACGGCCCTGCTCGCGAGGTAGTACTTTTTCAAAGTTCAGGAACTTTCGAGGGCGGGACTTGGGCGCTGAACATGCTGATTGGTTTAAATCAAGCACCATTTTATTTCAACGGGCATTTTTAAAAGTCTTGCGAGGTTCAGTCTCGTTCAGTAAATATCAGTCTTGCGCTCTGTCTAATGGCGCGCGCCACGTAATGTCCGTAATAGCTGATAATAATATACATTGTCATTTTAAATCTAGCTTTACAAGCTTTCTGAATATGCTGCATGCTGCTGCATATTAGTGCTCTTTAATGTCGTTGTTAATTACCTTAGTAAACCTATACATAACCAGCAAAAGGAGCACAGCTTGAATCTCTTCCATACTCGTTATTAATTTTTTTTCACCATGTAAACGACCTGACCGATTACTTTTAAGTGTGTGTCCTTACATGACGTGACGGCGCGCGCCGCGCTCATGTTGACAAGAGAGGAAAGTTAATTTTTCGGAGGGGTAAACTTTTTATTTCGTAAGTTATGAAGATAATGTTGGAGTAATGACACAGCGTATATTGCCCCAGGCAGTTTTTACTTTAACTGCGCCTGACAGAAGAATTTTTTTTTCTGAGATGACTATTACACTTTACAACAAATAAATAGCTATAAATAATACTGTATTAGTCCTGGTGGCCTTTAAGAGTTGCTATGGCTACAGTAAACACATTCAGCTGCTGGAGAAAACAGCGGCGACATTTTTGATGCGGCAGACAAACTGCATGTGACAAAATGATTGTGATTGAAAGTCATTCACATGTAAACACCAGATCGGTTTAGATAACGTCTCATGTAAATAGTCCATCTTTCAGTCGGTACACACAAAAATGATTACTGCAGTAAGACATGTCCTTCACTGACTTGGAGGAACAGTCGCGCGCAGTCCTACATCACCGGACTAATCTGCCTAATCTTCTCGGAACTTTAGATCGCGGTCGAAACCCAGACAGTTGCAGGTCTGGGGGGAAGAAAAGTTCCTGTAAAAAAGTTCCTGGTACAAATTGTTCCGGGTATTTTTGGTGGAAACGGGGCTATAGTTTTACATAGTAAAATGACCATATGACAGATTAAAATGTTACCTGATATAATCAAAAAAATATCCAAGACAAACTAAAAGATTTTGTCAATAAATACAATTTTTAACTTTTTAAAATAAAAGAATGCCTTTTTTACCATTAAAAATTAAACTAATTTTGTTTTGTTTGACAACAAACACATCACTAAATACAGCTATACAACATAGTGCAAAACATAATAATAATGAATAATTCATCTAAATAATGTTGATATGGCAACTAGGACGTTTATACACTAAGTTTCGTCATCCTGGCATGTGTGGAAAGTGTTAAATCTTGTGTGTTGCAACTAACCCCGTGTTAGGTTTGGCCCCACGCTCCCCTATCCAGTCCCTGTTTACACCTGGTATTAAGATGCGTTTCGGTCGATCGGATCACAAGTAGACGAGGGAGGCACGTACCGTTTACACCTGGTGTTTTAATCTGTCTCTTTTGTCCACATTTGACCTCTTCTGTCCTGATTTCTTCAAGGGGAGGGATTTATCTGATCTTTCGAACTAATGGATGAAATAAGCACACACAAAAAACATGCTGACGCTTCAAAAAGCTCAAAGAGATCGTAAAGCTAATCCAGTTGAATTGAGCGGTTTAGTCCAACATTTTTTAAAGAGACTCGATCGATTGATGAACAGATTGAATTTAGGCTTTTTCTCATTTAAATTTTGATCAGCAAACATAAACAGAAGCTCAACCGAATCTCTTTTACGCGCAAGAACAAACCTCATTGAATTTAACACATGAATAAACCTCATTGGTTATTGGAACATGCTTGAGCTTCTGTTTACCATGACTGATGTGTGAATTGATGAATGTTTATGTGAATAGTGACCGAATATCTCCAGGAAATTTGTTAGTTCAATTTATATTAGTTTTATGATCTTGTTAGGGTGGTTTGCCTACAGTGGTTCAGACTGCAGGAGGCCTGAAAGACTACAGAAACTTTATCAGCAAGATGGTAGAAAACTGTACATTTCTGGTCTCTTACCAACCACTGCTACCTACACCAACAACAGAAATAAGTGCCCTTACAATGGCAAAATATGTGTGAGACTGTTGCTATAGTGGGAAGATATTGTACTGCAATAGGTAGCACATCAAAGTTAATACAGAACAAAAACTAGCTAGCATGCACATCATCTATAATTGAAAAGTTTTAATGACAATATCTGGTTATGATTACACTTCAAATATTAATAAAAATATATATAAGATGATAATTTATACCATTAATCAAACCCAGCATATATGTATAATGTTACCTGAGAGAGAGAGAGAGAGAGAGAGAGAGAGAGAGAGAGAGAGAGAGAGAGAGAGAGAGAGAGAGAGAGACAAGAGGAGGCAAAGAAAAAGGGACTCATGCAGAGGAAAAGAAGAGTCAAAAAGAAGTGATAGAAAAAGAAGCCCAGAGCAATAGATCAGTCTTCTTTTATCCCTTCCTTGACCATGTGACTGAAACCCAAGAGAGGCATTCAAACTGACCGATCAGATAATTACAACTTCCCCAACCGTACTAAAGGTGTGACAATTAGACCCCCTACAGGGCTTGATGCACTATTAGGAATTCATTTAGGAATTAAAAACAGTAAAGCAAATGTCTTTGTTCAGTTTCAAACATCTGTGATTAGTTTCAACCCTACAATCCCTTCATGAACTTTTTGAAGCATCAAAGTCGTAGTTGCGTACATGTCAATGTTGGGACAGAAAGATTTCGATTTTATCAGAAACATCTTCATTTGTGTTCTGAGGATGATTGAATGTCTTACGGGTTTGAACGACAGTAATCATGACAGAATTAACATTCTGGGATGTACTATCCCTTTAAGACCCTGTAAGAGAGTCAGAGAACTGCTAAATCATTTTTTTATTCATTGAAATGAACAATTTGAGCCATGGAAATGAATCGAATCCGTTACAGTGTCGCATGTATTCCATGTATTCTGTACTTCCTAGCTCTTTCTTGCTATCAGAATTTTCAAGGAATGAAGTAGTCATGATTCGCCATCTCTTCCTCACTCAGTTAACTTGAACTTGCATTCATTAGGTACATTTTGCTCACCGTGCACTAAATGTGTCATCCGTCCCTATAGAGGTATTCAGGTATTGTGGTAAACAGGAAGCAGGGCTGTGACACCTGTCAGCAATTACAGAGAAGAGAAGTTATTTTTGTGAGAGCTGGAGGACTCGTACAGCGAGATGTGGATAAATGGGCCGAGAGGGGAAGAGGAAGATGGAGAGAAAGCACTTTGACTCTGACTCATATGTTTACAGCCTCAAGGACACTCCAGATAGTTCGGACTGCTTGGAGCAGAAAATAACAGTTTATAAAGTGTAAAAAACAGCTCGAGTTGCTAGAAAGACTGAACCGTAACATTTTTGCATGTGGAATAATCAGTGCAAAAACCTGCATGCTATTCAATGACCATCATGTGCTGGTTAAAGTTGGATCGCACCTTTTCTTTTCCGACATCAGCCTTTTATCTTTAGACGTTTTCAGATGTAGAAAAATGGCAAGATATCTTAGGCAAAAGCTGTTTACAACCATTCAAAAGTTATTTGGGCTGAGTATAAGAAATTGCAATTTTTGCATGGACTCTGCAGGGATGCATTACATTGATAAAAAAATGAAATAAAGTAATTTATAATTTAACAACAATTTTGATGATCTTTCTATTCATTAAGTAATTGTGAAACAAATCAATTTCTTGAACATTAATTATAATCAGAAAAGTTTGTTGAGCAGCAAATCATCATATCAGAATGTTTTCTGAAGGGTCGTGTGACTGAAGACTGGAGTAATGATGCTGCGAATTCATCTTTGATCACAGATATAAATTATATTTTAAAATATATTACAATAGTAATATAAAATGTTTTGAATTCTACTGTTTTTACTGTATTTGTTAACAAATAAACACAGCCTTGATGAGCAGAAGTCTTTAAAAAAAAATTACAGAAAAAAGTAAGACTTTATTCTACAGTGTCCTTGTTACACGTTACATAAATGTACTGTAGTAATAACAGTAAATGATGTATAATTACATGCAAATTATCCTCAACCTAATTACCCTTCATTAATATAAGTACTGAACTATACAATTACACTATAACAATAATGACACCTTAAAATAAAGTGTAACCTAGAAAAATCTTACCAACCCTAAACTTTTGAACAGCAGTGTATATATAAAAAATAAACTCTGTAAAAATAGGGCACAATGTACTGTATAAATATGAAGGAATTTTCCGTATTGGTTTTTTAACCTGTATTTTGAATTACACATTATATTAGTTTGTGTTTCAAGGGTTAATGGAAGTTTCTGTAAAATTACTGGATAATGTACTGGCAGAAAATAACCAGTACATTTTGCGTTTTTATTTTTTACAATGTATAAATAAACCTATAAAATGTTTAGTAACACTTTACTTAAAGCCTTAATATATTAATGTATTGCATGCCTTGCAATGCACCTTATATTGCATTGAGTGATCTAATGAATAATTGTAATCACATTTATGATACATTTAAAATACTAATCTGCTAACTGAACCTCCCTTTGAAAATGTTATATAGTACCTTCCACCGCTCGAGGTCACTTGACACATGACAAACAACCAATTTTAGATGCAACAAGGATTTTTTTAACTTTGATGACAATTATTAATAACGCATTATAGCGTACATTATTAATAATGCACTATACATAAAGGCTTTAATTAAAGTGTTAGCAAAGTTTTTCCCAACAGTGTGCGTAAGAGAGAGTAAATGCGACAATGACCTTAGATGCATAAGTAATTTCAACTTAAATTACATTAAACCAGCTTTAAGAAAATGATCTGAATCTTGTATAACTTTTAAAAAAAAGTTTTAACTTTTAAGTTGAATTAAAGTGTTAGTGAAAAGTTTTTCCCAGCAGCTCCAAGTGAAAAGTTTTTCCCAGCAGCTTTTAAATTGAAAATGCACTGTGAAGAGCAATTTCAACAAATGTGATGTAAAAGGAGGTCAAATGTTTGGCTTGGTGTGTTCAGACACATCTCCTTTTTCAGTCTCACTTCAAACCCATTAAATTCTTGGCAAATTGTAGCCGTCCAATCAGCGTCCTCTGGGGGCGTTTAAGCTAATTAGACGACAATAGTGCCCTCAACCGCAACGAAGAGCAACATGCTAACCAGCAGAGAATTAGGCGTCAGTTTCGAGATATGTGAACACCATTAAAACGGCAGTAATTGAAGACCTTGTTAAATTGAAAGCTCTTGCTGGGGAAGAATGATGTTGTAGCTGCAAAAATACTCATGATCACTTATCGCTGACTGACATGGTTTTAGTGAACAACAGAGACCTGCAATTTACACCTGACTTTAGTGTCTGAATGCTTTTAGGGGCCATGTGTGTGTGTTTCTGAGATGGTCCAGAGTGTTTTGGAGGAATGACCTCTGTGTGCAGCCTGTTTACATCTGCTCCATTGATCCTCGGCCTCTCCTGTTCCTTAAAGCACAGCAGGCGCAGACAGAAAATCATTCAGCCGGAAATAAAACAGCCACGTTTGCAAGAGGGGGGAGAGAAGGAGATTGACAGATGCATACAGAAAAATCAAGTGTGTGTGAGAGAGAAAATGCGACAGAGAGGGAAAACAAAAGAGATAGTGAGCAGAGCGATAGTGTCATTTGAGCCATGAGCGTAAGCAACACCACAAATAATCATCCATTTTGCATGCCCTTGACAAATGTACAAGCAGAATCAACTTTTTTTAAATCCTGATTCATCATTTGATTGGGCTGACGAACAGTTATTACACTGCCTTAAAAAATACCGGCTTAAATATTAGTTGAATCTTGTATAACTTATAAAAACATTTTTGTTACTAGAACAACATTTAATTGAATTAATTTTATTTCAATGATAACACCAAAGGAACTAACCGTTTCTACAGCATCTAATCTTTAATGTTAATCTCAACCTTTACTAATACATATTTTAGATTAAAATTTGGATCACTTAACATTATCGAATGCACTGAAATTACATGAACAAGAACCAATAAAGCCAATGTAAAAAAAAAATTCACAAGATCTTAGATATCAAATTTTAAGGATGATTTTAACACTTGTTGACTTAAATGAATGCATAATGAGCTTGTGAAATTGTCATTTTTGTATTATTTATATACTGTATTTTTATTTTACTGTTATAGCATTTATTAATATTTTGAATTAGCTTTTAGTTTTATATTTCCAGTTGTCACTTTAGTTTTAGCAATTTTGTCTCTTAAATATCTATATATATCTTACATTTAATTTAATGTCAGTTTTAGTTATTTTAGAACTTCAACTTATTTATTTTAGTTAGCTGCAAAGGCGTCATTTCCAAATTTTCATTTTTATAAACTTTTACTTATGTTTTTAATCTAGTGCATATTTTGGATTTTATTTTAGCTGTAGGCTATGTATTTCAATGACCCAAAGTGATTTTTAATAGATTGATTTTAGTTAGGATATACTGTTTCATCATCGTTGCATACTGAATGCTTCTTTGCATGCTATTGTGCAAAAATATTAAGTATAGTAAATTTATTCTACAGCTTATTCGTGTTGATTTTGTGTAATGTTCTTTAGCATGAATGAAGCTCTAATGACGCTTATGCTAAAACAGCCGCATGCCCTTTGGCTCATGACTCACCGATGACGTCACACTTTGATTAGTCTTTGAGTCCAATCGGTAAAATCTCACCAATAAATCTGATGACGATCTTTGCATTGACCTTTACAGCAGTGAGTCAGTCTCTGATCTGAGCAGATGTGTTCATCTTTACAGAGTCTGCAGTAGAAATGATTCAGAGAGTCTGTATCAGCAGTGAGCACTTTTATCTGTCTGGTTAGTTCGCTGTTCTTCCGTCTCTCTCTCTCTCTCTCTCTCTCTCTCTCTCTCTCTCTCTCTCTCTCTCTCTCTCTCTCTCTCTCTCTCTCTCTCTCTCTCTCTCTCTCTCTCTCTCTCTCTCTTCTGCTGATTTAGATAGCTCTCGTTTGGCCTTTCACGTAATATGCTTTATGTCCAGACTGCTTTGAGATATATGAGAAAGAACATATATGCCACCCGACAGACAGATAGACAAACCTAGCTCTCAGATTCTCAGTCTCCACTTTCCCTTTGAATATTCTCTCGCAGAAGGAACCACGGCGCTCTGGAGACTCTAATCAAACTAAATGTACAGCGTTACAGTTTTTCTCAATTGCTAAAACACTAAAACCCATCGGCTGAACAAATTTCTCAGTTGTCTGAACTCATTTAGCTAATTGTGCAGTCTGTTGTCAATACCTTAAACCATTTCACATGGTAAAACACAATTTGCAGATCTCACTTAGACTTTTCAGCTAAAATCTAAACACATTCTCATTGTCAAGACACATTCAGCAATCTAATGCACATGCCTTCATATGGGTTAACACAAGTGGCAACAATCAAATACAAATGTAGAACACAATGTCATTGATTGAACACAACCACTCAAAACTGATTTAACCTGTTTCAAATGATGAGACAACCAATATAAGTACAGTGCATTGTAGGCTGTATACTGTACAATTACTGTAACAAATCAAATTGCCTTGAACATGTTGCTTTCCAGTTGTTTACATTAGGCTACTGACTGCTCAATAGATTTTGACTAGTTGCAGGTTCATATCAACAAAGGACAAGTTTGTAAGATGCAGAGTACAGTACTGTAAAAATCAGCCTAATCTAATGAAAATGCATATCTATAGCACAAATTGTATTTATCGTGCGATTTATATGCCAAAATGAGTTTTTATGTGCATATGTTACGCATGCAGTTTTCATGTGCATATGATATGTCCTTAATATTGTGTTATGTGCACATACTCCAAACAACTCAACCTACCCAATAGGGTGACAATGCAAATCATATGCACATAAAAAATAATTGTGCCGTATAAATCGCTCAATAAATACAATTTGTGATGTATATGCATTTCATGAGAATGAGTTGGTAAAAATATGGCTACAAGCAAGAGTAAGAACAAAAAATTGCAAAGCAAAGCAGAGTAGTAATAATTTCTGACCAATTTTGAGCTACTATGGTCACAAGACAATGACAGAAAAATATGAAATTTGTTTTGAGATTACTGTAAAATTTACTTCTGCCTGAGAACTATGTTTTGAACAATGTGTTTTCTATTTTTTGCTGTATTGTTTACTGATTGCTTGATAGTGTTTATCATTTTGATCACTTTGTTTAGGATTTGAGAGCAGTGTTTGATTTTGAACACAGGTAAAACTGTTTTGAGGTGAAAGTTTCATTTTGCAAGAGGAGTCAGAGGTTTTGTGAATAGTGCTTGAAGAGGAGGTTTTGTGTTTAATGGTTTCAGAAAATGGAGCAAGGTGTCAGAAATAGTGTTTAAGCAATTGAGAAAAACTGTAATCAGGCTCTTGGCCAAAGTAACTATGACTTTATTCCATCCTGTGAACAACAGCGTGATTTATTGTTCTTTTCTCATATGAGTTAGCAAAACATCTAACCGCATATTCATGAAATATTTTAATAGAAGTGTTCACTTATGAGTTCTGTGAAATGAGCTGTAGAGAAATGTTTTTCTTTTTTCCATCGTGAGATCCAAGAGGAAAATGATTGCTTAAATGTTGCTTCAATTATAATTCAAATGCAGAACATTTTAGAGTTAGAGTAAATTTAAAATTTATTTGTATAGTATTTTTATGTTTTGTATGAATGTATGCATGTATTTAGGCTATATAAGTATGTGTGTGCTCTATGTGTGTATTGTGTTAGTACAGACGTGATTATGTATGGATGTGTTTATGAAATGTATGTAACTGTGCATGTGTGTATGTATGTTTGTTTGTGTATTATTTATTTATTTATGTGTGTGTGTGTGTGTGTGTGTGTGTGTGTGTGTGTGTGTGTGTGTGTGTGTGTGTGTGTGTGTGTGTGTGTGTGTGTGTGTGTGTGTGTGTAGTACATATGTGTATGTCCTGTGCATCGATGATTAGGTGTAGCCTACATTAAGGGTAAATCCGAAATCCTTGTGGGGGCATTTTTTGGTCCTCATGAGGAAAGCATTTCATAAATCAAAGTGAATATTTTTTTCATTCTTTTTGAAAACGTTTAAAAAAATAAAATGTTCTGATGTTTAGGTTTGTTTTGGGCTGAGAGATGGTTTTTATTATTTTGAGACTTTTGTTTTTATTATTTAATTACCTTTTATTTAGTATTTGTAGTGTTCAGATCTCTGCCTTTAGTTTGAGTTTTGAGTTAAAGATCTGTTCTAAAAGTCTGGAGATGGTTGTTTTCATTCCTATACGTTTGAAAATCAGGGTTAGGGTTACGTTTGAAATATAGTGTTTCGCTCTTGAATATTCTTTCATTATACAATAGAATAAATGAATGAATCATATAGTCTGTCAATAAAAACAGTGCTTTATGTTAACAGACCTGTTGCGTTTCATGTCAAAAGCCGCTGTTGATGTTCTGACAGCATCTCCACGTTCTTTCGTTCATCTTTTGCATCCACTTGTTGCCAGCAGATTGAGGGAGAGGCATTTCTGAAATTAATTCTAGAATCATTTCTGTAATGAGCTGAAGGAAACGAGGAGTCAAATGCAGTTCTGAATGTGATGGATTCTGATCCATATCTCATATTGATCATGTTCATGTCTTCTGGCAGGCGGTGAGTCACAGGAACCCGTGCTGATGCCCCCTGCTGGTCACATTCACATTCACCTTGGCTTCCCGTCAAGGGCTAATCTTAGAAAGGCTTCGGTATAATTGAGAATTAAACAGAGACATCTGTTATACTGTCAGGAGTCCAGATGTAATTTGGCATTGGTGTTTTCAGGAAGACTTTGTTTTATATGCAAAAGAGGTTGTTTTGAATGCTGCTTTGTTACAAAAGTTCTGTTGTGGTACAGAAAATATTTCAATAGGCACGATGAATGAAACTTTCCTGGAATCTGTTTCCAGTATTGAATTATAATAATGGTTCATTTGTTAACACTAGTTAATACATTTTGAGCTTTGTGTTTACATTTTTACATTGTTTTAACTAACACTGACAACGATTAATACATTTGTAAAACATATTGCTAACTGTTTGTTCATTAGCGAATATTAACAAATAAGACCTTATTGTAAAGTGTTTTCAATTTGCTTTTGAATTAATATTATAATCAAATACTATGCTATTTATTAGGTACTCTTTGTCGTTCAGATTTCTGGTAAAAGCAGTCCAACACATTAAAAAAAACTAGCTCCTGTCAGATGGACGGTGTAATAATGTCGGTGTAATAATGTGATAATTGTTGTGTTGTTTTCAGAGTGTCCGTGGGAGTGGGACAATCTGACCTGCTGGCAGCCGGCCGGTGTTGGTGATGTCGTGGAGGTCAACTGTCCCGAGCTTTTTGACTTCATGAGTCCAGAGGAGGGTGAGAGACATTTATACATGCTGACATTTTTTAATAGGTTGATGTTTAGTATGTATTTGAAAACCCCACTTACAAGTACAAAGTATTGCATAAATACTGCAAAAAGATGAATAAATAATAATAATAATAATAATAATATATTTTATTTGTAAAGCCCTTTTCATAGTTAAAAACAATCCCAAAGTGCTACACATAAAAAAAATAAATAAATAAATAAATAAAAAATAAAAAAATAAAAAAAAATAGTCCAACAGATGTTCTGCTTATTGTTAGGTCAACTTGTGGAACCTTATTGTAAAATGTAAAAAATATTTGGTACCATGGTCCTTTGATATAACATTCTATAGACTAATAATCGGATTTAACTTCATTTTTCCTACCTATATTGTCATACTTAAAAACTAATGTTGGACGTTTGATGGAGGATTTCTGTGTCAAAAATACTCCTTCCGGTTTCTCACAAGTTTCGGAGAGTTTTTTTCGAGTATGGGTCGGCTTGACGTTAATAGAGCGGAAGGTCCTTGTATGGGCCGTACGGGCTCTTCTCCCGGTAGGGTGCGCGCGCGCGTGACTAGAGCGAGAGAGGAAATGCACGCCCATAAACACTCTTTCAAGGTGCAGATCCAGTCATCCGTGAACACTTCTGACACGCCCTATAGTCCGTGCTGCGCTCCACTTTATTCCTATGGGTGACGTCGAGCGACTTCAACGCTTCAGCACAGCATTCCGGGAAGGCAGCGCTGCATTTGAACCGATTTGAACGCAGAAATGACGGAAAGCTTCACAACATTGCTTCAGTCGCGTCGCAAAGTGGATCTCCACCGTGGATCTCCACCTCCACAGGACTTCACCAAATCATACCAAAGAAGTGTGTTTTTAATGGAGCGGTCCCAGCGATAAAGGTTCGGTCCTGCTTTGGAAGCAGCCGGTCAGTAAAACTGCCTCAAATGTCTGTGCTGTTGGCTATCACCGCGTGAGTAAACCTCAGTGAACGACACAATCGCGTGCTTCATCATTCAAATGCGCTAACGGACTCCATTGTTGTTCTCTGTATAACGTTACACTTGTCTGACGTGCAAAACTGTTTTGCTTGCTACTGCTAAGGTTTAGTCACATACAATAGTCCATAAACCGAATCATGTCCTCATAAACTGCCAGTAAACTCACACAAATGTTGACAGGCCACTAAATACAGTCCATACCACAGAGACGGACGTCCTGCTGTTGCTGTTTCTCCTGTTCAATTTATTTCAGCCTCCGAATGATTCTGGATCATATCTGTATTAGCTGAGATAGCCATGGGTTTCTCCACGCTTCAGGACGTCACCGCTTTGCGCACTCATCATTCTTTAGCTCCGCCCACTCGATACGCCTCCAGGCGCTTGTTTTTTTCTGGAAAGACTCGGTACAGCCTATATTTCTTTTATAAATATAATAAAACTAAAGACTTTTCGGAGATATGAAGGATGCAATACTACTCTATAGGTACTCAAGATTGACATGAGATTGACTGAAACTGAGTGTTTCATCCCCCCTTTAACATTTTTTATTTTTTGCACACCAAGAGTGACTATGAGCATGAAATTGTCTAGCTATGACATCTTGTTTCACAAGAGTATAAATATGAGGTAGCATAAAGCCAAATTCCCTTCATCATTCATCACAATGAGTAACTCCAAAGAATATAGTTCTGATGTGCAGCAAAAGATTGTTAAGCTTCACAGAATAGAAAGTGTCTGTAGGAAAATAGCTAAAGCATCGGAAATCCCCATTTCCACCATCAGGGCAATAACTAAGAAGTTCCATACTAAAGATATTATGAATCTGCCTGGAAGAGGACGTGTCTATATCATCCTAATGCACGGCGAGGAGGAGAGTTTGAGGGGACAAAGACTCTCCAAGATCACAGATGGAGAATCGCAGAGATTAGAGGAGTTTTGGGGTCAGAAAGTGTACAAAAAAATATAACAACCATTACATCACCACATGTTTGGGAGGGTTTTAAGAATAATCTTCATTGCTCATCCAGAAACAAACTCCAGCATGAACAGCACGAACAGCAGGAACTTCAAACCGGACCTGGTTCTGTGGTCAGATGAAACTATAAACAGAGCTTTTGGCTGAAAATCAACCAGATGGGTTTGGTGCAAACAGGGATAAAAGCACCCCATGTCCACGGTTAAATATACTGCTGGATCTTTAATGCTGTGGGCCTATTTTTTTGCTGGAGGTCCTGGACATCTTGTTCAGATGCATGTTATCATGGATTTTAGCAAATACCAACAGATAGAAAATCAAAACCTGACGGTCTCTGCTAGAAATCTGATAATGGGCCGTGGTTGAATCCTCCATCAGGACAATGATCCAAAACAAACATCAAAATCAACTCGCAAATGTGTCACGTAACACAAAATGAAGCTTCTAACCCTATCCCTGACCTGAACCCTAATATAGAAGATGAGTGGCTGAACTGAAGAGAAGAAGCACCGACAGATATCTGTGAATCTGAAGGATCTGGAGAGATTCTGTAAGGAGGAATGGTCTCTGATATCATGTCAGGTGTTCTCCAAACTCAGACTCAGAGCTGTTATCTTAGCAAAAGGAGGTTGTAAACAGTATTTAAACATCAAAAGGATAAACAATGCAGATGTATTTTTTATAGACATTTTTGATCATATTTGCCAGGGGCGCCTAGCCTGACAAGCCAGACCCACATCAAGATGTTTTGTCTGGAAACTCACCATAGACAGGGCTCAATCTGAGGGGCGGATAAACGGTTGTCTTTCAAACTCCCTCTGCACGCGATAGGATAGCGCTACACCAACCGGAGCAACGAAGGTGAAGCAGAGCTCGCTGACTGATTAAACATTCGCCGTATCCGGTCGGCTAAACTCTGAACACATCTTCCCTTCTTAAGAATGACTTCAGTGCCGTTCTTTGTTCTTTTCTCAGAGGAAAGCTTAACTCCAAGTCTTCCGGAGGCGCGGGCAGAGCTGATTCGAAAAACCGCCGTTCGCCAGTTTCTGTGTTGCTAGAAGCACGCAAACGCGACTCAGCCGTCGTCATTATGGCCCCGCCCGCCGACTCTATACACGATGTGATTGGGCCGTCCAGATTCTGAGGAATACAGCTCAGAAAGGAATTGAGAGTTCCTAGACCACACTTGCGGGCAAATTAAATTTGCTGCCGCTAGGGTGCGTCTAGATTTCTAGGCTAAGGGGCGCCAATAATTCTGACCACCAGGGACGTGCACAGGATTTTTGAGGGGCAGTTGCTCTGACCTAAAAAAGACCCCCCCCACCCCCCCCCCACCCCACCGAAACCACCCCCCATCATCTGTCCAATTACATATTATTGTTATCGCCATTATCATTATTATTTCAATGCCCCCTAGTGGTATTTATGTTCTGTTTAGGAAAGCTGTTTAGTGGGGCTATTTTTTTGCAGGGGGGTCTGGGGGTTTCTCCCTCAAGAATTTTTTTTATTTCGTAGATGTGATTTCCTGCATTATGGTGCGTCTGAGGCCATTTCCCTTGCCTATACCAATAAAGAACTCAAACCAGTCAATATCAATAGTCTAATAAAAAAAGACAATATTAATTTAACAGCCATCAACAGTTTATGATCGTCCGTTTGTTATACCTTTCCGACAACGTTAAGTCTCACCCGACAACCCCAACAATCTCCTTCTAGTGCCCCTCATGCAGGCTCAGCCAAGACGGTTAGAAGGAATTTGGGGGCCCCAAGCAAAATGGACATGGCTAACTTTCTACAGATTAACGGGTAATGATTAAAAAAAAATTGTAAAACTTTAAGAAACCATTTTTAAAACATCTATAAACATTACATAGATAGACAGACCAATTTGGGGGCCCCAAGCAAAGTGGACATGGCTAACTTTCTACAGATTAACGGGTAATGATTAAAAAAAAAAATTTGTAAAACTTTAAGAAACCATTTTTAAAACATCTATAAACATTACATAGACAGACCAAATATTCCTAACACTTTGTTAAGGGTTACTAGTTGGTTTGTAAACTGTCTATAAACATCATCTGGATGGTTATTATAAAGTTGCAACAGATGACTATAATACCTGTTAAATAGTTAATAAACAGTAACAGTAAAACATGTGGGTTGTCCTGATACTGTACTTCAAAATGCAACAGTGTAAAAATTGCCACACAGAATAAAGTAACTGTTCAAGATCCATTGGTAACTTATAAAAATAATATCATATTTGCAAAAACTGTTACTACCATATATCCCGACACTAGCACATTAAGATAAGCTATGAAAAAAAAATCATGTTCCTCTGCCTCTTTCTGGTTAAATGTTTATAATAATAGTTAATGCTATATTAACTATTCCAGGTTATTTATGCATAGCATAAAAATAGTTAGTTTAGCATGCTATGCCACTTTCATCAAAGGTATAGCAATTTTATGTCATTAAATACGATAAACAGTTATTCTGGAACAGATCTGCGTCTTCCTTATCCCGTTAGAAAACATATTACAGTATATGTAACCATATTCCGTCCGTTCGGAAAAAAAAAAGTTACACTAACGTTAACTGTTCGTTACAAGCAGCATTTGCCGTCATGATAACATAAATATATTTTTGCTAGCCTACCTGCTGCAAAAGTACACAATTTTTGTACAAATAGAGCTATTTTATATAGTGTAATTTATCACTTACCACTATCTTGTTTTTTCTCTTTTTTCTTTTCTGGCTTCCTAAAGCATAATTCGGCTTCATGATCGCCGAGGAGGATTTGTATTTTGCCGGCAGAGATTGCGGTTGGGTGGCTGCTGTCAGCGACGACTGAGAGGGCCCCCTTGAGGGGGATTCCGATAACAGTGTCATTGCACTTAACTGCATTGACTATCAAAGGGGCGCTCAAGCAGTTTGTCGTTGCATTTTATTCTTAACCTGTCGTTGTCTTGAGGCCCCAGGCCAGCTCGGGGCCCCAAGCAATTGCTTGACTTTCACTTTCGGACGGGTACCCGAATATGGAAGTGAATGAGGCTTTGCGATTATTATTATTATTATTATTATTATTATTATTATTGTATCTAGGCCTAGGTGAAATTCTGCATCCATTGTATGATTTTTTTATTTATTTTTTTCCACCTCGGAAGGGCAACGTGAGTCGAGAAGGGCATATGGGCAGTTGCCCGGGCAACCTGAGCAACCCCCCTGTGCACGTCCCTGCTGACCACAACTGTATATTACAGTTTTTCTCAATTGCTAAAACACTAAAACCCATCGGCTGAACACATTTCTCAGCTGCCTGAACTCATTTAGCTAATTGTGCTGTCTGTTGTCAATACCTTAAACCATTTCACATCATAAAACACAATTTGCAGATCTCACTTAGACTTTTCAGCAAAACTCTAAACACATTCTCATTGTCAAGACACATTCTGCTCTCTAATGCACATGCCTTCATACGGGTTAACACAAGTGGCAACAATCAAATACAAATGGAGAACACAATGTCATTGATTGAACGCAACCACTCAAAACTGATTTAACCTGTTTCAAATGATGAGACACAACCAATATAAGTACAGTGCATTGTAGGCTGTATACTGTACAATTAACAAATCAAATTGCCCTGAACATGTTGCTTTCCAGTTGTTTACAGTAGGCTACTGACTGCTCAATAGATTTTGACTGGTTGCAGGTTCATATCAACAAAGGACAAAGAACGAGTTTGTGAGATGCAGAGTACAGTACTGTAAAAATCAGCCTAATCTAATGAAAATGCATATCTATAGCACAAATTGTATTTATCGTGCGATTTATATGCCAAAATGAGTTTTTATGTGCATTTGTTACGCATGCAGTTTTCGTGTGCATATGATATGTACTTTATATTGTGTTATGTGCACATACTCCAAACAACTCAACCTACCCAATAGGGTGACAATGCAAATCATATGCACATAAAAAATAATTGTGCCGTATAAATCGCACAATAAATACAATTTGTGATGTATATGCATTTCATGAGAATGAGTTGGTAAAAATAGGGCTACAAGCAAGAGTAAGAACAAAAAATTGCAAAGCAAAGCCGACTAGTAATAATTTCTGACCAATTTTGAGCTACTATGATCACAAGACAATGACAGAAAAATATGAAATTTGTTTTGAGATTACAGTAAAATTTACTTCTGCCTGAGAACTACGTTTTGAACAATGTGTTTTCTATTTTTTGCTGTATTGTTTACTGATTGCTTGATAGTGTTTATCATTTTGATCACTTTGTTTATGATTTGAGAGCAGTGTTTGATTTTGAACACAGGTAAAACTGTTTTGAAGCGAAAGTTTCATTTTGCAAGAGGAGTCAGAGGTTTTGTGAATAGTGCTTGAAGAGGAGGTTTTGTGTTTAATGGTTTCAGAAAATGGAGCAAGGTTTCAGAAATAGTGTTTAAGCAATTGAGAAAAACTGTATTACTGTTTAAAGTTAGCGTTTTCTATTTGAATAATGTTAAGATGTATTTATTCCTGTAATGCAAAGCTGAATTTTCAGCATCATTACTTCAGTCTTCAGTGCCACATGATCCTTCAGAAATCATTAATATTGAGAAGAAAAGCCTTAACTACTAGTATGTACTAACATTTTAATTAATAATTTTATACAATGCACTTATTGTGTACATACATGTTTTTACATTGTAAAAAAAAATACCTGCATGTAATTACTTCTGTAATTAATTTCTGTAGTTACATTTGTAATTACACAATTGGCACTTCCCTTACACCTAACCCTACCCTTAAACTTACCGATAACAACACACCTGTCCCTAACTCTACCCGTATCCACCTCAGTATCAGAAAAGGGGTTTTGCAATACAATTTGAACACAGTACATTGTACTTATTTTTTGGTGTAAGTACATAGTACTTAAGGCCACCTAATATAAAGTGGGGCCAATATGATATAAAATAAAAAAAAATAGTTATGATATAAACAAGAATTAAACTATAAAACTATTTTTATGTCGAACTTGTTGTTGTGTTTTTGCTAAATGTTTTGTCCTTATTTATAGTGTAAAACAGCAACACTGTTGAATCAGGTATAACATCCGACTGAAACAGTGAACATTAGTGAGTCTGTATGTGAGATCATGAGTCAATATAAATGTATGTGGTGATGTATGTACGCTTTTGTTCTCGTAGTTCTGCTGACACCAGCAAATTGCAGCAGTTGCTTACAATATTTTAAAAGTGGGAAACACATTTGATTTATGGTTGTTCTGGCTGTTGTCTGACTGCTTTCCAGGGCTTGGCAAGATCAGCAGAAACTGTACAGAGTTCGGTTGGTCGGAACCGTATCCGCACTATGTCGATGCCTGTATGATAGGTTACAACGAAACCAAGCCTGTGAGTATCTCATCAGAATTGATCAAACCATTTTAAATAAGGTCATAACCACCATAGTTACACCATAATAAAAATCTTTGCAAAATGGCTGCTAAACGAAAGTCATTTTGTATTTCTCTTCCCTTCCCAAGGACATGTACTATGCGTCTGTAAAGGCTCTCTATACGGTGGGCTACAGCACGTCTCTGGTGTCTCTGACCACAGCCATGGTCATTCTGTGCCGGTTCAGGTCAGTTTTAAAGCAGTCATCAGACAACATTGACCTTTTCATAATATGCTGTTTCTCTGGATAATGTAATTTTGTGCTGGTCACTTGAGGAAAATTCAATGGAGAATTATCCAACCTGCTTGCAAAGGGCTGGTGAATCTCATTATGTTCAACAATTCAGCACATTTTAATCTCTGGTCATATACAGTATGTATAAATAAAAAGAAATTGATTTAAATATCTCTTCGTCAAGCCACCTGTTAGTGGGTGAGATATATTGGGCAGCAAGTGAACATTTTGTGCTCAAAGTTGATGTGTCAGAAGCAGGAAAAAATGGGCAAACGTAAGAATTTGAGCGAGTTTGACAAGGGCCAAATTGTGATGCTAGACGACTGGGTCAGAGCATCTCCAAAACTGCAGCTCTTGTGGGGCATTCCCGGTCTGCGGTGGCCAGTGTGGTCAGATCAAACAGACGAGCTACTGTAGCTCAAATTGCTCAAAAGGTTAATGCTGATTCTGATAGAAAGGTGTCAGAATACACAGAGCATCACAGTTTGTTGTGTATAGGGCTGCATAGCTGCAGACCGGTCAGGGTGCCCATGCTGACGAAAGCACCAACAGTGGTCATGTGAGCATTAGAACTGAACCTCAGAGCAATGGAAGAAGGTGGTCTGGTCTGATGAATCCCGTTTTCTTATACATCACGTGGATGGCCGGGTGCGTGTGTGTCACTTACCTGTGGAACACATTGCACCAGGATGCACTATTAGAAGAAGGCGAGCCAGCGAGGGGCAGTGTGATGCTTTGGACAATGTTCTGCTGGGAAACCTTGGTTCCTGCCCCCCCCCCCCCCCCCCCCCCCCTTCACGGAAACAGTATTCCCTGGTGGCTGTGGCCTCTTTCAGCAGGATAATGCGCCGGCCACAAAGCAAAATGGTTCAGGAATAGTTTGAGGAGCACACCGTGTTTGAGGTGTTGACTTTGCCTCTAAATTCCCCAGATTTCAATCTAATCGAGCATCTGTGGGCTGAGCTGAACAAACAAGTCTGATCCATGGAGGCCCCTACTCGCAACTTACAGGACTTAAAGGATCAGCTGCTAACATCTTGGTGCCAGATACCACAGCACACCTTCAGGGCTCTAGTGGAGTCCATGCCTCGACGGGTCAGAGCTGTTTTGGCAGCAAAAGGGGAACTAACAGTATTGGAAGGAAGGAATTTTTAGCAATATTTCACAAAAATGTATATACTTGTCAAACTTTAAAGTACACAATAAATGTGAAATAAAATGTATTACCATGATATCTTAAAAATACAGGCAGCATTTTCTTCATGCAAAATATAATTTCTTCTTTTCTTTTCGTGTGTTTTCTATCCCAGATACTTTTTGTGAGATTCTTTAAAAAATATTGTTTTCCAATTAAACTTTCCAGCCTGATTCAATTAATGAAGCCTTTTGAGTTACACAAAGTACTTTGTTTTCTTTAGATTTTTAGAAATCCATCTTTGTAGCGTTGCTTTAAAGTACCCTAAAACCAAACAGAGTGATCTGAAGAACCTACATATAATGGAAATTAGGGTAAGATGCAAAGGGCTTCAAAGAACTGCTGATGAGTGTTTACACGGTCATTGATACAGACCCTGAGCTGCCCACCCAAACGCATTAGAATTTCAATCTCCTGTAATGTTGTAATCCTTCCTTTGAACGTCTGTTAACAGGAAGCTTCACTGCACCAGGAACTTCATCCACATGAACCTGTTTGTGTCCTTCATCCTGAGAGCCATCTCTGTGTTCATTAAAGATGGAGTTTTGTACGCAGAGGAGGAAAGCGACCACTGCTTTGTTCATACTGTGAGTAATGCACATCTGCCATTGTTTTGTTGTTGTTTTTTTACATTTTAATGCTAATGAGTACTATGACAAATCTGTTCAAAATGATGTTCACTAATACACAATGAAGCATTTTTATTTTACATAAGGTTGAGAGCACATTTATACTACTCATTTCTTGTTTGCTTAACCCCTTTTATTGAACACTGCTGCAATACAATGTAATAACTGCAAATAATGTAATAATGTATTTATTTAAAAAGTATGGTAAGGTAATACTAATATTAATGTTTTAAAAGCTATTACAATAATGAAATATTGTTTTTGGTGAGTTTAGAATGTAATACATTTCTTATAATGTAAAAATTATTACATTATGAGCTCAAGGTTTTTTATTACAGTTTGAGAAAATTATTTCATTATGAATATTTTATTATAATAATTATTATTATAATAATCATGTAAAATTATTACATTATGTGCGATTTTACATTATGTCAGTTATTACATGAGTTGCTACAAACACTTTTGGTTTTTGAAATGAATCATGGAGAACAAAAATATTGTCAATACAGTTGAACAGAACAGTTGATAGAACTATAATTATATAAAAACTGCCTTATTAGCAATTCAATTTTTTATATACAACTCAGTATTTATTTGAGTGCTGATTATTATATTAATTTATTGCAGTAATGGATTATTAATTAAATGTTATTTTCGTGTTTCATTTTTTTTCAGCTAATTTAAAACTTGAATTTTGGTTTCGGTGTCTCTATAAGCTGCTTTGACAGTGAATCACCCACAAACAGAGATGTATGAATATGAGACTGAATTGTGTTTGCCTGGATGCCATTAACATGTGAAATCCACAGACTAATAATAACTCGATCCGTTTATGTTCAAGCCCACGTTCTGCAGCAACATGTTCTGTCCCCCATCTGTGCCTGACAAACAGCTGTAATTATCATGAAGCCGAGTTCAGCGAGCTCTGGAAATATTCCATTATTTCCATATTAGCATATGAATAGCTTATAAAAACGTGCACGTTCTCATTATACACCTGAATGAGGGCTCTGAGCTCTTTCCCCTAGCCAATCAGAGGCCATGGTAATGACATCACTTAGCTTTGAATTGGATCAGAGGGTAATTGATGAACATGGTTAAAGGCTTCAGGGTGTTTTAATGCATAACGGGCTAGATATGGTCAATGGAAATGTTCAGGGTACGTGCTATCTGTCAGACGAAAGAATGCATTATTGATCCAGCTGGTCATTAGGCTTGTTTGATAAGGTACATTACCTGGTAGTAACCTGTTAAAAAAGCAAAAAATCAGCTGTTATGTTAAAAAACAGCTTTACTGACTTTATTTGACACAAGGAGGCCTTTGATAATCATTTATACTAATCTATCTACAGTAGTGGACAAAATATTGAAATTTCATGTAATTTTTTTGGTGAAAAAATAAATAAATATACAGTGGGTACGGAAAATATTCAGACCCCCTTAAATTGTTCACTCTTTGCTATATTGCTAAAATCATTTTTTTCTCATTAATGTACACACGGCACCCCATACTGACATAAAAACACAGAATTGTTGAGATTTTTGCAGATTTATGAAAACAGAAAAAAAGAAATATCACATGGTCCTAATATATATATATATATATATATATATATATATATATATATATAGAGAGAGAGAGAGAGAGAGAGAGAGAGAGAGAGAGAGAGAGAGAGAGAGAGAGAGAGAGAGAGAGAGAGATTTTTGTTGGGTTACATATTGTATTATTATCATTTTTATGATGTTTGTGGGTCTGACCCTAATTGGTTTTAATACAAGTGGCCAAAATCCATTATGAAAAACAGAAAATAGCAAATAGTAAACCGATCAAAATGATACAATATTAATATTATGACTTAATTATGACTTAATGTAAAAACATTCCAAAAATTAAACAAAATAAATATGAAAGCATATGATAAATAAAACCTGTATTTATGAAATATTTTTTACATTTTCTAACTGTGTTTAATATGATAATTTCACAAACTGTGAATATACTGTAAACAATGATTTACTATTCAAATTTTATTTACTATTAAAAACAGTAAATGGCAACTAGCAAACAGATCAAAATTATGCACTATTAAATTTGTTTTAATATTTTTTTAATACAACTTTACAAAAATAACAAATATGAGCGCATATGATAAATATTTATGTTATATTTATGATTTATGTTTAATGCTTTCTATATGTATTTTCTTATATATTAATTTCACAAATGATGAATATGCTGTATTATTTTCCAACATTATTTTAATATTGTGCTTTTGGAAATAACTTTTACTGTCCCTATCAGTTCTTATTATTTTGAATTTTAGGTACAAAGTATGTGTTTTCTGCCAATTGAATTGTTGCAAAATATGTAATGTTTTAGTTTTTCAGTAATTGTAGTGTCTTTTCACCCAAATATTAGACCTTGACAGTAAAGTAGTATCGTATCGTATCATATCGTATTATATCATATCATTAAGATGTTTTGTTGTTTGTGGGAATTCCTGCGTTGTGGTGGCAGTAACATTTAAAATTCTCTAAAACTACAAACCGATTCTGTCCCAAACCCTGTTCAGCCCCTGTGACTACCTCGAAACCATCGCTTTTGATAACTGATGATGAAGGACACTGAAATACGTGACTATAACGGGGTCGTCTGATGGATTGCTAACGGAGCCACTGGATTTTATGCCAACCTGAGTGTGTTTCTCTGTGTTCAGGTGGGGTGTAAGGCAGTGATGGTCTTCTTCCATTACTGTGTGATGTCAAACTACTTCTGGCTCTTCATCGAAGGTCTCTATCTCTTCACACTGCTAGTGGAAACCTTCTTCCCCGAGAGACGCTACTTCTACTGGTACACCATCATCGGCTGGGGTATGTCACAGCGATGCATCATACCAAAACTGATTGTAACGTGATTGATTATATGTCACACTCATATATAAGGAAGGAAATGGAGTGCAGCGTCTGTATTAACTGGCCACTGGCTCTTCATGATGTGATTTGTTGTGCTGGCATATGTAATACATTAATATTAATGGTCTAAATGTATTAGAGAACAGCTTTGAGGTCTGACAAATTTCCTCTTCCTCTCGCGCTTTCAGGAACGCCCACCATTTGTGTGACCATATGGGCTGTTCTGCGTCTTCATTTTGATGATTCTGGGTATGTGCAACGCCGCATAAACAAAAAGTGATATACTGTAATTGTCGCTTTGATACCTACGCAGATGCTGGCACTGAACTACTCTATTGGCGTTCAGTGTCACTACTGAGTGTATGTTTGGAAAGGAATGCTAGTGTAATGATAACTGCACATTATATACTGTATACTGCATACTATTTAAAGCAATAAATGTTAAATGAGATTATATTATATAACCTCACTATATTGCATGTTTAATTCAGCAAGTCCCATATGGTTATTATCTCAGAAAAGCATAGGTTTTTTAACCAGTTTTGTATAAAATATGAGTTAAACATGGTCAACATATAATAGTGCAACTCATTTTATTTCTGTAATGTGATATGATCATGCACCCTATAAGGGATGAATCATATCTGATATGCAAATCTTTAAGGCCTTTAAATTATCAAAATCAAAATTTTGGTTAAAAAAAATGCAGAGAAATACAGATTTGTATAAAGTAAATGTAAGAATAACTTCAGATATACTGCATTTAATATTTCAAATTGAACACTAAATGGACTGAAGCAGCTTAGGTTCACTTGATTATCAGTACATTATTATTTTTAAAATCATGTTAAAATGTATCAAATATGATGCATCAGGCTTTTGAGGAATGCTTACTTGTTCATCTCTCAATCATTGTGTTGCATTATATTTTTTGCCCCTACAATAAAAATAACAGCTTTGATCATAAAACAAATTATTTAAATACCATTATACTAAGACATATTATTTGTGGATATAGTTATGACTGATATTTAAGTGCACTTTGTGTTAGTATCTGCTATAGCTTTTTTAAGATATTATTCATTTACATTACAACTATCTACCAGAATTTCATCTTACTTTTTGGCTATATAAATATCAGAAACTGCACCAAATTGCATATTTTTGCTCAGTTTGAATAAAAGCGTGTGTGTTCTCCTTCTTTTGATTATATAGTCTATATTCTTATTATATGAGTCATCATGGCGTATCAATTATGATACTCAAAAAAAGAACAAATAAAATTTGATTTTTGGTTACACTATTTTAAGGTGACGTAGTTACATTGTACTCACTCAAATAAGTACTGAGTAATAGGAACTAACTACATTAACATTATTTACTGTTATTACTATAGTAACTACATGTAATAATGTGTAACTATGTCACAATTTTAATAAAGTTTTACCAGATTTTTTGTCTAAATGTTCAATAATCTGGAATATAATTCTCTTAATGTAGCAGGGCATCTGGCACATACTGAAAGCTATTTTCTTTAAAAAGCATGCAGTATATAATTCTGGACTCTTAGTTGCTAAATCACGTGACCGAACCGACCAATAGCCACAATGTTTCTAAAATGATTGTGTTTCTGCAGTTGCTGGGACATGAATGATAATACTGCCCTCTGGTGGGTGATCAAGGGACCTGTTGTGGCATCAATCATGGTAAGCTTTAAATAAAATTAGAATAAAAAAAGCTAAATCATGGATAAATAAAACATGAGTGCTATAATAAATGCATGCGTTTTCTTCCAGGTTAATTTTGTCCTCTTCATTGGAATCATCATTATCCTGGTGCAGAAGCTGCAGTCTCCAGACATTGGCGGGAACGAGTCCAGCATCTACCTGTGAGTACGCTTGCCTCCATCACCATGGAAACAGCGGACTGTTGATGTCTTCTGGCTGATTGGTCGATATGGAGCATCTCATGATAAACGCAGTGGTTGAAATGATATTGAAAGTATTACTGTTATAGGTGTTTTAACCTTTATTTATATAGTGTTTTATACAATACAGATCGTTTCAAAAGAGCTTTACTGTGATAACAGGATTCGATCATGTAAAGCAGCTTTATAAAGACTATTAAACCGTGATTATTCAGTTGAAATCAGTTCAGTGTTGATAGTGTAAGCGGTAGCATTTCGCATGCACACAGGCGTAATAATAGAAAGTGTGATTAATGTTTCAAAGTGTCACAAATCTCCATAGACTGCATGTTTATGTTGGTTGTTGTTAGAAGAGTTGTAGTTTTTTGGGTTCTGTAGTTCAGTTGTGTGCTGATTCCAGGAGAGAATCCAGGAGGAATCATTGTATTGCTGATTGAGGCGGCATGTGTCAGTGATAAATAAAATAAAATGACTGTTTTTATTTTCTGGATATACCATCTATTGGGTATGAAGACTTTCCGGTTTCACAGACAAAACTTACCCTAGACCCAGACTAAAATGCATGTTTTAACTGAAGCAACTTGCATATCTCAAAATATGTCAGTCTCAATATTCACACCAGTAAAGGCATTTTATAGAAAATACTTAAATGTCCTAATTGAACTCAGGCCTAATTTAAGCCCTGTTTGTGAAAACAGTCCCTTGACATTTACTTTTATGCATTTGGCTGAGGCTGAGGCTTTTATCCAAAGCGATTTACATTGCAGTAACGGTATACATTTTATCAGTTCTTGCTTTCCCTGGGAAATGAACCCATTAACTTGGAGTTTCTAGTGCCATGCGTCGCTGTTTGAGCTTCAGGAAGTCACCCCGAAGTCTATTGTGAGTGACTTTAATATTCTAGCACACAAGAAGAACCACAGTTCTGATGCTTTTGCTTGATTTTGAAGCTTTTGAAGCCCTGTGTATTGTATTTGCATGGAACAGTATTGTGAAAACAAAGTATGTGCTTGAGCTATGAAATGTCCTTGAGGTCTCTGTGTTGAGGTCTGCTGTGTGCGGTCAGTTTGATGAGTGTGTGTGTGTGTGCATGTGTGTTTGTGTGTGCGCGTGCGCGTGCGTGTGTTCTGTCCTAAAGAGTGTTTGTTGTCTTTGTCGTGTTTAGCAGCTGTGCACAGAAATGCTTCAGTGAGCCCACACAGGCCGCCCAGCATTCGTGCAGGATGTCAGAGCTTTCTACCATCACGCTGTAAGTGTGTGTGTTTGTGTGTGTGTGTGTGTGTGTGTGTTTGTGTGTGTGGTTGTGTGTGTGTGTGTCTGAATCTGTGTTGGCCAACAAATGTGCTTTTTTGTTTTGAAATCTTTTTTAAAGAAAAATGGTTGTGAATAATCGCCGCTGATCTTTTTATTACATTTACATGATTGGCAGATGCTTCTATACAAAACTATTTACAGTACATTGCATTCCTATTTTTATACGTATATTTTGTATCGTTTTCATTAACCTGGGAATCAAATCCATGCCGCTGCCGTTGCTACTGCTATGCTTTATTGTTTGAGCTACAAGACTTTTACCTGCTGGAAAATCCAGCTTAAAGTTGCATCTGTGTTTTGGAGCTTGAGGTTGGTCCAATCGGGTTTATACAAGGTGAACTATACAACAACTGTTAATCAGCCAAGTAGTTATGGTTCATGACCCATGATAAATAACCGTATATAACTACATACTATCTTAAGGTGGTCTTGCTGGTTTTTGAAACATGGTAGCTCACTTATCCCAAATTGATCCCAAAACAGCTGTCAAAACCTTTTGAAACATTTAGCATAGGTTCAAATGTTTGCGAAGCATTTTTTCTGCTCCAAGCTATTTATTGCATAAGAACTAAATCCATTAGTTGACAAAAAAGACATTTGTTGATGCTTTGCTTTTTCAAAACTTATGATGCATACTTGAGCTCTCAGTTGTTTTATTGTAATATCAATAAAAAAGCCGCACGCATCCATTTCAAGGCACTGGTGTTCACCTACAAAGCAACCACAGGCTCTGCACCAATATACCTAAACTCGCTTGTTCAGACTCACACACCCTCCAGAAGCTTGCGTTCTGCAAGTGAACAACACCTCGTGGTTCCATCCCAAAGAGGCATGAAATCTCTCTAACGGACCTTTTCCTGGAACTTTCCCACCCTGGTGGAACAACCTGCCTATCTCAATTCAAGCAGCCGAGTCTAAAGGCACTTCTTTTTCAGCAGCGCCTGATCAATAAAGACTAGCACTTAACTATTCTATTTGTTTTTCTGTTTGTTTGTAAAAAAATGTATGTGTATGTGTATGTGTACTTCGCTAGATTAGCTGAGACTTGTTACAGCGCCTTGTTTGTCTGATTGCTTTTATTGCTCTCCTCCTTTGTAAGTCGCTTTGGATAAAAGTGTCTGCTAAATGATTAAATGTAAATCTCAGATGCTCAGTTCTTCCTATATTTTGTAAGGAAAAACAAAATTAAATAATGGTTGACAGACATACATATGAGTGTCACTATTATGTTCAGTTTAGCTTTAGTTTAGTATTCCAAATCTGAGCCAGAGGGAAATAGAGAGGAGTTTGAGGACGAGGACAGCCTTCGTCAGCTGATTCCACCCAGCCCAAAGCCTTCATCGCTCCTGGCCCTGCCCAGATCTAATGATTTGTCACCGCTTCATCACCGCTGCTCCTGTCCAGCCCAAAACCTTAATTCGCTGCTGGTCGTATATCCAGTCCAACGCCTTCATTGCCCTTGGCCCTGCCCAGCTCTAAGACTTCATCCTCGCTGGTCCTGCCAAGCCCAATACCATCATTGTTGCTGGACTTCATTGCTATGGATAATTCACCCATCCTGCCTCCCTCTCCCACCTCCTCTACCATGCCAGTCGCTCCTTCTGCCCCACCTTCACTGGTATCCTTCTGTCCCTAGGCTCCATTGTTGGAACAAGACTGCCTTTGCCTCGCTTCGGGCCACCATTCCCGTACCTCGACCCATCGAACAATCGGCTCCACCTTGGAAGGTCGTCCTCACGGCTCTACCTGGCTCTCTTGTTCCTCCGGCTCCGAATTGATCAGATGTCGCATTGCCTGCGGCACAGAATTCCTGGCTTCTTGCTGTGCTTCGTCCCTCCAACCCTTCGCCTCTGTCAGGTTCCTCCTTCCGTCAGGTCTACCTGCTCCACCTTATTAACTAGTTGCTGCTGCTAAGCCTAAGCCTCTGAATCCTACAGTGTTGTCCGGTCCTGTGACCGACTCCGCTTTGTCCGGGTCTCCAGATCTCTCAGCTCCATCACTGGCGGTCGTGGCGCTAACTCCACCCTGGCTCCTTCCACCACTTATTCCGCAGTGGGTCTGTGTACCACCTGCGTTATTCTACCATCGCCTCATCCATGGTTCCTTCCTCCATTAGACCTCCGATGGCTGTGTCCACCATCAGCTCCTCCAGGGGTCGTTTTACCGTCTGCTCCACCCCAGGCCCTCCGGCTTAGGTCTGGTTCTTCTCTAGCCCCTCATCCGACTCCCTACCCCTCTGTCGGTCTGTTACAGCGTGAGCCCATGCCTTTCCAGAGATGGGCATTCTGTCTCCATTATGTTCAGTTTAGCTTTTATGTTTAGTTTCCCGCCACTAGTTTTCGTGGAAATTAATTTAACAGTACACCTGTCTGTATTCAGCTCATTATCTTTTTTTAAGTTCCTCTTTAGTTCACATTTATGTTCTGCTATTGTTCTTGTGTTTGTTCTTGCATGCTGTCTCGCAAATGTCGAATAACTGAGTTGAATTCTTTTAAATTATAAAAAAAACTTCTATTTGAATCTTCTTCATGATCTTTGGAGTGAAAACTAAAATATAAATGTAAAAAGTATACTTATCATACTGCTCTTCTGATGAGTAACACTTTAAGTTTATATTAACCATTGGGGGTCTTTAGCTCAAGAAAAACATCTGAGAAGCAGGTCTGTGTGTGTTTATTGTCTTTGCTGTCTAGGAGAAATTATAGATATATTAAAGAAAAATTATAGATACTTCTTTCCTATGGAGCAGGATTGTTGTGAATGTCTTTAATCTCCAGTGTATTACAGTAACTGTGTGTTGACATAGTGAGAGATTCAATCATCTGTCTGAAGGGCTGTGTGTGTGTGTGTGTTGACAGGCGGCTGGCGCGGTCCACCCTGCTCCTCATCCCTCTGTTTGGAATCCACTACACTGTGTTTGCCTTCTCCCCGGAGGATTTCAGCAAGCGGGAGCGACTGGTCTTTGAGCTGGGCTTGGGCTCTTTCCAGGTACTGAGCATCTGCTTTAATAGTAGCAACTTCAGCACTGTATTTTAGAAACACCTCCTTGGAGAATGGAGACTATTTCTCTGTTTCAAACCCTAGTGAGCTGCATCATCCGTGTGATACCATTGATATTATGCCATTACTTTGCTCAGATCTAAGCTTTTGTGGTTTAGGAAAACCATGATGCATTGATCAAAATGCATTTTCGTATCCAGTTCCATCTTAAATGCCCATTGAAGTGATTTGAAACGTGCAGCATTATTCAATGTATTGACATATTTTCCCATGAAACAGGAATACAGAAGTTTGGGACGTATGGAACAGCTCTTCCCCTTTTTTAAAACAGCCAATAGTGATTTGTGTATATCACAGCTTGACTAGAGCCTTTCAGCTCGATAAAGCCACAGTTTCCTTCTAATCTCTAACCGTTTCTCATAATAATCTCCTTCATATTGCTTTGAAATACAGCATTCTGTGCAGAATTCAAATAGACCCAATACGTTTTGTGGTCTATGCCAACTCTATTTTATGATCTGCTATCGTGTCTCTGGACTGGAGCTGCTGCGGTTTGCGTGACATTAATGCGAAAACATTTGCACCAATAGAAAGCATATTTACATTGTCTGAATCATTCCCTATCCCCTATATAGTGCACTATGTGACAGTATCCATGCAGAAAATGGTAAATGTGTAGAGAACAAATTAGTTTGAAATCATTAACTTAATTAAATAACTAAAATAAAACTTAACATGCTTATGTTAGTTAGAAAGTTTACAAGAGCAGCTTCATTTGAAATAGAAATATTTTGTAATTTTACATGTGTCTTTACTATCAATTTTAATTAATGGATCCCTTGCTGAATAATAATATCATCTCCACAGGGGTTTGTGGTGGGCGTGCTGTACTGCTTTCTGAATGGAGAGGTAAGAGCTTTTGTTTTGAAATTCTCAAATGCATGCAATACATTTTTACTTTGAAAAAAAAAAAATTCCACAGTAATTTTCCAATATTGCTACAATTATTTTTAGTTACTGCCAAGGAATGAAAAACACCATATCCTAACCAGACATGATGTGATAAAGTTATAAGTGATCAATTTCTTCCATGTTAAAGCTGCACTAAGTTATTTTGCTGTCCGCTAGACGTAGTTTGATGACGCCAGGTTTGAGCGCAGAATCTTGGGACATGTGGAAAAGAATCGGGATAGGACTCGAGCAGAAATCATGTTGATGGATGTGTTTATTAACGTTACTGTAGTATGAAGCAGAACAGGACAGAGTGTTGTGGAGCTGAGCGCTGCTGAAGCGATTGTTAAACAAACACATGGCTCGCGAGCAGCGGGACTTTTATTATGACGGGACACATTCGGCGGCGCTATTTCCGCTTTTCCGGTCATGAGTATGAGGTAACGCAGCTCTGTTTATCATATCAGACACAGGGTTTTACAGATACAAGAGTGATAAAAATGATGTTATGACGTTACTCTGTGTGTTTGCTCAGCAGCTTCTGTGACTCTCGTTCACACTGCTAAGAGTAAAGCGTTTCTGCAGAATAAAAACGTAAACTGAGGGTAACGCAGATATGACGCGATTGACAGGCGACTCCCTCAGATGTTCTGGTTCCTTGGTTAAAATAGCAATTTTCTCACAGTTTACAAATAGTTTAGGATACTGTAAGAACTCAACTGAACAAAATATATAACTCTGGCCTATTGGTTTTTGGATATTTTACTGCAAAAATACTACATAGTGCACCTTTAAAATAATTCACACAAAAATTGGAACTTTTTGCTCTAGGTAGCCCCGCCCACGGTGAAATCTCATTGGTTCAAACGTAAAACCTCAAATAACTTGATTATTTAAAGCAGGATTTTGCTTTCTGTGAGCATAGTAAAATTGATGCTGGAAACGTGTCACATCCCGTCTGGCTAAGACATGGTGCAAAGCATGAGAGAGAGAGAGAGAGTGTGGACTGGTGGAGAACGCGTGCACCTTTACAGCTGAGTACATTAAAAAATGACCTTTTCAAGTTTCTCCCTAAAGGTGCAGTCGGAGATAAAGAGGAAATGGAGGAGTTGGACGGTGAACAGGTACTTTGCTGTAGACCTGAAGCAGCAGCGTCACCCTTCGCTAGCGAGCAGTGGGGTGAACGGGGGGACGCAGCTGTCCATCCTCAGCAAGAGCAGCTCACAGATACGCATGTCCAGCCCGCTGGCCGAGACGGTCAACCTCAACCTGCCAACCTGAGCGTCTGATTGGTCCACTCCACTGCCCGTCCGCCCCTAAAGCCCCGCCCTTCTACTCGCCCTCTTCACCTGCAGTAGGGCCGGCCAATCACAATTAGAGAAGAACTATTAATTATTCATGAATTCTCTGGATATTATTTAAAGATTCCAAACGAGATCCAGAACGCATCGCCCATTATAGGTTAGAAAAGATTCGTCCAGGGATATATTTATAGTGCCAAAACAGTTTTGAGCTAATGCTAACAAAAGTTGCAATTCAGGTTGAAAGCTTTTTTTTTTTTTGACCATAACGCAACTTTTTGAAGGCTTTCTAATTAATCTAATAAGAAAACAACAATACGAGCATAAAAGAATGTTATGTTTCTTCTCAGTCAATAATAATGCAGAGCAGGGGCTGTACGCTTCAAACCGCTGCCCTAAAAGCCAAAATGAGATCGCAGCAGAAATTTCAGTGAATTTTCATATTACGCATTATGAGCCATTGAGAATGTGAATCGTTTGTGGATAGAATGTAGTCAGAGAAACATCCATTCATTCATTTCTGTCAAACCTATAGCACAATGCTTTCTAGTTATGAACGAGTGTCTAATCGGAGAGAGAGACGGGTTAACAGTTCAGTGTTATGATGAGATCAAGGACATGAAGTGCCAAAACATGACTATTTAAGTATTGTTTTATCTGCAAGCTACCGTGTTTATCAAGAAGTACAGTATAAAAGAAAATGTACAGACTTCGTGTTGCTCGTTCAAATGCTGTGTATTTGGTTCAGTGTTCTTCACAGAGAGATTGTAAAACATATTTTTTTACAATCAGCCGTAAGTACAGAGTATGTCAATAATATAAAGACTTATGAATGACTCATGAATTTAGATTATATGTAAATGTTGTTATGGTTTTGTGTTTCGGTTTAGCTTTTAGATGGTGCATTCTTCTCGTCACGCGAATTACTTTATAATTACACAGAGCCAATATAATCAAATCAAGGATTGTCAAAAAAGTATCGGAGCTAGGGAGCTATTCCCACAATTCCCTCTGATTTATTCTGAAGTGCCTGTTGGTCACACAAATAGCTTTGATGGATCTATTCTGAACAACCAGTGCCATGCAGTATTGAGTTAAATATTAGTCATTTAGTAGTGTAGATTAACAGATTCAAGTGTTCAGGTTGCAGGTGTAGGAATATATTCATTTATACGTGGTATTAGAATGCATATATAGTCATTTCTAAAGCTTTGAGATGTGCAAATCAATGCCATCACGTTTCTATCAGGTGCATTATAAATGCTTTTTAGGGCTGACATGTTCAACTGGGGGAGAAAGGAAACATCTGAATGCGACGTGATAGTGTTAAAGGGGTATTTCACCAAAAATTGTAGATTCTGTCATCATGTGCTGACCTTCATACACTTTTTCTAATCTTTATACTGTATAACACACTGTAACAAATTATATGATTAATACGTTATGACAGCACATGCTTTTACATTGCTTTAACTCAACAAAATAAGTTAAGCAATTTTCAGGATTCAACTCATTTTTTTAAGTCAGTTTAATGTCATTTAGGTTGCAATGACTTAAAAATACAGGTTGATTGTACAACTGTGATTTTACAGTTGATCAAGCTCCAAAAGGCAGCACAGTTTTAGTACCATAAACTGTGCACAAGTCATACTTTTATGGTGCTTTTTGGTCCTGAGAAATGGCATGATGGTGAGTGAATGATGACAGATTTGAATTCTTTTTGGATTGAACCCTTTTAAAGCTTGAGAGACCGTTAACCCCAACCCTTTACAAGTACAATCTCTGATGTCAATCTATAAAGCTAACCAAATTGACTTCATCATCACCACCACTGACTGACAATCATAATTAGTTATCACTTACATTTGACATGTTTGATCACGGGAACAACGTGCATCAGTGTGTAAAGTGGCGACAGTCTCTGCTAACGGTGTTGTTTTATTTCCAGTACAGTGTTATTCTCTGCTGTGAAGTTCTAGAGTGTGAATTCTCTGTATACGTTAAAGATGCACATGTGCCAGTAAATGATGGATGTACCAGCACTCTCTCTTTACATTAGCCAACACTTGCAGTCAACATGAAGTACCAACGATGTATGTAAAACTTCTGTGATTATGAACGTGCCAATTTTGAAGTGCAATATGCTTTTTGTTGCAGCTCAGTTGTCGGTGTATCATATTGGAAGCAGAGTTGAGATTATTGAAATGTACAGTAAAAGTAATGGTCGTGTAGATCGCACAAATCTTTCTTTTAGAAAATGTGGAAAATGTATATGTCCCCCTTTCCCCCAGTAGTTATTAATTAAGTTGAAGTGTGTAATTTGTGCCACTAGAAACACCAAACGATCTCCCCATTTTCCATTGGCCGGTATAAAAATAGCCTCGCCAAAAACTTGCGCTATTGGTTGAGACAGTTACTGTTCCTTTAAAAGGAATATTTTTTGGTGTAAAATACATTTTATTCTTAATAGAAACAACTAACATTTTTAAGAACATTTTTCATATTCTTAAAAAGATCATTTTGTTCATTGTATTAACATTCTAATAACTTTTTGCATAACATTCTTAGAACTTTAATGTAATGAGAGACAGGAAGAACATTAATATCACATCAAAAAAAACAAAAAACATTTGAATGTTCTAAGGACATTATGGAAACTTGCTAGCTGTGAAGTCATTTTGCTTAAAAAGAGTAAACACTGGCTCTTTTTATTTTGTTCTGCATCACAAACAGCAACATTAGTTCAACCAATGGCATGAGTTTGGCTGTGTCTGTTTGCCGACCAATGGCAGACCAGGGGGTGGGTCCTTAAATAAAATATTCCATGAATGCTCACCGATGACAAAAACTTTGACCTTTGTTTTATTGTCAGTTTTCAGCCTGTAAATATTAATGATTTCGAACAAGCTCTCAGTGATAGTGAACTTGTCTGTTGAAATAAATTGTGAAATCCTAACAGAGTGTCATTAACATCAGATGTTGCTTGGATCATGTGACCTCACGACATAGAGCTTCATATGTGTTTGGGTATAGTAACGGGAGGACCGAGCTCCCTCTTTGGCTCTTTCTAGATATATCTGCATGACAAAGACAAAAAAAAGAGAATTTTGCTGCTTTCTATGTTCTTGACACCAGCCGTCATTCTGAGTGTGAGCGCTCAGAAGGTAACGACCATGTCTCAAAGCTGTTACGGACGTGTTTTCTTGTGCTTGTAATGCATCTATCTGCCAGTAGATGGCGCTTTTATTTGATTGTATATTTGAGGAACGAGGACTGTCTCTCGTGTAGGTGAAGTTTCGTTGTGTCTTTGAGATGTCTTCATGTTGTGGACTAACTCATTTCAGTCTGAATGTAACACCCGGACAACAACTGTATTGTACATTCAGCTGCTCTGTAAAGCTGCCTGCTGTTTCTTCTGCTTTGATGTAGAGATGATGTCTATGTTTGACCTGTGAACATTTTTGTACGCGTCTGAATTCCATTCTTGACATACAACTTTCTGGAGTTTCTGGAGTTTTTATTAATGTGGGCATGCATGTGTCTTCTTTGAGTGTGTGAGAGAGATACAGTATAAATAAGGTTGGCTATTATCTGCACTGTGCAAAATGGGAAACCCATTTTATTTTTGTTAAAGTTACAGTAAGCGATTTTAGAAACACTGTGTTGAAGGTGGATCGGACAAAGCACACAACACACTTGTGTCAATCAGCTGTAGGGGGCGTGTCCACTCGTGATGGGGGGAAAAAGTGAGCCAGTCAGCTGTAGGGGGTGTGTTTAGTCATGATGGAGAGGAGAGAGAGTGAGCCAATCAGCTGTAGGGGGCGTGTCCACTCATGATGGGGGAGGAGAAAGTGAGCCATTCAGCTGTAGGGGGCGTGTCCACTCGTGTTGGGGGAGGAGAAAGCGAGCCAGTCAGCTGTAGGGGGTGTGTCCACTCATGATGGGGGAGGAGAAAGCGAGCCAGTCAGCTGTAGGGGGCGTGTCCACTCGTGATGGGGGAGGAGAAAGCGAGCCAGTCAGCTGTAGGGGGTGTGTTTAGTCATGATGGAGAGGAGAGAGAGTGTGAGCCAATCAGCAGTAGGGGGCATGTCCACTCGTGATGGGGGAGGAGAAAGTGAGCCATTCAGCTGTAGGGGGCGTGTCCACTCGTGATGGGGGAGGAGAAAGTGAGCCATTCAGCTGTAGGGGGCGTGTCCACTCGTGATGGGGGAGGAGAAAGTGAGCCATTCAGCTGTAGGGGGCGTGTCCACTCGTGATGGGGGAGGAGAACGCGAGCCAGTCAGCTGTAGGGGGTGTGTCCACTCATGATGGGGGAGGAGAAAGCGAGCCAGTCAGCTGTAGGGGGCGTGTCCACTCGTGATGGGGGAGGAGAAAGCGAGCCAGTCAGCTGTAGGGGGTGTGTTTAGTCATGATGGAGAGGAGAGAGAGTGTGAGCCAATCAGCAGTAGGGGGCATGTCCACTCGTGATGGGGGAGGAGAAAGTGAGCCATTCAGCTGTAGGGGGCGTGTCCACTCGTGATGGGGGAGGAGAAAGCCAGCCAGTCAGCTGTAGGGGGCGTGTCCACTCGTGATGGGGAGGAGAAAGCGAGCCAGTCAGCTGTAGGGGGCGTGTCCACTCGTGATGGGGGAGGAGAAAGCGAGCCAGTCAGCTGTAGGGGGCGTGTCCACTCATGATGGGGGAGGAGAAAGTGAGCTAGTCAGCTGTAGGGGGCGTGTCCACGCATGATGGTGGAGGAGAGAGAGTGAGCAAGAGGGAAATTTAAAGAAAGATTATAGAAAGAAAGATGGTATAGAGACATTACAAATGAGAGGTCAGAGGAATATCAGGAGAAGGGTTATGATCAGCCAAGAGCTTTAGGACTCAGCGCTGGAGAGACCTGTTTTTCTGTGCTGGAGAGACCAAAGCAGGAAGGCCTGAAAACGGATGCTGAGGCTGCATTGTTTTTGCTCCATATGTAACATTGGTTTTGCTGTTTTACAGAACCAAAATATGCTGTTGTTGTAATGTTAGCTCTAGTGACAGGACAGTTTTGAGTATCAATGTTTGTCTTGACTAACATCGACTAACATCCAACTCTTGCTTGTATATAATCTTGTGTACTGAATGTTCAGTTTTTTTCTTCTTTGTCGTTTGTTTGTCATCACTTTATATTCACAAACAGTTATTCAGCTATGATAAAGAGACATTCATTCTTGCACTCTGCATGGATTTTGGGGGCGGAGTCATAAAGGGAGGGGTGTGTTTGTTTGAGTTCATTTCAGATATCAACAGTGTTTCTCAGAAATCTCTTACTGCACCTTTAAATTTGACAAAAAGACAAAAGTTTAAAGCGAAGGCCTACACCTCCGTTCAAATGCATGTTTTTCTTATTACAAAGCAAAAAATGATCAAGTAAAATAGTCAAAGTAGTAACAGTAAAATAAGCTACGCTACAGCCAGCATACTCAAATAAACATGATACATTAAAGGAACTGTGTGTAAGAAATGTATTTCAATGTATAATCATAAACTGGCCCTCATTAGTTATTAGATATTAAGAAATCATGTTAATTTCAAATACTTCTATCACTGACAGCAGTAGTCCGGCCAGGATATTGTCATTTAAAACTTGTTGTTGCAGCCCTCAACTGATGTTGTGTTTTGGCCTGAAGCTCCGCCCTCCATTTATCGACCAATCACGAAGTCAGTAGTGTTTCTGCATCCGGGTTGCCAGATCTGCTCCAGTTACCACAGCTGCAGATCTACAAACGGTCCTGCTGATCCTGCAGCCTATCTGGCAACCTCGAGTCGGGGAGAGGGAGAGGGATTCACCGCTTTACAGTCATTTGAAAGTGATAGCAGTACAATATATTAAATATTAAAATAGTCAGCTGCAATTTAATATAATACAAATTTAATAGAAAACCAAACGATTCAAAAACAGCATGTCAGTCAGGAGGAACATAAAAAGTAACTGTCCACATCTCTAAAAGGGGTACAAAGTTAAATAATAATAATAATAATAATAATAATAATAGTAATGTAAAGCTGTAAACCTTGTTCTCAGTGTAACAAAACTGTTTCCTTTTTTTACAGTCTAAGTGCTCCAGTTAATATCATACATTATTGGTATTCTGCTGTAATGTCTGCAGATGTACAATACCTTTTAAATGATGGGGTCAGTATGATTTTCTTTGTAATAAATTAAGACTTGTATTCAGTGAGGATGTATTAAATTGTTCAAAATTGACAGTTACGACATTTATAATGTTACAAAATATTTCTATTTTAAATACATGCTGTTTTTAACTTTGAACTTTAAAATCTATCAGTTTCAACTGTTTCAACATTGATAATAATCAGAAATGTTTCATCAAATCAGCATATCAGAATGATTTATGAAGGATCATGTTACACTGAAGACTGAAGTTAAGGATGCTGAAAACTCAGCTTTGGTCACATTAGTTACATTAATATTTCACAATATTTCTGTTATTTTGGTCTAATAAATGCAGCTTTTGTGAGCATAAGATACTTCTTTTCAAAAACATTTAAAAACTCTTACTGACCCCCATGTTTTGAACAGTGTACACACTTAAAAATATTATTTCCCACAGTACCAAAATACATCTATATGTGGCTGAAAAGCACTATTATTATTAGTTTCTGTCAAATGTACAAAGTGTCAAAACTATTCTAAAGTTAAAAAACAGTTATAAAAAATCATTGGCATGTAAGAAAAATCTAACCTGCATCCTTAGAGCACATCATCAGCAATAATAGTAATAACTAACTTATTAATCACTTTACAAATGAAATGCCTGATCAAATGTTACTATCAGTTTATGGCATCTAGCCTATGAGGATGTAAAATGCTTGACATTTTATAATCATTCTTATTTGCATACCAAAATCAAATATTGATGTAATCATATTCAAATGTTGATCAACCTGCCAAAAAAAAAGCCAGCCTCAGAAAAAGGCCACATGCATTATCTCCTGGTCCTCAATCAAATCAACCCTCCACACACTTGCTGTGTCCCGAACTCTAACATCTGGTAACTATTTTCAACATGACCTTGATAGGTGCCGTACGGTGGCCCGTTTCCTCGCGTGCGGCGGTCTTCCACACTCCAGAGCCGAGCGGGAAGCTCCCGAAGTCTCTAGCATGCTGTTCGGATTGCAACCTCCAGGTGTGTTCACACTGATGTGATGTAGCTATTGCAGACGTCAGTCTGTGGATGAGCAGCCTCATGCATCATAAACTGGGTGACAGTGACCCGACGCTTTTTACCGGGGCTCAGGTGAGTCTGAGTCTGCCACGTCCATAACCTGCGCTTCAACTCTGCCTGTACCTGAAGGAAGAGAGAAAAAACTCAGACCAAAGGAGTGCGTTTTGTGATCCTACAAACGCTCATGTGGGCAGTCACATGATTGCCTGCTGTAAATAAGATTCCATATGCTTGGAATATTATGAATAGGCTCATATTTAATTTAATAATAGGAACTCACTATAGTTAAAATAGTTCTGTCTTATATTTTATCTCAAAATGGCGGATGTCATGTTAAAAAAGTGAAAATTACCAGAAATAAGTTCATGCAGCCTCTTTTTTACATGACGTAAAGGTCAAAACTGTCTGAATAGGGCTACACTTGCGATTTTAATCCTGTCTGAATCTGTTTTTCTTATATAACCTCAGTAAACTTCCAGGGCAAATGACCAGTGTTGGGAGTAACGCATTACAAAAGTAATACATTACAGTAACGTATTACTTTTTGCTGTAACGCAGTAGTGTAAGGCATTACTAATCAATTTTCAGTAATATTTTACTCGGTACATTTCCAGTAACGCGTGCGTTACCCCCCCCCCCCCCCCCCCCCCCCCCAAAAAAAAAGAAAAGAAATACAATAAAAAGGAAAAGGAAAAAAAGGCGTGATACATTAACGCATGAAAAATGCAAGTTATTACCTGTTCGTGGTCATTCAATAGCCGCGTGTGGTGTCCAGGTTAGTAATTAAATACTAACTGACAGCTTCTGATATATTTTTGTATAGCGATTTACTTCATTTTCCTTCAATTCAGTACTTCAATTCATCTCCCTCTTGCTGGTGTACTTTTGGATATGGTGTGACATAGTCCAGTGAAGGCGTACGTGTTTATTGCGGATTTTACAGAAGTACCGCAGGCATGATCTCAGTCTCTGTGCTCGCGCTGGCCAGTGGAAAAGTGGCTAAAGAAGGTTTAAAGGCTCTGTCGTTTCAAAGAATAGCACAACGGCGAGCGCGTCGAAGAACGGATGAGAGACAAGACGCGCGCTGCAGAGCCAAACTATAGGCCTAATGCCTAAAAACAACACTTGGGTGAAGATGACAGAATAAGACTACTGCACACCGTGACACCGTCGTTTAGATTTTTTATAGCAATAAAGTAATTTAGTTCAGTTAGAGAACAGGCCGTTCAAATAAAAACGGAAGCATGAACCGAAAATGTGATCTTGAGCTGACAGATGATCGCGGAAGATTTGGTTTCAAAGTAAAATGTAAAAGCGCCTATTAAAGGGGGTTTGTCATTGTGTTGTGTATTTCATTAAGAATAATAGGCTAATTTTAAACCGAAACTAAAAATCTGCTTGGCCGCAGACAGAGCGCGCATTTACTAACGAGCTGTCATTCACTGTGTGCGCGCACTGGCGCGTTTTCAGTTCATATGGAAGCTTAACTTTTATAGGAATTCATTGAAAGCACTCGCTTTGCATCCACTCCTCCCGTTATTAATGCCCAAGCGGCAGTGCGCATGTTCCTTTCGGTTAAATAGACTAGTGATTTAAAAGCCCAGATACCGGTGCTGTCATCACACTTTGATTAACCGGTGGGAAAATGTCCACACCGTCTCATCCCTACTGTACATTCGCGAGATGGATGCGTATTGCTTAGTTTATCAGAGATGAGGACAAGAACGTAGGCTAGTCAAATGCAAATGCAGTCAAATACAACCTTTTTCTAAAACCGAAATAACTAGGCTATCTCGCAACTATGTCGCAACAATAAGAAAATAACAAATGCGCATATTGTCATAACTTAGAGTTTACACAGTTCTGTTGTGTCTATGAACAGACCTAAGCTATTCCCAGATATTGCCAGATAATCACTTTACCTTTAAAATAATACTTATAACAGAGATGGATCGTCATGATTTCTTGCATTGTCTTGAGCATTCACTTTTTTGCCAATTCTCTATTGTTAGCCTGGATGGCCCATGTCATTATTCTTCATCATATCGCCTTCTACTGGATGTAAAATGCTCTCTGTCTACATCTTATAATGTTAAGAGCTACTTCTGTAGTTATTTTGGTGAAAGTAACTCAAAAGTAATACAGGAGTAATGTAACGCATTACAATTCTGAGACAGTAATATTGTAGTGTAATGAATTACTTTTAAATAGCAGTAGTAAGTAATCTATAATATATTACAGTTTGGAAGTAACTTGCACAACACTGCAAATGACCTACTGTTTTTAGCAAACTCAACGGTCCTCTGGGAAATCTAATCCCGTCCAAATGCGAATGTCTCTGATTGCCGATTTTGTATTATAAATGGACTGCAGACTGCTTTTATCCAAAGCGCTTTACATTTTGCCTCACATTCACCCATTCATACACCGAGGGCGATGTCAGCCATGTAATGCGCCATCCAGCTCGTCGGGAGCAGCTGGTGTTAGGTGTCTTGCTCATGGACACTTCGACACTTGGTCAGGTGGAACCGGGGATTGAACCACCAACCTTCTGGTTTGTAGACAACCTACATGAACCACTGAGCCACTGCCGCCCCATTATATTATATATTATATATTATAGCCCATATATGTCTTCATACGTGTCTTATAAAGAGCACTTGGTCTGGAAAGCCTCTGCTGACATTAGTATACATTAAATAAATATCTTTATGATATTTTTCTAAATACTGTCTTTACTGTATATATTATATCAATATCAGGCTGAATGTTTCCATTATTGTTATACTTACTTCTCCATTGAGAAAACAGTAAAGAAGTGCCACCACAAAGCCCTGGGGAAGACAAAAAAAAGGAATAAAACGAGACATTTCCACATTATTGAATCTGTAAATTAATACTCGGGCAGATCATCTCTTCATAACAGTTGAATTCATCTGTACCTGGAAGGAGCCCAGGCCGAGTTCGATGTAGAAGCGGACGATTTCACCCGTGTTTTCTGGCAGAAAGGCAAACAAAGTGTAGTGCATCCCAAACAGAGGAATCAGAAACAAGGTGGACTTGGCCAGTCTCCTGTGAGATGATCAAAGAAAATCTTCAATCAATTTGAATGCCTTCTCACAAACAATTCGCATAACTACTAGACGTACAGTATGATTATATGATTTAATTTAAAGCTGCAGTACGTAACTTTTTATTAGTTAAAGGTTTTGGTTCAAAATGATCCTAAATATTTTTTTGCGCAAGTACAAAACCAACCAGTGTTCAAAACTATCTCCTTACTGTAGTCAATTCACAATGCTAAGCTTGTAATTTGAGTGGTACTGGTAGCTTTCCGCTGGAAATTTCTGAAATTTGTAAAACAAAATGAATTCTGCAAATAAATGTAATTGCAGGTTTCAAACAGAGATGGCTACAAGAGGCAAAACTTACAGTCTGCAGCTTTAAGAACAGTAGCTTCCTGTTCAAGTATAAACAGTGCATGCTTTGTAACATGAATTAAAGCAAAATGTAAATAAGAGATCATATTACGCTCTTTTTACAAAGTATTGATTTTAATTTTGGAGTCTACAATAGGTTTTCATGCTTGGAAAATGTAAAAATGATGTTTCACATATTCTTCATTGTTGAAGCTCCTCTCTTCCTAGTCTGTCAGAAGCGCTCTGTTTAGTTCCTGTCTCTATGAAGCAATTGATTGGACAGCTAGACCAGTGTTATGATTGGTCAATCACTTCGAGAGCGTTTGGGAAATGTTGGGTCAAACCCCTTACCATAACAGCGAGTTTCAACAGACTTCTAACACAAATCGACCAGGCCTCGTCTCTTTATTTTCATATGGAGAATATCCAAAAGTTAGTGCGTTCATAAATTCTGGGGTTGCAAGCTCAAGCCCAGTGCCAGTATGAAGTTAAACAGCACATAATCAAATTTTAAAGGCAGATCTGCTCTTTCAGAAACGAATAAGCCTCTGGATAATGGGCTAAATGCAATTTCTCTTCGCGTTTGCATATATATCTCATTATCAGGAGGTACAGGTATCAAGACATAACGGGGTCTAAAATAGAAACTCACCTTTGCGTGAACCATCAAGCTAAATATTATTCATGCATGAAGCACGAACTGGCAGCGTGTTCTAATGAACAGATATTTTGCAGCGGTATAAAGATATGCATTTCACTCACATTAGCACATGCCATCTGTTTGATTCTAACCTAGTTTCATCTGGAACAGCATATATAATATGTTTACCTTTTAGTGTTCCCATCATGGGATCATTTTATGGATTTAGTTTTCATTTTTGTTATAATCTAGTCTAATCTAAAGGTCTTTGCGATGTTACATTGCTAAGATCTTGAGTTTTCCCTGGAGGGTGTGACCGTGGCAGCCTCACAAAGGCTGATGGCCACCATGAAACAGGAAGTTGCTGTAACTCGGGCATACAAAATCCAAACTTCACACGTTTGATAAGCGGTCTTTCAAATCAGCTTTTACTGCGACTCTGGAAGACTTGGAGTTAAGCTTTTTTTTTGAGAAAAGTACAAAGAACGGCACTGAAGTCATTCTTAAGAAGGGAAGATGTGTTCGGAGTTTTGTCGACCGGATACGGCGAATGTTTAATCTGTCAACAAGCTCTGCTTCACCTTCGTTGCTCTGGTTGGTTGTAGCGCTATCCTATCGCGTGCAGAGGGAGTTTGAAAGACAACCGTTTATCCGCCCCTCGGATTGAGCTGTCAATGGAGAGTTTCCAGACCAACCATCTTGATGTGGGTCTGGCTCGTTGTCAGGCTAGATGACATTTGCATGCCAATATTAAGTTATAGTCATACCGCCACCTACAGGCAACAGGAAGTGTGGCACATTGAAGTGTTTTGCGATATTTCTACTGTATTTACCTGTTTAAATGCATGTCGCCCACTATTCGCTGTTTTCTTGAGGCCACCGGGCGCCCTTTCATCGCTGCTTGCAGCTTTAATTATATAAAGTTCTTTAAAACTGAGTCAGGAAGGAAGTTCTATATAGAATCCCAATGTTTTTTTCTAATAGTGAATTTTAGGCAAATCTTCTTATTTTCAAGAAAATGGCATTATTGTTTTTATTCGTCGTAACCAGCGATTTCTATAGTGGAATTTTCATTGCATTTAGTCAAGAAATCAAAAGCATTAACAAAATTGAGTGCTAAATCATATTAACTACAACTTAGTCTGGTAAGTGACTCTGACATAATGTTGTGCTCTTTGCTGCAAGTATAAGGAAATAAACAACAATTTTCCTTTAGCAAATATTTAAAAGAAAGAAAGACTTTTTTTCTTCACACATCATTAACATCTGTGTCAAAATGTTCATTTTCAGCTCTTCTTGCGCATTATTATTTGACTCACATGAAGTGACCCGTGTCATTGCCACCAACTCCAGGAATTTTCAATTTCTGTACCAAGATTCGAATCACATTTAGGAAGATGATGATATTAGCCTGTCAGACAAAGAAAGAGCTAAAATAACAGTAGAGCGGGTAATATTTCAGGTTATATCTCTGAATAAATATCTGTTTAAATAAATGTTGTCAACTTTAATATCTGACATACAACGACATCATAACTCACAAACAGTGATGCTGTGATCGGTCCTTTAATGATCCACCAGATGTTCATATTATCTGTGTCATCCCAACATCTGCAAATATGAGATTTATTGTAACAGCATTGAACTGTATTTGCAACCCTTTGGGGGGTTGGGTAGCAACGCACCAATTAATAATTCCCAATCAGACCAGTGAATTAACGAAAGTGAATTAAGAAAGTAAATAGGGTTAGTTGTGTTTAGTTTCATGATCCTTTTGAAGTTGAATATGTGACGTACCCTCTGTTATCAAAGAATTGTCTGGTCAACACCCACACAATCAGCACAACTGATGGGACGCCTACAAAAGACAGACATGGCATACAGTTTATTTTACATATTTGTGACCCTGAACCACAAAACTAGTCATAAGGGTATATTTTTGAAAATCCCAGCAATCCCAGACCAGGTGAGAAACGGTAATACAAAAGTAACGTAACACATTACTTCCCATGAATAGTAACTAACACAGTTACTTTTTAGGGAGTAACATGTTACTTAATACTTTTAAAATGAACTTCCTCAACACTGGTGACAGACATCTTTTAATCTAATTACACACAGCCTTTCTCCTGGAAGACATTTTTTTCAGGATGTACCAACCCCATCCTATTAGAATGTACCACCAGAAGTACTTCCTCTGCGAGACGAACGTGAGGGCGAGGAGTGTCTGCAGGTACATGCCTTCCACCAGCAGCCAGAAGTAATTTGTGAGGATGCAGAACTGGAAGAAGGATACAGCTGCCTTACACGCTATCTGTGAACAGCAACACACACATACTGAGAAGCCAGGTATTAATACATACTATAATATAATTCTAAGACAGTTTTTACATAAGTAAATATTTTATTTAAGTGACCCCAAAAATGAAAATTATCCCATAATTTACTCACCATCAAGCCATCCTATGTGTATATACCGGTAATTGTTTACACTTTACTTTTAAGATGTTATTTTTACAGTGTAATTATATATTTAGGCACTGAAGAATAATAATTAACTATGTGTTAAACCCTGGAGTATATTCAAATGATTGTCCTCCCCCCCCCCCCCCCATCCCCCTGAGACAAGAGATTTATGCATTTGATTTCTGTAAAAATTCCTCCTATGATGCAAATTGACGATATTTGTGTCATAGGAGGAAACTATAACCACTGGCTTCTGACCCAAAGCATGATGTGTTTTGTAAGGAAAATATAAATATTTATAACTTTATAAACTATAATCACTGGCTTCCGGTAACGGCCATACGTGAGTCTAGTTCCGGCGGAAGAGTGACCTCTGACCTAACGCATTGGCGTATTGACAAACGTAGATTACGAATGGATTTATAGTTATAAATATGGATATTTTTCTTACACAAAAGCATCACTTCACTTCAGAAGGCCTTTATTAACCCCCTGGAGTCGAATGGATTATTGTTATGATGGATGGTTGCACTAAGGAACAACTTTTCCTATTATTTTCAAATAGGCATTAAAAAACAATCTTCCATAGAAAGCTCTTAACCAACCAGAAAAAATTATTACATCAAAAAGATACAAGACTTAATGAGGCAATAAGCTACACATAGCCTGAATAATGAAAAATCTGAATCAAATCAGAAACAATAAAAAACAATATGTCATTGATTAAAAAATATTATGGCATATATAACGATCAGGCATAAGGTGAAGTGAATAACACTGGTTATCTCTTCACCTGCTATCACGGCACGTTATATTAGATAGCAAAGGATTAGGGAGCATTTTGCCCTCAAAGTTGATGTGTTAGAAGCAGGAAAAATGACCAAGCGTAAGGATTTGAGCATGTTTGACAATGGCCAAATAGTGATGGCTAGACGGCCTGGTCAGAGCATCTCCAAAACTGCAGCTCTTGTGGGCTGTTCCCGGTCTGCAGTGGTCAGTATCTGTCAAAAGTGCTCCAAGGAAGGAACAGTGATGAACCGGTGACAGGCTCATGGCCGGGTAGCCAAGGCTCATTGATGCACGTGGGGAGTGAAGGCTGGCCCGTGTGGTCCGATCAAACAGACGAGCTACTGGAGCTGAAATTGCATCACAGTTTGTTGTGTATGGAGCTGTATAGACCAATCAGAGTGCCCGTTCTGACCCCTGTCCATCTCCGAAAACGCCAACAGTGGCAGATGAGCATCAGAATATATGATAATTCAAAATATTCAAATACAGTACATTAGTATTTCAAGAGTGCAGGGATTCAATGGATTCACATCGTGCCATGGTAGTTTTTGATTGGTAGTTCTCTTTCAGGGTTGGGTTTAAAGGGGGGGTGAAATGCTGTTTCATGCATACTGAGCTTTTTACACTGTTAAAGACTTGGATTCCCATCCTAAACATAGACAAAGTTTTAAAAACTAATGTTGGACGTTTGATGGAGTATTTCTGTGTTAAAAATACTCCTTCCGGTTTCTCACAAGTTTCGTAGAGTTTTTTTCGAGTATGGGTCCACTTGACGTTAATAAAACGGAAGGTCCTTGTATGGGCCGTAGGGGCTCTTCTATGGGTAGGGTGCGCGCGCGTCACTAGAGCGAGAGAGAGGATATGCACGCCGTAAACACTGCTCTCGCGCCGCGCTCCACTTTATTCCTATGGTTGACGTCGAGCGACTTCAACGCTTCAGCACAGCATTCCAGGAAGGCAGCGCTGCATTTGAACCGATTTGAACGCAGAAGTTACGGGAAGCTTCAAAGCATCTCTTCAGTCGCGTCTCAAAGTGGATTTCCACGGTCACTGCTGTCACAGGACTTCACCAAATCATACCAAAGAAGTGTGTTTTTGACAGAGCGGTCCCAGCGATAAAGGTTCGGTCCTGCTTTGGAAGCAGCCGGTGAGTAAAACTGCTTCAAATGTCTCTGCTTTTGGCTCGTCGCGTGAGTAAACATCAGTAAACGACACGATCGCGTGCTTCGTCATTCAAATGCGCTAACGGTTACTCCATTGTTGTTCTGTATAACGTTACACTAGTCTGACTCTGACGTGCAAAACCGTTTTGCTTGCTACTTCTAAGGTCTAGTCACATACAATAGTCCATAAACTGAATCATGTCCTCATAAACTGCGAGTAAACACACAGAAATGTTGACAGGCCCCTAAATACAGTAACTTACATACCACAGAGACGGATGTCCTGATGTTGCCGTTTCTACTGTTCAATTTATTTCTGCCTCAGATTTGATTCTGGATCATTAGCTGAGATAGCCATTGGTTTCTCCACGCTTGAGGACGTCACCGCTTTGTTTGCGATCGTCATTCTTTAGCTCCGCCCACTCGATACGCCTCCAGGCGCTCGTTTTTTTCCGGAAAGACTCGGTACAGCCTATATTTCTTTTATAAATATGATAAAACTAAAGACTTTTCGGAGATATGAAGGATGCAATACTACTCTATAGGTACTCAAGATTGACATGAGATTGACTTAAACTGAGTGTTTCACCCCCGCTTTACACATGTAGGTGTAATGCCACGCCAGCAGAGGGAGCCCTCACCTGAATTCTGACTGTGTGCCACTGGCTCTGCTCACTCCACAGTCACTTCCTGTTTGGCAGCCATTTTAAGCGTAGCATGGCCAAACAGACCTTGCGAAGTATTGCCAGTCTTACTGTGCCTTATCCATTGTCTGTTTGCCTTGCGTTTGACCAATTGCCTGTTTATCTTGATCACTGTTTCTGGACTACCCTTTGGACTTGTTTGCCTGTTTGGATTGTTTATTGTGTTTGACCATTCTGTCTGCCTCTCGACTACTGCCTTTTGGATATTCCTGTGGCTTGTTTTTTAACTTCTGCACATGGATTCAAACCTGGCCTCAGCCTCTTCCTTACAGTAGGCCTGGTTTCACAGACTAAGCCAGGATTAGGCCTTTTACGTTGAATAAGGACATTTAAGTAGATTTTATAAACGTGTCTAGAAAAAACATTAGAGACATCTTGAGACAAAATAATGGCACTTACATTTTTAAGATATGTCAGTGCAATTTGCTTTAAGTTAAAACAGCTCAAACATGTATCTTAGGTTTATGTGAAACCGGAGATTATTCATTTAGCACTTTTATTAACACATTTATGCAAAGTGTCTTTTTGCAGTGAAAGTAAACCTGTGAATTCTTTGTCGTACAGACACACTCTCGCTCACCGTGGACATTAAACAGTGGTCCTGAGTTTCGTCTGAGAAGAGAACGGCATCTTTCACAAAGACCGCACTAGCCCGCAAGATGAAGGAAATGAACAGATTGACGTGTATGTAGTTTCTGGTACAGTGGAACTTCCTGTAATGAACAGAGCATGATGCATAATATATGTTATTCTGAAGATTGCATAGGCCTTCTTAATATTTGCAGATATTTTCATTCCTCATGATTCCATTTTGTGTATCAAAATTGATTTTGGATATCACAACAATAATATATAAGTACCTGAAGCATGTGAATATGACAACAGCAGTAATGAGTGATATAAGCGATGTCGCGTATCCTGCAGTGTACAGCTGTTTCAAAGTCGATAAGTAAGTTGTCTGAAAAAAATGAAGGCCACGTCTGAGAGAAAAGTAATTTACATCAATAGACAAACTGCATCACGTCAAACTATTCCAGCAGATTTCAGTTTCATTATATGTCGGTGACTAATACCTTGGACTTTGATTCAAACTGCCTATAGTGAAACCCTTACAGATCTTAAAGGATATATTTTTGTGCAATTATTGTTTGTTTTATTTCAGCATGCAGAAGTCAATGACCTGTTTCGTTTTCCTACAGATTATCCTAAAACAAGAACAGGAAACATATGCACATGCAAAAACAAAACACAGCGACCACTAGTGGTCATCATGGGGAGTTCAAGAACATATACATGCACTGGAAGTCATTTATCAAACTGAGCCACTCCACACAGATAATGTTTTCAGAATTATGGTCATTGCTGTCAAATATGTATGCATTAGGGGAATATATTCACCACAGTCCCAGACTCTGAGTCATCTTCAAATGTGCAGGCCTCCTCATATGGAGGATATGGGTCACTCCAGCCATGAGCCGTGCAGTTCCTGTATATAAAACCTGCTGAATAAACAGCAAAGAATTATGGTTTAACGATGACAGAAGTGCACAGTTTGTCCCTGAAGGGCTTGGCAAAATTTAACTGAACCTTATTGCTCAAGATCACATAATGAATAGTCATTAAAATCTCTCATGCTTGAGTGCCAATAAGTCTCAAGTTTATCAGTTGTTACAGACTCCTGCTGATCAGCCCTAATTTCAGAGAGCACAATTCCCATTTCATAACACTTCCAAAAATACCTACTGAAGCCCGGAGAATGCTTAGGGGAAAACATGATCACTAGAGCTGGGACAAAATCTGCTGCTGGTTGCATTTCCTGTGGCAGAACAGGTCATCTCTTCAGCCCCCATATGCGTCACGGATTCACCTGCTTTGCCCTGAGCGATCTGAGGAGCACTGTGAGTCTGACCAGCAACTACAACTCTAACTAAAACTACTTTCAAACTATAAGGCAGGCTATAGAATACAGCTAGAAAATAATAGGAATTCGATGAATAAAGTACATGTGTAAACAAACTTTGAAGTTGGCTTAAAAAAAACCTTGTCTGAAAATTTGAAATAACTTTGACAAGCTTAAAGTTTGAATTTAATTGTTGAAATTGAAGTTTGGGAACACATTTGCTAACACATAACACATTGCTAACATATTTAACCTGATTTAGCATTACTTAGCATGTTTTGCTAACATGATATAGCAGGATGTTAGCATGTTTTAACATGTTGAATTAGCATATCAATATTTAGCATTTTGTTAGCATTAATTAGCACGTCACTAGCATGTTTAGCACTTTATAGAATGTTATAGTATGCTGCTAGCATGAATTATCATGTTGTTAGCATGATTTGCCATGCATGTTTTAGCATGTTGCTAGAATTTTCTTTTTTTTTGACATATTCTTAGAATTAATTAACATGTTGTTAACATTGCCAAAAGTTTCCATTAACATTGCCAATCCCTTCCATGACCACATGTCTATAAAAAGCACTAGGCATGCAGACACTTCTACAAACATTTGTGAAAGAATGGGTCGCTCTCAGGAGCTCAGTGAACTCGAGCCTTGTACTGTGATAGGTTGCCACCTGTGCAAGTCAATTTGTTAAAATTTCCTCACTACTAAATATTCTATACTCAACTGTTAGTGGTATTATAACAAAGTGGAAGCAATTAGGAATAACAGCAACTCAGCCCTGCACAGAAGTCGCCAACTTTCTGCAGAGTCAATAGCTACAGACCTCCAAACTTCATGTGGCCTTTAGAGCACCTCAAGAACAGTGTGTAGAGAGCTTCATGGGATGGGTTTCCATGGCCAAGAAGTTCATCCATGCCTTACATCACCAAGTGAGCACCGTCCTTCGGATGAGACGTTAAACCGAGGTCCTGACTCTCTGTGGTCATTAAAAATCCCAGGGCACTTCTCGTAAAAGAGTAGGGGTGTAACCCCGGTGTCCTGGCCAAATTCCCTTGATTGGCCCTTACCAATCATGGCCTCCTAATAATCCCCATCCACTGAATTGGCTCTATCACCCTCTCTACTCTCCACCTATCGCTGGTGTGTGGTGAGCGCACTGGCGCCGTTGTACTGTGGCTGCCGTCGCATCATCCAAGTGGATGCTGCACACTGGTGGTGGTTGAGGAGAGACCCCTGACATGAGTGTGAAGCGCTTTGGGTGTACAGTAGTACATTTGAAAGCGCTATATAAATGCCTCATTCATTCATTCATTCATTCAAGTGCAATGCAAAGCGTGGGTTGCAGTGGTGTAAAGCATGCCGCCACTGGTCTCTAGAGCAGTGGAGACGTGTTCTCTGGAGTGACCAATCACGCTGCTCTGTCTGGCAATTGTCTGGACTAGTCTGGGTTTGACGGTTGTCAGAAGAACGTAATTTGCCTGACTGCATTGTGCCAAGTGTAAAGTTTGGTGGAGGGGGGTTTATTGTGTTGGTTGTTTTTCAGGGGTTGGGCCTGGTTCCTAATGCTTCAGCATACCACGATATTTTGGACAATATTGGAAGGATGGCCCCTTCCTGTTCCAACATGACTGCACTCCAGTGCACAAAGAGTCGGTCCATAAAGACATGGATGAGCGAGTTTGGTGTGGGGAAACTTTGATGCCCTGCACAGAGTCCTGAGCTCAACCCGACAGAACACGTTTGGGATAAATTAGAGCGGAGACTGCGAGCCAGGCCTTCTCCTCCAACATCAGTGCCTGACCTCACAAATGCGCTTCTAGAAGAATGGTCAAAAATTCCCATAAACACACTCCTAAACCTTAAATCCCAGAAGAGCTGAAGCTGTTATGACTGCAAAGGGTGGGTCAACTCCATGTTAAACCCTACAGATTAAGAATGGGATGTAATCAAAGTTCATGTGCATGTAAAGGCAGGCGTCCCAAATATTTTGGCTTTGTGTGTGTGTGTGTGTGTGTGTGTGTGTGTGTGTGTGTGTGTGTGTGTGTGTGTGTGTGTGTGTGTCTGCACTACATCTATTCCTCCCATCCTCATTATGAAGTATGGTGTCTGCCCTGATTAAGATGGTAAGTGTCTACTGTCATCTGAACATCTTGAGCTGTAAGAACTCCTAGAGGATTTAAAATATTTACAGAACCAGACTAGATTTAATCCAGAATTTCCAGATTTAGGGGAAAAGTAATCACACAGATGTGATACACCACCTGATGTTTAATAGTTAGGGGCAGTAAAAGATGTCATAATTCCTTCTTGACAAGAATTTTAATGAAATTATGGATTGTAAAAAAAATAAATAATAATGTTATGGCTTTATGTTGTCAGAAGGAGACAATCATATTTCTAAAAGAAAAACACTGACAAGCAGCAAAGAAAATGTTGACAAGAGTTAAAGATTAATCTTATATAAGGTCTAGGTTAAATGGTATAAAAGTGATTTTCACATTCATCGCAATCCTCATTTGATGTCAACATTGATATTCAAATCCAAAGATCTCTCACAGCTTTTCATTGCAGAAGGTTATATCTGACCAGAGTCTGCAGTCCGAATGAAATTATGATTATGAACTACATAATATGTGAACCGCTTGCAGAATCTGTGAAAATAATTTTATATTAATAATTTTAACAGTTTTTGTTCCACAAGACAAAAAAAGCTGTGTTTATTAAAATGACCCATTCAAATGTTTATGAACCCTTGATTCTTAATACTGTGTGTCGTTCCCTGATGATCCACGTCTGTTTTTTGTGTTTTGTGATGGTTGCTCTTGGGTCTCTTGCTTGTCCTGATAAATTAAACTACCCAAAATTCTTCAGACAATTCCCCCAGGTCCTCTTGAGTTTTCCAGCATCTTTTGCATATTTTAACCCTCTCCAGCTTTTGATATCCATATTTATGTTCGAGGGACTCGAACACAACTATTAAAAACAGCCGTGAATCATCCAGGAATGACACAGTATTGAGAATCAATGGCTCATAAACTTTTGAATGGGGTCATTTTAATCTTGTGAAATATATGTAAAAAATCTTTTTATGTTAAATGTCTTATTCAGGACAGCACTAAATAAAAAATAACATTTTGTATAATTTCTCTGATTTAGTTAAAATGATTCCCATTTTCACAGATTCTGCATGCGGTTCACATACTCTTTCTATACACTTTATACACAGTTTTGTTTTGTTATGCATTTCACACAGAATGAAATTAACTGAACCATGTTCTGTTTGTCCACATTCTTGAGTATTTTTGTGTAGATGTGGCAAGACAAAATTAAATAACCTCATTTTAATTTAGTAGGGCACTATATATCTGCCCAACATCTCTGTCACCTTGTATTTTCATAAATCCAGCGAAAATTGTTCATGTAGTCCCAATGCAAATGGTTAAGTAAATTTCCATTTTAGGAATTTACAATGATTTTATTTCATGAAATTAAGCTGTAAAAACTGTTCATGAATTACGTTAGCAAAACTAGCAAATCTAATTACATAAATTTAGCCAGCTGAAAAAATCCATGAGTGGATATACACAGGTCATCTCAGTCCAAGCTGAATCTCTAGGGCTCTGTAACTTTCTGCATATTCAACATTTCGCAGAATCATAGCCCTGTAACTATAAAGACTACTGACCCGTACAATGTTACAACCCCTGACTAGAACTGTGACAGCTTTCAGCCACCATTATTGCACACCAGGCATTAGAAGAAAAAAATAATCTGCTACTGTTTGACAAACTTTTCAGGCGACATAAGCCGGAAGCTCTGTCACACCAGCCCATATTAAAGAATGACAGCAACGATAAAGAGCCAAGAAATGATAGATAGATAGATAGATAGATAGATAGATAGATAGATAGATAGATAGATAGATAGATAGATAGATGGATGGATGGATGGATGGATGGATGGATGGATGGATGGATGGATGGATGGATGGATGGATGGATGGATGGATGGATGGAGGGAGGGAGGGAGGGAGGGAGGGACGGACGGACGGACGGACGGACGGACGGACGGACGGACAGACAGACAGACAGACAGACAGACAGACAGACAGACAGACAGACAGACAGATAGATAGATAGATAGATAGATAGATAGATAGATAGATAGATAGATAGATAGGTCTGACCTTGAGTGTTAGAGATATGCTGGAAGACTTCTGAACAGGATACATTAATGAGTTGTCCCGAATTGGCTGTATGCCAGCAGCGGATCCCATCCCAATCCGTCCGGCATCCTGAGACACACAGAGAAACTGTCATGACATAGTCAAAATCAGCTGATAGACACTACAGTATGTTAAATTCATCACTCTTCCTTCCTTTTACCAATATTTCCAAAGTCACAAACATGTGCAGATCAGTGATTGCAGTGAATGAACTCTAGTTGACTGCTCACCCATCTGCATGTTAAATATTTTTTCTGGTTGCTGCCTAAAGGCATATACGGACCTCAAGTAAATGCACATTTTTGACAACTGTCAGTGCCCTTAATATGATGTCACTGAATATTCATTAGCTGGACATTCATCTAGTTTTTAAAGGTCAGTAAGCTTCTGTTCACTTGTCAATATTTGCATGCCTTCATGCTATTAAAATGATGTAAAGCTGGAACAATCCAATTTGAATAATAAAGAATGAGATAGGTTGTAGTATAACTGTGCCTTTAAGACACTCTAGACCTCGGTTGCAGAATGACCTAGATGTCTATGGCTATTCATAGCAACATTAATTTTTTATTCTTAGTTTGGGAGTATCACAATACTTTGAGACAAAAACAAGGTAAATACATTCAGGGCATGGCTTGAAAATTAACTCATGAATATGTTTTTTTTTACAGTTGAAACAGATTTTAGACTTGGCAGATATACATGGTGGCATTGATATTATTTGGAAGATGCTTTCTCAATTGAATGACAATTTTTTTTGACAATTAAGCCTATAAGGCTGCCGGTTATTTACACTGTTGTGGAGAGTACAGCAGGAGGTCTTCCCACACTGAGTGTCCCTTCATTCATCCTTTAGTCAGTAGAAGCCCTAGACCTCCAATGACCATGAATCCAAAGAGGATGAACAGATACGCCTAATCTGCCACCTACAGAGAGGTGTCCAAGTCCGTTACAGCCCACTCTGAAATATTCCTTGTTGCTGTAGCTTCTCCAGAGGATGCAACGCAACATTAGGAGGCGGAGTGGATCGCAGCTTCCCCAGCGGCGGCCGTCTATTTATCATTTCGCCCTCTCAAGGACAGAAAAAGAAGGAATGCTGTCACTCTCCCAAATCCAGTGGTCCTGAAAGACATTACTTTCGTAGTCCTGAATCAAGTGCTCCCGGAGGACCTGACTCCAGTGGTCCTGGAGGAACTGATCTGGTTTTCACATGTCCAGTGGTCCTGGAGGAACTGATCTGGTTTTCACATGTCCAGTGGTCCTGGTGTACACTTCTTGGCTGGCTTCCTCCGGTACTGTTTGTCAGCCAGAGTCTGCTGCAGAGTCCCCTCTGGAGTCCTGCTCTGTCTTGCTTGAATTCTGGATTCTGATGGATTCATTTTTTTAGATCAGTGTCCTATTGTAAACTAAGGCAAAGTGGTTTATGATAAAGCATCATTCAATCTTATAAAGGTCTTATGAATCAATCAGACTGGAAAACCCTGTTTGTAAGCTTATGAGAATACTGCCTTTTGCCTTAAAGACATATACAGCTTTGTATCTGTATGTCCCTGCTGAGGGGAAGACATGTCCTTTTAAAGTCTGCCAGTCACAGTCAGACTGACGGTCTGTGTACATAAAAAATGCTGCAGACTGAATTCAAAAACTTGTCGTGTGACAATAGCCCCAACACACTTATTTGGAGATTTTTTCAGTATAAGATTAATTGTGATTTGCAAAAGAGGTAATTAATTGGATTAAATTTAGCTTGTTTGAGGAAAGCTTAAATAAAGCATCTAGCGGGACATGTGCTGCAGGAAATAAGAACACAATTTTACGCAATCTCCTTTTCCACTCACGCATCGTCAAGTTGTAAGAACCCAGATCTCCAGAGGTTTATGCTGCCACGTAACATAATTATCATATGTCCTGTGGGTTGAACCGTCTGTCTGTATGAATCTCATTCAACAAATTTCTATTCATAGAACTTAGGTCACAGGAAGGAACGTAATCAGAACCCCAATCGAAATTCATTTCAAATTAATAATAACACTGCAAGTCACTTCAGAGATTATGCTTGACTGGTCTAAAGAGATTTTGCAGGGATATTTCCCACAGTGCTTAGCTGTTTCCAGACTGTCATTTAACAATTAAAATCCTATTAGAAAGGACAACACTTTAATATTAGTATAATCCGTTAAAATGACACTACAGAACTGCTCTGTTGTCGAAAACCACATCTAACGTGGGTAAAGCTGTTCTGCTGAGACGAAAACCATTTCCTTCCTTTCCCTTACTATATTCAATTAAAGTAACAGGGTTAAATGTCTGCATATTTCATATTTCGCTAACCAGGACAACACACGCACACACATGCCACATGTTTTCATGTTTTCAGGGGACTTTCCATAGACATAAGGATTTTTATACACTGTAAAAAAAGAAAAGTTGACAATTTAAAATTGTACAGCAACTTGCTGCACAGCATTTTTGAGTTTACTCAACTTTTACACAACATACTTCACTCAACTCAATTAACTGAGTAAGGTCACATGCCTCCTAATTTTAGATCTTTTGTTCAGCTGAATGAGTTTGTATCGTTTTTTTGATTTTGTGTTGAATTTGTTTTGTATTTTTTTATCACCATCATGGTATTAGCGTTTTCTTTAGTTGGGCAATTTGACGACTTTTTAATGTTAGTGTTTTTCTAGCTGCTGAATAAGAATTGAATCATTGTGTAGTGGTTGAATTCACTGATTTTATGACTGAGTTTAATATGAGCAATATATTATTAACTTCTAGAACAGATCCAGCATGGTGTTAATCAGAAAAGCTGAATGAGGTTTAAAACCAATTGTACATTAAGCACTTTGCCTTCCTGTGAGATTTACTCCCACCGACACCAAGAATCAGCTTATGAATCTCAACATCGGTGACATGCTTGAGCATCGGGAGCCATGGATGAGTTTTGAATGATGCACCCAGAATGCATTGTTAACTTGTTACACGTTATATGCTTGTTAACTTGCAATTACAAATCACATTTACAGTTAATTCTAGGTTGGTCCAACAATTGTTGAACCAACTTCTTTTCACTTAAGCCAATGTTTTTGCATTTAATTGTCCAGTTAACTAAAACATAATCCTTAGCCTAACTTTCTGTGAGTTGGATTTTTTACAGTGTACTGTACAAACTGTATATTATATCCCCTAAACCACCCATCACAGAAAACGTTCTGCATTTTTACATTTTCAAAAAACATAATTTAGCCTGATTTACAAGCTGTTGTCCTCATAGGAACCAAAAAATGTCCCCACATGGACAAGGATTTCAGATGACATATTTGTACTATTGCCATGTATAAGTTTACCTGGACCACACACACACACACACACACACACACATGTCTGGTTCACTATCTAAGTGAACCAGACATGTGTGTGTGTGTGTGTGTGTGTGTGTGTGTGTGTGTGTGTGTGTGTGTGTGTGTGTGTGTGTGTGTGTGTGTGTGTGTGTGTGTGTGTGTGTGTGTGTGTGTGTGTGTGTGTGTGTGTGTGTGTGTGTGTGTGTGTGTGTGTGTGTGTGTGTGTGTGTGTGTGTGTGTGTGTGTGTGTGTGTGGTCCACAGAGATAGTGAACCAGATGTGTGTGTGTTCTTGTTTATATTACAATGTGGGGACCCTCCCTATGTCCCCACAATGTAATATAACCCTGAGATCACCAGACAGCGGTCAATGTAAATGGGTTTAAAAAATATTTAATTTAAAATTTAAAAATTTAAAAAAGCAGAATGTTTCCTGTGATGGGTAGGTTTAGGGGCAGGGGCAGTGTAAGGGGATAGAATGTACAGTTTGTACAGCGTAAAATACATTACGCCTATGGAAAGTCCCCACAACATTTACAAAAACACAATGTGTGTGTGTGTGCGTGTGCGTGTGTGCGTGTTTGTGATCCTGTTTTCTGTCCCGGTGGTGACACCCTGAAAGCACACTGAATGCACCTAAATTGAGGTCCCCATGAGAAAAAAGCTTTTGTTTTATATAAAAATGCAGACTTTTTTGTGTGTTAGGTTTAGAGGTAGGGATAGTGTAAAGGGATAGAATATACAGTTTGTACAGTATAAAAACATTACGTCTATGGAGATTTGCCACAAAGATTGAGGACCACACACACACACACACACACACACACACACACACACACACACACACACACACACACACACACACACACACACACACACACACACACACACACACATTTTTTCATCAGTATATTATATAGTGTAATGTTTCATCAGTATAGCTACAACCTGATTGTTGAGATTGGTTCTTCATCTCTCTCATCCTCATCTGGATGCAGACCTCTTGGTCTCGAATAAACTGGGAGATAATAGCACAATCTGGATGGATAACATGCACCTGATGAGGAAAAAAATATTACTCCATATGCACATTTTGTTTAATAGTCTACCAGTTTTGTAAAGTAATGCAAAACTGTAAAACTGTAATTGCTTTCAAATACGTCATTCTTCCCATCTTGCAAAATCCTGACTTACATAAATACCCACTTGTCAACATTTTTTCCCAGACATTTGTTTTCCAAAAATAAGACCCTAGACCACAAAAAAAACCTATAAAAAAACTACACTAAAAGGAATGTTTCGATTAGCCTATCATTAAAGTCAATACAAAAAGAAGTCTAATGTGATGAAATAAGAATTAGAATTATTAAGAATTCATCACATTATTAAGAATTAGAATTAGAATTATAAAATATTAAAATAAAAAATAAAGGACGTTTTTGCACGGAATTCATACAAGAAACTCCAATATGATTTCTTTAGCGTTTTTACTGGACGTCTTCATATAGCCTGTCATAATCGTTTGAAATGCATTCTGACAGATGCGCATAACTCTGTAATTGTTCAAAAAGATGCAGGTCCAGTACATTCCCAAAGGAATCTATTATGCTATAATTATTTCACTGCATGAATTAAATATGGAGAAAATGTGTAAATTTAAATACTTACAGCTCCCCAAAAAGTCGCGAAAAAACACAGATGTAGAACCGTCATATTAAAGTCACTTTGTGGTGACCCAAGAATCGCGAAATACTCCACAAACAGAGCGATCTGATCTCCTCAACTCAGACTCGACAGACTGAAGTCCCTGAAGCTCTCTTCACGGATGCGCGTGTGCGCGTCCTCATCATTGGGTCGTGGTGGAGCGCGCACTGTCGGATTGACTTTAAAATCATGTAACCCAATTTCACAGCTGAATATATAAGCATCTGTTTGTGAAATGCATGTGGAGAAATGCTGATCTTTTCAGAGATGTGTGAGATTTTGTAGACAAACGCATACTTGATGCATCAGTATTTCATTTGAGAAAACATCTATTTTTAATTTGTTAAACAGGGGTAGATGAGGGGAGAGGAAATGCCGTCTGATAAATGTGAATAATTGAAAACAACATTGGTAAAAACACTGAGCCAATTCTAGGGATTTTGCAGGGAGGACCATGATTGGTTGGCACGGCGGTTGGTCGACACAGTTTTCTTTCATTGTTGAATATCTCTGGTGGAACAGACTGTAAGATTACACAATAGGTGCATATGAAAGCTAACGTTCATAAACAGATATAGCCTATAACTGTCAAAAATGCTTATAAATGCTGTGAGGTTTTGCTAGAAGTGCTTGGCATATGCTGTGTGTTACTTAATTGTAAGAGGGCAGCAACTAATATAAAACCACATTTGTCATAAATATTTTTGTGATTCATTTAAAATTCCTTGCTCTATTTTATAATTGTTGACTTTGCTCCTCCAATTGCTCCTTTTTATCACATCATCCACATTTTCTTTGTAAATACTTTTATTTGATGAGGAGTTTATATATTGAAAAATTGTCATTCGAATATCCAGATCCCGTCACAGGTGGACATGTGGTCTTCACCTCACAGCCGGTGGAAAAGAATCGGGATAGGACTCGAGCAGAAATCATGTTGATGGATGTGTTTATTAACGTTACTGTAGTATAAAGCAGAACAGGAGAGAGTGTTGTGGAGCTGAGATCGGCTGCTGGAGCGATTGTTAAACAAACACAACGAGACTTTTATTATGACGGGACACATTTGTCGGCGCTATTTCCGCTTTTTCGGTCATGAGTATGAGGTAACGCAGCTCTGTTTATCATATTAGATACATTTAAGTGTGTTTAAAATTATGTTATGACGTTACTCTGTGCGTTCGCTCGGCAGCTGCTGTGACTCTCGTTCACACTGCTAAGTAAAACGTTTCTGCAGATTAAAAACCAGAAACCGAGGGTAATGCAGATTTATATGACACAAATTGACAGGTGATTTTCTCACAATTTACAAATAGTTGGAAACATTTAGGATATTGGAAGCACTCAACTGTAAATATAAAACACTGGCAAATATAAAACACTGGCCTGAATGGCTGAGTCAATCAATCAATCAGTCAACTTTATTTATATAGCACTTTTACAATCACGATTGTGTCAAAGCAGCTTCACAGTGTCAAACAGGATAATATTGCGACAGAATTAGATTTGGCTGTACAGTCGTTCTGGCGAAAACAGTGATGTTATCAGCTTATTTTAATTTATCATATAGCGACAATGTTGGCAGATCAGTATTATAGTTTATAGAATTAAATAAGACCTAATTCATACATTTTATTTGTATAATAAGTTGAATAACTTAGATCATAATTTTATTGTCCCCAACTGAGCAAGCCAAGCCAAAGGCGACGGTGGCAAGGAACCAAAACTCCATCAGGGCATGATGGAGAAAAATAAACCTATAGGGAGAAACCAGACTCAGTCGGGGTGCCAGTTCTCCTCTGGCCTATTAACACACCGTGTAAGATTATTATTCTGGCAACAGTGCAGGTCAGAAATCATATTAGATTGGAATATTCAACATTTCATGGTATCACGGAAGAGACGGATTTATTTAGGATGGGGCATCGATTAAACAAGAGTATAAATACAAGAAAGATCGGAATTATTGCGCCGAAGACGGGTTTTGAGCATGTCGTGCCAGTGAGGAAAATTCGGAGGAGACACCATTTGACACGGCTCAGCAGACACTCCAGGATGAGCTGGTCATGTCCAGGCAGGTCCACCATCCGATCCGGACAGGGCCCAGATCCGGGATAAACCTTGGGATAAAAAGAGAGACTAACATTAGCATAGATGCCACTCTTTTTATGATGTAACGAGTACATCAGGTGTTATGGGAAGTGTTCCCGGTTCCGGCAGACCTAGTTAATGCAGCCTAACAATCAGTCAATTGATCTGAATAATGAAAGTTAAGAATGTTCTATGTGTATGCCATAGTAAAGAGATGTGTTTTTAGTCTAGATTTAAACTGACAGAGTGTGTCTGCTTCCCGAACCATGCTTGGAAGACTATTCCACAGTTTAGGAGCTAAATAGGAAAAGGATCGACCGCCTGCAGTTGATTTAGATATTCTTGGTATTATCAACTGGCCAGAGTTTTGAGACCGCAATAGACGTGATGGAGTATAATGGGTTAAAAGCTCGCTTAAGTACCGGGCAGCTAAACTATTTAGTGCTTTGTAAGTAATAAGCAAGATTTTAAAATGTATGCGATGTTTAATAGGGAGCCAGTGCAGTGTTGACAGAACTGGACTAATATGATCATGTGGTTAAGGTGTTGGACTTAAAGCTACACTGTGTGTTATTTTCCCCCATCTAGCGGTGTAAAGGTATGACAATCCAGTGAATAATTGTTTCTGTTCCTCTCAATTCCGAATTTGTTTTAACTTCTACGGTGGCCTATTTAGTCCAAGATTAACATGGCTTCCAGTTTCGACCTCGTTCATGACTGCCATCGAGTGTTAAAATGCGAAAAGCGAAGCTTGAATTTACGGGTATGTCCCTCTTTGGCTAATGTACTTTCAAGATGGAGGGTCAACATGGCGACCGGCATTCGAACCCCTCACCCGTATGTATTTTCAATGGCATATTATAAACTTATGAGAATACTTTACTACTTGAAAGAAGGAAATATACATTAATGAGCATATATTTTTGAAAGAACTAAGTGTTTTTAGCTAAGAATAAACTAAAAAAGTGACACAGTGTAGCTTTAAGATCCAATGAACAAATGTCCTCATGTGTTCGAACCCCACTCCTGGTAGAAGCTTTAGTATGCTTTACACATGAGATTGGGTGCAATGATAATAAATATTCAGAGTACTGTACGTTCAAAGATGAGAGATTGATGAAAATCAGTGACCAAACCGATGATAGCTAAAACATGCTGCTTTATTTGTTCAAAACTGCAAATGGTTAATAGGGTATAGTAACACAAGTTTAACCATGAACTGCTTATGATAGAACATTTCAAATAGCTATACATTTCTAATGATTAAAACTAAATGTTTGTGGAAGTTTAGTCTAGTAGATTGTATCAGTAATGTGACGCTATGTCTGTCCATTGATGCTGACAGTCACTTTATACTCTAAAGGTTAAGTACTATTGGTTTATAATGGTCTGAATTTGTAAATTGTTGGTAATTGAGCTAACATCGATTACTGTCATTTTAATGGAGTGGTTGTTATTTACTGGGCTGATCTGTCAATACCAGAGGCATTTCAGATGGTCATTCAAGGCACTAAAGGCCACAAAATACTGTATCCAGATCAAGCACCACACTTGGACTCAAGCACACTTTACAGGGAATGTTCATTCCTTCCATTAGAGCTGGTCATTCCTGCTCTGCACATTAAAAAGAAGAATTTGCTGTTGTAATTTAACTATGTCAATCATAAGTATGTTCATGAATAGGCCTAACTAAATTTGTTGCTCATACTTACATATTATCTCTATGTTTATTCTGTGTTGTGGGTGAAATGAAGTGTCTACTTACTGCTTCCTTAACTACACCATGAAATATTACAAATACACACTTTAATGATCAAATTAAATGGTTGCTTCTGGATATTTATAAATGTGTTAGAGACAGAATCCTGCTGGTTATAGAAAATCCGAAGGAAAGACAGTTTTAGAAGGAAAGTGTAATTCCATGTACATCCAGCAGAGGCCCATAGAGATCCATTCATTTTTCTGGGTGGCGCTAAATGCTCTTATGTGATATATATTTAAACATTATAATATGAATCATGTCAATTTTTGGTTTAATGCCAAATAAATATGCAATAATGCCACCTAAGTTACCACTAAAAGACAAGACTTGATTGTAGTCACATTATTTATTCCACAAATGCAAATGTATAAAATAATTCACATTAGAATAAGAAATAAAGAAGTAAAAGTAAATACAACCAACAAAAAATCTGCAATAAGCATATATGAACAGGAGTGAAGTGTGTGAGAGAGAGCTCTCTTGTACCAGGCCTCCATTTCAACACCCAGAGTGTGACTTTGTTTTTATTTGTACATACCTTCAAAACAAATCCGAATCTGGCTTTGTCTTTGTGTGTGTGTGTGTGTGTGTGTGTGTGTGTGTGTGTGTGTGTGTGTGTGTGTGTGTGTGTGTGTGTGTGTGTGTGTGTGTGTGTGTGTGTGTGTGTACAGATAGATATTGTTAAAAAAAATGCTTATGCTACTCAGATGAAGGGAACCATTAAGGAAAGTTCAAATGGGGTCATATTGTCCCCAAACACCCTATTAGGGTAAAAGAACTGCAGTGGGACCCCAGACCCCTCCCTGGTGTATTCCTTTCTGCAGCTAACCAGGATGGCCGAGTGGTTAAGGCGTTGGACTTAAGATCCAATGGACAAATGTCCGCGTGGGTTCGAACCCCACTCCTGGTAATGGCAATTCTTTAAGAAACCTGAAAGAATGATATCCATAATCCATGTATGTTAACGTTGCTAAAAATGCATAGTGTGTGGTCTTAACGATAAATATAATACGGTAGTGTCTTGGTCTCACCCTCAAAATACACCTTACTGTCATTACAGAAGATGTTTCTTTATTTCCAGGCAACTTTCAATTGATTTTTCGTTCAATAAAACGTGGGGAGTAGAAACGCAACAGATATGTGAAAAGGGCACAACAAAATTACAGTGGAATTTACGGTAGCCTACTCTAAACTGTTGTCTAAAATGCTCAACAGATCACTTGGACATTTTGAAGAATTGTATATTGATCAGAAAACATCTTTCCACTATTGGCATATACATAAAATAGTATGCACGATGAATTTAATGCGTCACCTTTTTAACGGAACGTTTTAACTTGTAGCTTTGATGTGCAGCTGTTAGTTCGGGCATGAGGAGGACGGAATGTTTCGTTGTAACGTCACTGAATGTACCATCTCTGCTTAGGGAGCGACATTAAAAACATACGTGCACTTTAATAAATATTTACATATTTGTGCATATTGTAAAATATTATAATCAACTTTTTATTACATTAGACGTATATTATAATGCTAAAATCCTCTAAGCTGCATTGTATCTTTCCATATTAATAATGACATTTAACAGGAAACCCCTCTGTCAGCTATAAGTTCGTGTTACCCTGCTTCCTCGGTCTCTTTCTGTAATAGGGAGTCCGGTGGAGAAGTTCAACTCGAACCGCTTGTCGCTTATCAAACTCTTCGAAAGTAAGTAAAACTTTAGTTTCCACTAACACGATAGTAGTATTTATATTTAACGTGTATCGTGTTATTGCTGAAGTGTACGGCTGTGCGTGTCGCGCCACGTGGCTGCGTGTGAAACTCATGAGTTTAATCCGCTGCAGAATTTAAAACTCCACGAACTTGATCCCACACTATGCACATCATACTGTAACTTGGACTTGAATAAAAGCTAATGTTTCATGAGTTCATAAAACTTCCATGGAGTAACTGGGGGTGAAACTGACAGCACACATGAAGTTGTGTTTTGTGTCATGTTCATAAACAGGGTGGGTCATATGAAGCATCTGTAACGGATCTGTGTGTCATCTAATCCTGACCCACAGGTCTCTACTGGTGTAAATCTGGGTTAGACGTGTGCTACTCTTGCTTATTTGCTTTTCATGTCCTACAAGCCAAAGTCAGCCTCAGTGACTCCCTTTTTTTTGGATGAAAACAGACATAGTTACATTTCACATGGTCACAATTAGTTTTCCCCCATCTCTTTTCTATTATCTTTAAATCTCAGAGTAAGACAACGTCCATAACAATGTATGCCATTTGAAATGCAATTATATACTATTTTTTAGTTTTTTGTTTGTTGCATTAAAAAATAAAAAATAGGTAACATTTTAAGGCTTACATTAGTAACCTACATTAAATAATAATGAAATATTGAAAAATACTTCCAAAGCATTTATTAATTGTAACATTTTCTAATGCATTATTAAAATCAAATGTCGTATCCTGAGCTGACATGAACTAACAGTGAACTGTTGTTTTTATTAACTAACATTAACAAAGATTAATAATTACTGTAACAAATGTATTTCTCATTGTAAGTTAATGCATTGACTAACTAACATTATCTAAAGTGACCTTGTAAAGTGATATCAATAATACAATATTCAACTTGATTCAACCAAAATACTGTAAATGTGTATACATTTTAATTGAATAGTTATTGGACTTCTCATGCACTTCTGCCTTTTACATCTCATCTCTTGTTAAAGTGCCCATGTTATGCTATTTTAAAGGCTTTTCATTTAGTTTTGGAGATCTCCAACAACAGCTTTACATGCATCAAAGATCAAAAACGCTTGAATTTTCTCATAATATACATTGCAAATCAACAAATTTTTCAATGATTCTCTTTATATCCCTCCTTTGTTCTGATTGGTCAGATGGATCAGTCTGTTGTGATTGGTTTAACTATCTGAAGCTAAATGCCCATTACCATAACTGTTCTTCAGCTCCGTCCGGAGGCTTCCTAAATCTCCTAAAGCAATTGTGCACACTGTAAAGACCGTAACAATGACATTCATTTAACCACATAAAGGGTGAGTCCGATGATGAAATTAACTACAGTGTTCAACCTGACTAGTTAACTAGTTATCAACCTGAACCTCAATTGCAAGGACGACATGAGCAGGACGTTTCTCAGTGATGCGCTACTTACTTTGAGATGCATAATGCGATGTAACAGCTGTAATTCCTCACCATCAGCATTAACAAGAGTATGTCCATCAACAAACTGGTGTGTATGTTTCTAATTTATTGTGGTGCACATGCGGGAACTGTATCAGTCACTGAACATACGTTTAGACCAGCACAAACGTGAATGACTGATGTAACTAACGTTTGTAAAGCTAATCTTGCTTCATCATTACTCTTAACTCAAGGTATAGTAAGAACGACAGACAATCTGCATTAAAGGTTTAGTTCATCCAAAAATGAAAATTGTCATTCATTACTTACCCTAATGTCGTTCTAGACCCGTAAGACCTCCGTTCATCTTCAGACACAAATGAAGATATTTTTGGTGAAATCCGATGGCTCAGAAAGGCCTTCATTGGCACCAATGTCATTTCCTCTCTCAAGACCCATAAAGGCACTAAAGACGTCGTTACAAAGCCCATCTCACTACAGTGGCTCTACAATATTTTTATGAAGTGTCAAGAATAATTTTTGTGCGCAAAAAAACTAAATAACGACTTGTATAGGGATGGGGCTTATTCAAAACAATGTTTCGTATGGTTATCAATCGGCGTATTGATTCATGATTCGGATCGCGTGTCAAACTGGCAAACTGCTAAAATGACATGACATTGGCGATCCGAATCATGAATCGATTCCCTGGTTCATAACCATTCGAAACATTGTTTTTTTGAATTCGGTCCATCACTATACAAGTCGTTATTTCTTTTTCTTTTTTTGCGCACAAAAACTATTCTCGTCGTGCTATAAAATTATTGTAGAGCCACTGTAGTGAGGTCTAACCAAGCCTGCAGTCTCCCTCTCATTTACTGAAGCTTTCGCGCCTCGATCGCCCCCCGGTGACCGGTCCCAGTATAGCCGCCCCTCTGTGCTTTCTAATGGACGCGAGGCAAACTAAATAATAAAATTACACTTCAAATATTTTTCCCCCAAAGTTAGTTTATGTCATTGAAGGCAGTTATCATCACGATGATTTCATTTCAAGTGTTCGTTTTTAAAATAAGTTTAGTTTTAGTTAGTTATCTGACGCTTTAAAAACAGGGGGTGTGATGTCATGATTGACAGCTGAGATCGACGTCTTCTCTGAGTGAAGTTGTCACTGAGGCACTAACAGACTTTTTTCGGAATTTTTGGGAGCAGATTGGAGCTTTAGCTTTAATTTCTACATTTCCATAACTGTTTATTTCACACCAACATAATTAATTGTTCTGCATCTGCGAGAGTGTGGGCGGGCTTTTGATTTCGCAGCTGTCTTTCCTGCTGCGCTCTACTGCGCAACTCCGGTCCCGAAATCGCTACTGCGCAGACTCGGTCCCAAGATGTCAGCGCCGTGCAGGCCACCTGAAAGCTTCAAATATGGCAAGCGGAAACAGATGATGTCGAGTCGTCCATATTTTTTTACGGTCTATGGGTCTAACGTGTGTCAAATGACATTAGGCTAAGTAATTAATAAGAGAATTTTCATTTTTGGGTGAACTAACTCTTTAATAGACAGTTTTAGTTAATAGTGGCACACCGCTGATTAGCTGAAGCATTTCAGTAGGACTGTAACACATATACAATACACAGGAACTTACACACTATAAAACCAGTAATCGTATTTTGAAAACCTGGTAGAAGAAAGTAGAAGCAATAATTATTCAGACTTACAGGTAGTTATTCTAAGGAGCAAGCTGGTCTAAATAAACGCTTTGACCCAGGAGCAATTGTTTTGTGAATCCCACATTGAACTCAGATTTGAGAAGCAGTCGTCAGTTTAATTATGCATTTGAGGGCTGGACAAGTTGTTTGTGGGCGGACAATGTACAACATATTCAGGCATTATGCAAATTTATTTTTTAGTGATGTAGAACCATAAAACCATGGGCCTCAAAATACAAATGACTCAAGAATCAAGAGTTGATTCTTACTTTTGGAAGACAATAACTTTTATTTATCTTTCACATTTGACTTTACAACTTTGCAGAATGTTCACAATTGACAGACAGCTAGCTATATTACACGCTGAATGGAAAGGGAATGTTTGAAAAAACATAATAGGGCACTTTAATTTCTAGTGAAAGGCGTTGCAATTTGTGTTTTTTTCCGTTCGGCTCCAGTTACTGGCCAGATGGCATTTATTACTAGAATGATTATAGCTTAACATTTGTGTTGTGTTCAACAGTTTGCCAAACATGTAATGTAAAACTTGGATATATAGCCAAAATATATTAAGCCATTTGGCTGTTATTTTGTGCAACTTGTTTGTTCATTTTGTACGGTTTTTTTTTTTTTTTTTGCTCAATTTGCATGGCTCAAAAAGGTTTAAATATTATTTTAAATGTATTTATCAAAGGGACAACAATCATTTACATAATACTCATTAACCAGACTGTACAATATAATATCATACGCAATTTGAATAGTCACACTGTCTGAATTTCAAAATGTATTTTATTGGTTCCCTTGATGAATCCCTCATGAACTGTCTGCTCTGCCGGGCTTCTGGATGTGCTTGGTTGTTTCCATATCTGCCCTTGTTACTGTGTCTAACATAAGCTCAAACTAATTATTTAGCATGTACCATTTTTGTTTTTCCTTGTATGCTATAATTGAGCTAGAGGATGGAGAACCAGTGTGGGTCTCGAGCCAAAGAAGATACTAGACACGAACTGACAAGAAATCTGCCGAATTCAAACGACAGAAAGAAAAACCGCACTCGTTCGTCCAGGTCTGAAAATCAGGGTTCTGAAGAAGGTCGTTTCCATCATGATCTGACCACTCAGGGCGTTAGAGGAGAGAAGGTTTGGTTCAACCGCAACCTATACAAGCAGTCCAACGATGCCTATCAGAGCTTGTTGAGCACTGGGAGCGGGACCCCGCCAGTTACTAACCCCAAAGACCGAATTCCCCGCACCCTGGTCTTCAGGGCTAAACGGAACGGTGCACAACAATCCCAAGAGAAGGAGAACCAAACTTACACACGTTCCCATGCGTCACATCAACAGCAGCGGGGTTCAACCTACCAGCGCTCATCGTCTGAGCCCCGGAGGGACCGGCAATTCCCAAAAAGTAGCAGGAAGAGGGTCTTCTCCGAGACCGAGCGCGCCCCTCAGAAAAGGGACAAGTATGGATAGTTTAGGGGCATGGGACAATTGACTTTTAAGAAACTCTGAGTCTTCTCACTTACTGAACGGTGTGTTTTTGTGAGTTTTACTTGAGTTGTTTGTGGACCGTAAAAGAGAATTTTTCTCTTTTCAAAAGCTGGTTTGTCATGATTGGCTGCTGGGTGAAAGTTGATCAGTGTGAAACTAATCCGAGGGCTTTAGCACGCAAAGTCTGTCCCATTGTCTGCAGCCCGTGTCAGCAAAAAAATGAATGAAAGGAGGTTTAGTGGTTGAATGGACTTGGACAATCAATCCAAATAACCATTCTACAAAATCAATGTGAATGTAAGACCTGGACGATATAGTTTTCCCGTCATCCGGAAGTTAGCCAGGCGTAAAGTGGGTGTTTGCAGGATATACAAGTTTATTAAAGGGGGGATGAAATGCTGTTTCATGCATACTGAGCTTTTTACACTGTTAAAGACTTGGATTCCCATCCTAAACATAGACAAAGTTTCAAAAACTAATGTTGGACGTTTGATGGAGTATTTCTGTGTCAAAAATACTCCTTCCGGTTTCTCACAAGTTTCGGCGAGTTTTTTTCGAGTATGGGTCGGCTTGACGTTAATAAGAGCGGAAGGTCCTTGTATGGGCCGTACGGGCTCTTCTCCCGGTAGGGTGCGCGCGCGCGTGACTAGAGCACGCTGTAAACAGTCTCTCAGATGCAGATCCAGTCGTCCGTGAACACTAATGTGGCGCCCCACTTCTGTTTATTCCTATGGGTGACGTCGAGCGACTTCTCTGGGAAGGCAGCGCTGCATTTGAACCTATTTGAACGCAGAAATGACGGGAAGCTTCACAACACCGTTTCAGTTGCGTCTCAAAATGGATTTACACGCCACTACTGTCGGGACTTTACCAAATCATACCAAAGAAGTGTGTTTTTGACGGAGCGGTCCCAGCGATAAAGCTTCGGTCCTGCTTTGGAAGCAGCCGGTGAGTTAACTTAAACTGCTTCAAATGTCTCTGGTTTTGGCTACGGACGCATGAGTAAACATCAGTAACTTAAACGACACGATCGCGTGCTTCGTCATTCAAATGCGCTAACGGTTACTCCATTGTTGTTCTCTGTATAACGTTACAGTATTCTGACGTGCAAAACCGTTTTGCTTGCTACTTCTAAGGTCTAGTCGCATACAATAGTCCATAAACCGAATCATGTCCTCATACACTGCGAGTAAACACACAGAAATGTGGAGAGGCCATTAAATACAGTAACTTACATACCACAGAGACGGACGTCCTGATGTTGCCGTTTCTCCTGTTCAATTTATTTCTCCCTCAGATTTGATTGTGGATCATTATCTGTATTAGCTGAGATAGATGGGTTTCTCCACGCTTGAGGACGTCACCGCTTTGCGCATTCGTCATTCTTTAGCTCCGCCCACACGATACGCCTCCAGGCGCTCGGTTTTTTCCGGAAAGACTCGATACAGCCTATATTTCTTTTATAAATATAATAAAACTAAAGACTTTTCGGAGATATGAAGGATGCAATACTACTCTATAGGTACTCAAGATTGACATGAGATTGACTGAAACTGAGTGTTTCACCCCCCCTTTAATGATCATCTTCAGTCTTTAATTTTTTTTCATGCTGAATAACCGATACTGACTTGACAATAAAAGTCTATTCACAGGCAAAAATGAAATGGATAAAGCACAATGAATAACTAATGAAGGGTCTGTTCACAAATATGGTTTTCCATTGCTGTGCATCTCACAATAGCTTTTTCCTACTAATGCAGAAACACTAGGCATCTGATAATACTAATTTGATTTGCTTTACTCAGTGACTGAATGTGTGGTAATGTACAGAATAGTGAAAAGATGATTGTATGAACTTAGTATAGTATCGTTATATATTGCCATGAACATAGTTAATCTTGCAAGTTTTGTTTTTCTCTCTTTCAACTTTTGAGATTCTGACATTTATTTTAGAACAATACAAAATAGGCATTTTTTTATTATTAAAATTTTAAAAAAGAATAATGAATTATTCGGCTGTATTGGCTGCAAAGAATTTAGGTTGAGTGCAAGAAAATCTTTTATTATTTACTGTATATTCAATTTAAAATCCAAAATCTAGAGACCTGATCAAATTTAAATGGTTCTGAAACCTGTAAATTGTAAACGCAGAAAAAGAAATATGGTGCTTGGCTTGATTTGCATTTGCTTGTTTTAATGCATTTGTGATGCACAATTACTCATGAATTACTTAATGCATTGAAGGCTTGCATTTGAATTCTGACTGTTTTTGTTACTTTGAGTCTTTATGAAATTGTATGTTTGCTCTTTGACACAAACTATAATTCTAACTTCCACGTCTCCTTTTTTCATGTTCTTAGCCTCACAATGAGTGGACTTCAGGGACTCGCCCAGGAGAACATCTGGTTTGACAAGTCCAGATACGACGAGGCCGAGAGATGCTTCTACGAGGGCTCGAACGGCATACCTCAAACATCTCAGGTACTGCCCCCTAGAGATCTGGATGTCTTAGTAAAGCAGTTTCAACAGCACAGTTTGTGGGTCTATAACTTCCTCATTTGGGTGGTCATACAAACATACAAATAAGGCTGAAGTTGTCGTAATGAATGAGTGACAGATCTCTAATGGTAAGGCATGAATTCATGTTTACTCAGCTGCTGTATGTCTGCTTTTTCTTTTCCCTCATATGCTGAAAAGTCTGCACTGACAGCGCTTCTATATTCACCTGACCTGTGCATGTTTGTTTGTTTGCTTGCTTGCTTGCATGCTTACTCTCTGCCTCTTGCTGGTTTGTTTGACATGGGCCTTTTTACCCCGCTGTACCCTTCCAGGAGAGAGATTCTAGTGCCATCCTGCAGGACATTGCTAAAGCCCGACAGAATATCCAGCAATCCCTTGCCGGAGTGAGTACTGCCCCCAAAATGAAAGAAAACTCATCATAATCTCAACTCTTGGTATTAATCATTTTTTGGAGCATAATGAATTTGTAGTGAAATCTTCTTGTGAGTCGCATTTAACGAGAGTGATTACTGATGCTCTGTATCTGTCGTCCTGCATGGGACCACTTTGAAGCGCTGATTTAAATCTACTTCATGAAACTTTAACCAAGTTGGAGGTGAAATGAACAGGACAGTTTTTCATTCAGCTGCTGCTCACCCACAAGACTGGAGCTACAGTACAAACACTCGCCCTCCCAAAATATCCCTGTGCTATTTTAACATGTTTACTGAGCTCCCTCTGTGCCTTTGGCAGGGAAGACAAAATCAGCTATAGATATGGATTAGTAAGCTGTACATGCAGATTATTAACTCGTGTACACAATTCATGACCTGTGAAATGATTTGGAGTTTTGTTTTTAAACCTAAACCTTTAAAACAAAACAACTCCAAATAATTTATATATATATATATATATATATAAAAAATATTATAAACAAACAGATGTTGGCATTGTCGCATTTGACCACTGAAAACAAACTTTTGATCTGCAGCACTTTTAATTGGCTGACTGTGTTTTGTTTACTTTGCTTGTGAACCATTTTATTTTTAATTTGGGGTTTAATAAATGATGTGCACACTGAATTGCTTCATTACATGAAAGGCTCCATAATTTTCCCAAAACAGACAGAATCTCCCACAGTCTCTTCTCACTGATTCTGCAGTATTTGACTCCTCTGTCAGCAGTTACTTTACACCTCCCGTATTATCTAAGCTAGCATTACTAGACACAAACAAAATTGACTAAGATTCACTCACCTCAAAGATTTTATATAATCCAACTGTGTGCACCTAAAAGCACTTAGCTTTACAAAACTGTACTGTCATGCAAGTGGGTCTAGCTTGATCTCCTTCCCAACATGACCTCTTTATTTGTTTATATGTGCCTGTTCATTTTGCAATGCATGTGCTGCGCTGTGTCGTTCTCAGTCTTGTTCATCTGTCATCGTTCATATTGTTAAAGGAAGCAGGTTGCTTTGCAGTTGCCTGAAGATGTTAGTGTTTGTGGTTTATGCTTTAATGGCATGTTCTCGTCTTGGTCTGACTGAATTGAGCAGACCTCACAAATACACTGCAAACACTACACTGCATGTTTCAATTTGCTTCTCGAAAAACGAATATGTCTGCAACTGTAATTTATTAAGAGCTATGCACAGTTTCACAAATATATTTAAGTAACCTAATTACGTCTTTAAAGGGGTCATGACATGAGAATTCAAATTTGCCTTACTTTTGACCTATAAAGGTGAGATCTGCACCATTAAAACATACTGCAAGATTCATAGCTGTCTCATTATAAACAAAGCATTTATTTAATCAAGGTCCAAAAACAGCGTGTTCGGATACTGTGGGATTTGTGATATCAAAGGCAAATACATTTGCATATGCCCATCTCCAGAGTAGGGCTGTCAATGAATATTCTAAATTTGAATATATATTCGAATAGTTTTTAAAAAACGAATTTCGAAGGTGAAAATTAATATTCCAATGAAAAAAATCCCCCGCCGCGGTAGTAGAGGCGTGGCTCTCTGCTTTGCGAGTGAGCGCGAGCATGAGGGTTCAGGGACAGGTCACAGGAGTCGCACTGTCACTGCTGAAAGTGGACGCGTCTTGCAGGGAAGATGGCAGAAAGTGCAGAGCCCAACTCGACCGTAGCAGAGGAAGAGATTTTAACTCCATAATCTAAAAAGCCATGTCTGGAAGTACGTTGGACTTTGGTCGGTAGGAGGTAAAATTGTTGAGCCGCGAGATAAAGTTATATGCAAGCTATGTAAGATACAGTTAGCATACCATGCCTCATTTTATTTAACGTTAATAAAATGTAGGCTACTGTACTGACTGAAGATATATTACATGAATAAAGAATAAATGCACTGCTTTCACTGCATTATTTACTGTTTCATGTCAAGGAAAAGCTCCATGTTTAGCACAGCTCACTCGGAGTGTTCAATATGCTGTAAAACTTCAGTTAATATTAATAATATTTGTTTCAGTCACTGAATGAAGCGTGCGATATTTGGGACAAGAGTTGCGAGTCTCGCGACCTTAAATTGCTTGCAAAAAACTCTTGATCAGCACTCAAAGTTTGTTCATTTAAACCTTGGCGGTCTTGGCCATGAGTTAATTTAATAATATATAATAATTATATATAATAATAATAATTATATTATTTATAATAACAATCTACTTGTTTTTGTATAAACTTAAATAGACAACCTATGCAAGTAGTTATGTCTCTTTGTATTAATTTGTCCTTTTATTGACGTAATGCGCGCCCAGATAGTTTGAATATTTGCGTTTGTTTTAGAGGGAATATTCGAATGTCATGAGCAATTTTGACAGCCCTACTCTAGACTAGAGCATGACATTAATAGTTCTACACATTGCATCATAGGCCCGCCCACTGAGGTTCAGTCAATTAACGGCTGACATTTGCCTACACCAGATGAGAGCATTGGGTCGAAAGCAAATAGATCCCATTATAATCACTGATGCTGTCTACACTGGATACATATACAGATGCGCATTACCTTCTGACATATTCCATATGTTTGAGTCTGTCGATAACAGGACAAATGGAAGAGTGAAAGAGCGTTTTCTTTGATGCCCAGTTTAAACAGCTCTTTTGTGTCTCTGTATAGACTCCAGAAGGATCTTGGCGCCGGAAACAAGTAGATGGTTTATTTTAATGGTGTGCTGGATCATGTTGGTGGATTATGTTTGTTCGGAGCTTTTTATTTGTAAACTCGGCACAGAGTAATGGAGAGTTCGCAAAGAAACGTTTGTTAACAGATGAGATTTGACAGCAGCTGCACCACAAACCGCATGTAAATTATTTCATACTGCTTTGTGTGTAAATTACATTTTTCAATGGATAATGTTTTTAATGCACTTACTAGCGTGCACTACTCCTTAAAAACAGATTTTTTTTTTTTTTTGCAAAAAATGTATAAGTGAAAATAAGTTCACACACATTATTAGTGAAACTCAAGGGACAATAATAATTTAAAATTTTAATCCAGGATTAGGCCTTAGGAGCTTTTATAAACATGCCTTAGAAAGAAAGAAAAAATCCTGTGTGCATCTTGAGACAAAACAATGGCACTGACATATTTGAAGATATATTATAATAATTATAAAAATCCATGTCATGACACCTTTTAAAAGGAAGCAGAAACTGATTGGCAATGAAAACAGTTAATGCATGCATCCATGCATGCAAAAAAAAAAAACGTTTTCTCACAAGTCTGACTTTTTTTCTTCTCAGAACTGCGTGTTTTAAAGTCAGAATTGTGAGATATAAACTGCAATTCAGCCATTCAGTCTTTTTTTAAATCTCTGAAGTTTATATCTTTCTGACTTTATTGCTTACAATTTCTAGAAAATTTTCAAAATTGTGAGATGAAAAAGTCGCTATTATCTTTTCCATGGTAGAAACAAGCTTGCATACTTCTATACTCTGATGTCTTTCTTTTTTTATTTTTTGTAATAGAGTAAAACTCTTTCTGTTATAGTTCATCTGTCTCTTTTCTGATTTGTTTTCTGGTTGTGGTGTTTAAATTGAATCTCTCAGGTGAAGACTGCTCTACAGGGTAGTAAAGCGCACACACGCTCTCAAAAGCAAAGGGAGAGGAAGACCGTAAGTGCTCTGGGGCAGTTCTGTGTGAAAAGCATGTGAATGGAGCCTGGAGCAGCACGTGGATCATACACACATTACTCTTCCAAAACAGTTTTCTGTGTGACTGGTGTTTTTACACATTAGGAGCACATGTCATGCATGCCTGTGTTTTCATGGTTTAAAGATTTAGCCTTCAGTAGAGTAAATTGAATGCGAATCAAGTGGAAAAAATAAATGTAATTTCAATGTTTAAGACAATATTCTGCCATACATGCATTCATTTATCGTTTCCTGTGTTTTTTAAATTGAGTTTGACAAACTTTTGGTGGGCGTGTCTGCAGTCACAGCCCTGCATGGTGTGATTTTTACAGTCAGCTCTTTGAGATTCAATGCTCTAATATTCACTTCTCCTCCATTTTGATTTGTAGAGTCAGAATGCCAGTAAGTCTGAGGATCAGAGTGAGCTGGTCTCTCGTTTGAAGAGTCTAGAACTGGACAACAAGAATCTGCACAGAGGTACATATAAAAGAAGACAGAGATATGGCTGTTCCAAAACCTAGTGAGTTGTCTACCTAGAAAGTAATTTTCTAGTTCCTGACCTGACGGTTGTTGCAACAGCGATTAGGAGTGCCTTAAAGACTTGTTGAATGTTAGCGATGCAATGTGGGAATGCCCATAAATGCAGTTCACAATTAGACCAACATAAAATAACTAGAATGCATTAGAAAGCAGCTGCCTATGTGGACAGCGATGCAGCACACTAGAGTTTGGAACAGATTGCCACAGTTTAGGCTGAATATCCAGTGTGTCTTAATGAGCATATTGTGATCAGTGTGAGATTAATGGAGCTGTTGGTTTATCAGTGGTGGATGATCTGAGAGCTACGCTGTCCAAACTGGAGTCCAGAATGACCACGCTGGAGAAAGGCCAATCACCAGCTTCAAAAACTGTTACTGTCACAAAGGTAGAAGTCAATAACGATGAGTCCGCTATTGTGCATTAAACAGATACTACCATAATTCTCTACATACCATGTATATTATTTTATCTGAAGGCTGCTCCTGTCCAAAAGCCCAAGGTTGAGGAACATAACGGTGCTGACGATGACGACGACATTGACCTGTTTGGCAGTGATGAGGAAGATGAGGAGGCAGAGCGCATCAAAGCAGAGAGGGTGAAGGAGTACTCCCAGAAGAAAGCCAAAAAGCCAGCCCTCATCGCCAAATCATCCATCCTGCTGGACGTTAAACCTGTACGAGACCTTCTGCACACACAATCTTTACAGTATCATGTATAATTCCTTCCTGCTGAGTTCTAGTTTCGATTGAAATCATCTTTCTTTCATTGATTAGTGGGACGACGAGACCGATATGTCCAAGCTGGAAGAGTGTGTGCGCTCCATACAGATGGACGGGCTCCTGTGGGGAGCGTCTAAGCTGGTTCCTGTCGGCTATGGCATCAAAAAGCTGCAGATCAACTGTGTGGTAGAAGATGATAAAGTGGGAACAGACATTCTGGAAGAGGAGATCACCAAATATGAGGACTACGTAAGTGCACTGTGTTTTGGGCTGAATATCATGAGAACAAGTTCAGGTCACATTTCACCTAAAGAAATTTTGTGGAAAGAAAATTAAGCATATTTAGGGCTCAGTGTTTTCTTCTTCACATTTGCTCATCTAATTCCCATTACTGTAATGCATCCAGACATTTGTACTTAAGCATTTTTAGATTCTATTTAATTTAATATAGTAAATGTTTTCTATGCTGCAGTAAAATAATTAGATTATAGTGATGTGTATTCATTGCATTACAGTATTATTTTTATAAAATGGAGAATTGAATTTATCAATTAAATTGATTGTCATGAAAATAACGAAAAATAAGATAATTATACATTATATTAAATCAAATAAATTTGATAAATATTATAATGAAAAAATAATTTTATCACGTTGATAAGAAACCTATTCTAAAAGGTGTGTGTGTGTATTTAGTTATTGCATTACAGTCATTTTAATAAAATGGAGGAAAACTTCCAAAGAAAATTAGTGTAAATTATCATGAAAATAACTAATTATTTAAGTCATAGGAAATGAAATGTATAATTTATCACAATGACAAAAGCATATTAGTCTATCTAGCATTTATATTTATTGCTAAATGTTTTTATAGTAATTTTGTGAGTTTTAGTGAAATACTGATGATTTTATAATGTATAAACTATTTACAAATTTATATAAATTAAAAAAAAAAGTATTTATTGCAATCTTACATGACCGATTTTAGTAAAATAGAGGAAACGTACTTGATTGTAATGAAAATAAAGAAACAACTTTATATAAAATTTAAGAATTTATATATCTATACATACACACACACACACACACACAAAAAATATATATATATATATATATAGAGAGAGAGAGAGAGAGAGAGAGAGAGTATACATTTAGTTTTGTTTGTGTAAACGTGATTACATTTTTTTGAGATTCACTCTTTTAATAAGTTATACAATGTTTAAAAAAATAATAATAAATAAATCTAATTTTATTGATTAAAATTAGACCAAACCTACAATAATTCTTCCTGATGTTGTAGGTCCAGAGTGTTGATATTGCTGCTTTCAACAAGATCTGAGCCTCTCACCACGAAGAACCACCTCACACTGGGTCATGCTGCTTTTATATCACGGTTACCAATAAACTGTTCAGCCACGAGAACAAACTCACTGCATTGACTCTTTATTTGTATGCTCTTTATTCCTGTCCTGGTTTTACAAGTTTCCATTATATTCATGCTTCCTAATTTTATTTTATTTAAAAGGTTAGTTCACCCAAAAATGAAAATGTCAGTATGTTGTGTAACACCGTTATATTGAGGTCAGAGTGCTCCTTTTCATAATGGTTGCATGGACTGTCTGGCCTCTACTATAACAAACTGCAGGAAGAAAACACATGAAGGTGAGTGAACAACATGCTTTTGATTTTGGGGTGAACTGTCCCTTGTTCAAAATGAGAGCACAGAATGCATTCCTAGGCTGAGAAGCTGAAAATTCGACAGAGTTTCAAAGTGGATCCCAGTCCAACCCAGAAAGCAGGGTAGAGAGGTTGGGCAAAAGTGGTCTGCTCTCGATGCAGCAAAATCATGGTATCATCTGCCAGAGAAACGCTATAAAACGCAAGAGTTCCAGCGCTGCGGTCGAGGTGCACGCCGACTCTGTGTGATGTCGGCGTGTGTATTTCTACGCTAAACTTACTGTGCCGGAACAAGCAACGAGAATCAGAGAAATCTAAACTCCACGATTTTGAGTTGCATCCCAGTTTTCGTTCCATGGACTCTCCAGACCTGGAAATCGATTTGTAGGAAACTCCAATAGAAACTCCTCCAGCTCCTCTCCACTCCACCTCCCAGTATCCGCATCCAGACAGACCTTCGGTGCACAAGACTTGAGCCCAGCTGCTGAAGCGCTCTGGGTGATCGGGGTACGTCTGAGGCTCGTGGACATTCGTGACCTCTGTGTGATCTCCAGAAAGGTGCAAGAAGAGGTTGGCGGTGTTTGGGTCTAATATCAAATCACAGCAGTCTGAAAGAGGAAGGATATTTAGCCAATAAGAAATTTACTTTATTACACAATTCTCTGAAATTCTGTATTCTGATTGGCCGGTTGCAATATTCTGAGGTTGCAGTTATCGCTTGATAAGAACTAATGCCATTTTGAACCTTAATTATCGACTGTATTTACTGTGAAATTAAACGGAGGCTTTAGTATTAAAGGATTATTTTACTTTCCATGATTTACTCAAGCCATCCTAGGTCCATAAGACTTTCTTCTTTTAGACGAACAGTTATATTAATAAATATCCTGTTATTACCAAGCTTTATAAAGGCAGTGACAAGTAGACGAGTCCGACACGGCTCCATAGTACATAAGATGTTAAAGATGCCTAATACAAAGTGTGTGTGTGTGTACTATGATTATAGAACAGTAATTAGACTGGAACTACCTGTGCATTAGAATGCTTTTAATGCACGCCTTCAAAACCAATAAAAAATAGTTTTCAGACAGACCGTGGTATAATCAAATATTCCAAATAAAATTGACTGAAGTGGAAAGTAGCCGTGTAATAAGCGGGATCATGTTCTGAACACCCTGTCAGGGTTTATTTTGCGATAACAACCGACTGGATGTAGGCTACAGTATCCCTTACAAATAACCAATATCTGCCAATTCAGAACTCACACTGTAGGAAATCTCCTCTGGTCCTGGGCTCAGTCGGTTGTAAATGCCTATGGACTGGAAAAGGTCAGAGTTGAATTACGTCAGATGTGTTTTAACTTGCACAGATAAACATGCAGTTGATGTGGTTTGATGACTCACTTGTTGGGAGGGATGTGAGTGTCTGTACCTGTTTCTGTGTTCAACGGACAACTCAGGGAGTTTTCAGCTGACTGATCGTGCTCATCGACTGTAAATATAACGTTGTGCGCTGTCAACAGTCATTTGTGCATCAGCAGCTGATATAATTCACAGCAGGCGTCGGCAGCGTAGCCTACTACTAGACCTCCATATTCAGCGGTCTTGTGGATCTGTTTTTATACTCACCTAATTCTGAGATCTTTGTCGATTCTCTGTCACAGACCTCACTGACTTTATCTCTCAGCTCTGTGAGAGCTTTCCTCAATATCAGCAAAGGAAAGTACGGATGGACGTCAATGCTGGGCCGACCTCCGGCGTCAGGTGGGGCGCAGAGCGTCTTATAGTTCTGCATGGGTCATGAGTCAGACAGGTCAAGTTAGTGAATAAGCAAACACACACCTTTTTATTCTCTGGCCCAAAACCCCCCTACAGCTTAACTTATAGCTACACAAAGAGAATGACTTTTCTTTAGCTGTCCCCATATTGTTTTGTGTGGAGTATCGTAACCTCCAGCACAAACAAACAAATTGAGTTCATATTTCAGACCCGGGACTTCACCTGTAGGAAATGGATATGATCCTCAGTGTTTGCGAGCACCTCTAACTCGGCCTCTCCTCTCCGGTGTTCAACTATCTGTTGATTCAGTCGTTCCATAAGCTTCTCCGTCTGGCTGAGAGCCGTCCTCTCCTCTCCTCTGATCAGCTCTTTCACCTCCAAATGCTTCTTTTCGACGGAGCGCAGCAGCCTGACGAAGATCTTTTCGCTGTCCTCCTCAAACGCTTGTGCAGAACGCTATTGCAGTGACAGAACAGACATTGTTTAATCCTCACCTACACTGGTGAGCCAGTCTAACAGAACGAAAACCATAAATTAAACTCAAAGAAAATAATGTGCTATATTTTTTCCCTTCTTTTTTCTTTTCATTCATATTTTTATAGCATTTCAATGTAAGCTACTGAATGATATGTATCTGAATTATGCCCCATTGCATCTAAAAAGGTTTTTATTAGTTCCAAAAAATATATATTTTTTAAATGTAATTTTTTTTTACCACCATTAGGATACATTTCTCAATACAAGTCACCCTTCAAATCTCTTCTCAAAGTTCTAACCATATTTTAGCTTTTCAATTTCACATCCAAAACTCACTAAAACGACCACAACAACACTTCTGTTAAAATCTCAGAAAATTTGGTTTAGGGTTTAATGACCCTTTAATAAAACTGACATAACAACAGATAACATTACACAATGTTGTGTTTCTTACAAAAAACAATAATGACACACTACTGTTGCATTATCTATGTTTACATTATATTACAGCATTACAGCATGTACTATAAAGATGCAAATTGGCCTTTAGTTTTGTGTCTAAGTAAGAAATGAATTTGCACAATTTGAAAGACGTAGTCATTGAATGTATTTTATATCAAAGCAATGATAAAGTATTTAGCTCATAAACTGCATTTGTTCTCAATTTTGGAAGATTTTTGAAAATTTGAACTAGAATGGTAGAGGTATGACCACATTGTAGGCCAAATGCAGAAGCAAGTTAGCATTTTAGCACTTCCGGTTCCATCGTCCCTGAGTCAATGGGATTTTTGAATGGGGTTTTGGTTTAATGGTTGCAGTAGGTTTTTTGGAACACAAGCTCAAGACACTTTTTTTTTTAAGTCCTCATGAAATCAAAATCGACCTTATTGTTAGCCCATATTAAAGGTCATACGGTGAACAATTAATCCATGCAAGTTAATACACAGGAAAAAAGTAACTTCTGGTCTGGAATGGCGTTCCCTCTCAGATGATGTCAATTTGACGGTTTGGGTTTGAATATCCTTAACCACTCCCCTCCAACCGTTAGTCTGTTATGAGCGAGAGATGGAGAGGCACTGAAGCACTGAAATAAAATTAGTTGCAACTTCCGTTTCACTGGAACTTTAAAGTTTTGTCTTGAAATAGGTGGTTGCTAACAAGTGGCTAAATGGGACTACAGAGGCTGTCGGGGAGATTTAACGTCATCACGACAAACAGGTAAGCACAGTCATAAACCTTTGATTATCGCAGTTTTTTTTTTCTTTTTCGGTTTTGTCAATAATCCAAAAGCCTATGGGAAAAACCTATTGGGTTTTTGTTGAGAGAACCAGTGTGATGCTAACTGCCAGCTGACCTTCAAAGTAACATCATACCTGCATCACTCTTTTGAGAAATGTGTTCTCTAACAATTGTAATAAACTGTATATTCATATATACAAAACAGAGTATTAGTTAGTACACTTTTTATGCTAGACCTAATTAATAAAGACTAAAAAATACTCATGTGTAAAATCCCTATAAATGTATAATAGGGTTGTGTAATTCTTAGTTACTGAGAACAGGGTTTTCAGACATAATTATACACCATCCATCCCTCGAAAATCACCAAGATTTGCACCATTCCTATGAAGTAGGAATTTAGGTGTCTTTTTTTTTCTTCTTCTTTTCTTTCCCCAACGGAACTGGGGTAAATAAAGCAGAAGCACAGTATTCCACATAAATAGAAGTCGTTATCTGACATTTTCAGTACAATTACTAGACCTACCTTGACGTATTTTACAATGTCTTTGAGTTCCTTTTCGCGTTCCTTACACCTCTGTTTTGACTTCTTCCACGCTTCCTCCAGATGTTTCTGCTCGAAAACCACCCACGTGAGAATTTTACCATCTTTAAACTCTTATTTTGTGCAATTCACAGATTTTCTTTACAGTGCTTGTTACCTGTTTTTCCATCCTCTCCTCAATCACCGACACCACGCTGTGCCCCTTATGTCCGTCTTTTAAGCATGAACTACAAATGCATTGTTGGTCTGTGCGACAGTAAACATCCCGCAATTTATTGTGCCGCGAACAGATTCTTTTCTGCAGTTGTTTTGTAACTTCAATAAGCGGGTGCATCCTGCCGCGACTCCTTTCATTGTGAAGCTTCAAGTGAATTTCACAGTATAACGTCTGACATTTCACACAGAACTTAACAGCTCTGTGTTTCTTTCCGGTGCAAACGTCACACTCCACATCGTCTGCCTTCGCACCAGGATCTTGAATGCCGGTTCTTCTCAGTTTTTCCACTATATCAGCCAGCATGGTGTTTTTAGACAGCGCAGGTCTGGGGTTAAAAGTGCGTCTGCACTGAGGGCAGCTGTATTCCTCCTTTAACTCGCATTTCCTCCAGTAACCTTTAATACACTCCATACAATAACTATGTCCGCAGGGAATAGTGACCGGTTCCCACAGCACTTCCAAGCACACTGAGCAACAGAATTGGTCTTTATCGACAGAGATGTTTGTTCCAGCCATTTTTCCCCTACATGTGTGCAGTCAGAGGAGAGCGAAGTGAAAGGCAGAAGCTGGTCACCAAGGACAGAGAGGACGAAACAATGATTGTTTGTGTACAAACTGGGCGTGAACATAATGCAGGTACAGTAGAAGCTTATCAGGTTTCAGTCCGAAACGGCCTGAAGGGGCCAATCACACAAGAACAGGAAAAGGACACTTCTTTTGCTTTTATGCAAATACAAAGTACCAGGTATAGGTAAACTTGCTTTACATGCAACATACATACATTATATTTTGTGATCTGCTCCATCATTTTGAGAAACACATTTTGACTTTTAAGCTTTGAAAAAAGAAAATGTATATAATGATATAAATATTATTTAAATATATATATTAAATAATATTATATATAAATAATATTAATATATTATATAAAAATAGAGTATTTGAAATATAATTCCAATTAATTTCTAAACTTTAAACAATTTCAAAACTCATTATATTTTTAAGTCTTTCATTGATTAGTGGTTTCCAAACATTTTCATACTAAGACCCTTCAAAAACTCTTTAGAATGAAATATGAGTACAAGTGCATTTGTTCTTTTAGTTCACATTTGCCTTGTCAAAGTTTTAGTGTGGGATAAACATGAACAAACAGATGAGTTTGAGATATCTCAAAGACAAAGAGGGATTCATATTTTGCTTGCTTTATATATATATCTACCCACCCACCCAGTTCTATTTAAGCAATAAAGGATTCGTTCACCCAAAAATGAAAATTATCCCATGATTTGCATATTGTTGCTTGAATTACAAGTATCATCAATATAGAGGTGACCATGTTTTATTCACATGCAAAGCTCATGTGACTTATCCAAATTATACAATCCAGTCATAAATACAGGCAGTTTATTTTTCATAAGCAGATTTATTTTCCCTTGAATTCATATTTTGCAAAGCTGCATGCAAATCTGTGCAGGTCCAGATGTTCAAATACTTATCTAGATGTTCTTTTTAGTTGATCAAATAATTGAGAAAGAGGTTAAAAAAAACATTAGTTGCTATTGATTGATACTGTCGTGTTCAGTCGTCACAATGAAAATATTGGCTGCATCCAAATCCCATCCTTCCCTACTACACACAGGCAAACCAGGGTATGTTATAAAAGTACTCACAAGAGTACCCAAAAAAGAACCAGATGACAATTCTTCATGTGTATATATGATGGACACTACTATCCCATGAGGCCATGGGACAAGATGTATGAACGGCAGTGAAGCGACACAACTGATGCTGGTAGGTCACATGATAATGACAACATGGTGAATGTAGTACATCCAAATTATATTCATATATAGAACATAATTTTTAGCAGTCGGAAAGTAATTACTTATTCAAAATAAGTACCTACTCAAAAAAGAATATGTCAAGCGCATTGTATCATGGGATGATTGCATACATACAGAAAACGTACACATGATTCAGTCTTTATAGTAAAATTCATTTGGGTCCACAGTAAAATCCCAGAGCCAACAAACTGCTGATAAGAAACGTTACTTTTAATTTTACCATCATTTTAAAAATACTTGCAGTTTAACAAGGTTTAATACACACAAATACATTTCAGTCATATAAAGCTAAATTAACATCAGCACTTCTATGAATATAGACATCAGTCAATAAACACTGATAAAATTACACCAATATAGCACTCTATATAATATGTATGATTAATACTTAAGAAAATACTATAATCATAGCTTAATCAACAGGTAATTAGCTTAAAATGGGCCTATTATCCTTTTTTACATGCCCATCTTTCTTTAGTGTGTAATGTTGCTGTTTGAGCAAGAAAAAGATCTACAAAGCACAAAGTCACTCCAAAGGCAGTTATTCTCTATGGTTGAGTTAGTGTTGACACGCCAGTAAGAGGAGTGACATTTCCCAAACACGCTCGAAGCCGTTGACCAATCACAACACACTGGTCCAACCGACCAATCACAGCACATTGCGCTTTTCAAAAGGAGGGGCTTCATAGAGACAGAAACTAAAAAGAGCGTTACTGACAGACTGGAAAGCGAAGAGCTGCAAAAATATCAAATACATGAGAAAATTAAGTTTTGTTTTTTTTTACATTCAGGCATGAATAAATCAAATTCAAGTCTTTGTAAAAGAGCATAATATGGCCTCTATAAAAGTTTGAACACATAATATTCCAACTATCACTCCAAGCACATCTGTAATGATAAGATATACAATTTAACATAAGTTTAAAGTTGATAGCCATTGGACAGTAGACACTGAAACGCATCTGCATTTACATTTCCGTCTTATTTAGTAATAAGAGTTTATGGTTAATATAGCTTTACATTGTTTACCATGAAAATGTGCATGTTCCAAAACACATGACAAACCAACTTTGGCCTCTTTCGGACTTTCTCAGGCCACACTTAAGGCTACCTTCGCCTCCTGCGGGGCTGTAGTCTCTGACGAGGACCTTGTGTTCGCGATCCTGAAGAGGAAAGACAAGATGAGGAGACAATGATTCACTGGATACAGAAACAAAGATGATACAGTGGTCACAGCTTAATCTCTTCATGTCTCAGGTCAACACTAAACAATCAAATATTTTCATGATACTCACCAAATGACGAGAACGGAAACACACCAATTGTTGGGACACTAACGTTAAAAGGGATCTGCACAGGCTGGCCAAACAATGGAGCTAAAGCTATGAAAAAAAGAAAAAAAAAACATGAATCCTGTTAGCAAGGATCCTGTTAACCTAGTGAGCTGCCTACATAGACTGCATTATAACGCATAATACTCAATTAAAAGTTTGGCATCACTAAAGTATTATTTTTTTTAAGAAACTGATGATTTTTATTAAGCAAAGAAACATTATATTGATAAAAAAAGACAGTAAAGGCTTTTACAATGTAAACTTTCTATTTATCAAAGAATCCTAAAGACAATTTTCAACAGTGATGTTTTATATATATAAATATATATATATATATATATATATATATATATATATATATATATATATATATATATATATATATATAAAAATAAAAGGTGGTTCCAAGATGTATACATTTATGACACCTAGTTTTGGTGGAGGAATACGCTTACCCAGAATGCACTGCAAATGAAAAATAAAACAAATAACCCAAGATAGCAGATGGAGTGAAATGTGACTATAAATATATAATAGTTAAATCTAATTAAAATATACAATTTTACCCACTATGTAAATGTGCAATGTATGTTTTTAATCAATTGTGAGTTCTTTATTTAATAATAATAAAAAAAACGTCTTTATTGGCATTGGTGGTTCCATGAGGAACATTTAACATCCATTAAACTATCCACTACACAAAAAACGTTCTTCAGAAAGTTTTTTTTTTTTTAATATATATATATATTCTTCACACTACGAAAAAAAACAACATTATTTTAAGAACTGTTCACTGAAAGCTTCTTTGAGGAACCGTTTTGAATTGTATGGACTCTTACCTGCAGTTGCCTCAGAATCTGCCTTTGGTTTAGTGCTCTGAATAATCGTAACATCGCTCACTGCGAACCGGAACAGGAGTGTTAGATTGAGTATATAGAGTAATTTCACAATAAAGGAAATATTGATTTAGTCTTTAATGGCTTAAAGTGTGTCATTTAAAACACAATGCAAGTCTGTTCACCTTTCTCTGAGATATTGACACATCCCCCCTGGCAGACGTCCTCGAGGAGGGCCTGAAACTCTGTTACCGCCGCCATCACTATTCCAAAGTTTGGGTCAGAGGTAATGTTTGGCAGGTCAACGGGAACAGGCTGAGCACACAGAGACTTGCAGTTCTGGACAAGAACGATGCAAAAAAATAATGTTAGCCATAGGCAGCGGTTTGACTTTAAACTTGTGTGAATCATAAACCGTATGCAACCCAAATACAATTCCTGCTACTGGTTTCAGTTCACAAAGACTAGTTTTCATCTCTGCACATAATGACAAATTAAAGCACAGACTGATGCAATCTCAATTCCGCCTCTGTTCGAGTCCTTTGAAGTTCTGAATAAAGGTTCGCCTTGTGAAACTCAATGAAAACCAGGAACAGTCCAAAGGACAAAAGTGGGTTCAGAGCTCATGCCTGCTAAGACTTTCTTTAGCGAATGCTCACATTGGAAGAAAATGGTCACCTAAAAGTAAACATGGGTAAAGTTACCATGAAATCAAAAATGCCAAATCTTTTTTTTTTAGCTTATTAGAAATTATTTATCTGTATATATATATATATATATATATATATATATATATATATATATATATATATATATATATATATATATATATATATATATATATATATTTTTTTTTTTAAATTATTATTTATTTATTTATTTTATTCATATGCCCTCTGTATCTTTAATCAGTATTATTTCACTGTAATGCTAAATCTCTAAGACAATTACTTTTTTAATTCATTAAATTAAAATATTGACACTGGCAAGCTTTTTTTAAATTATAAATCATTACTGGTCATCCATTATATCTATGTATCTATATAAATATGGGGGGGGGGACTAGCAAAAACTAGCCTATGAAAAAAAAAATAGCCTTAAAAATTAGCCTATGACTCATAATATAAGTTAAATCTTTATAAATATATCACAGTACAAATACTATAAATACTATATTTGAGGTAAAATCTAATTCAACTTTTTTCTTTCTCCGTTGGGTTTTTTCTCCCAATAAATTAGGAAATTAAAGAAATAAAAGATCCAATTTTGATGAAACATTAAAAATCAGACTTTTTTTTTTTTTAATTGCAAGTTTATTTCTTGCAATTATTCTAAAAAATAAAAAGTCTGAAATGCAAAATGATAAATTTAAATTGTGAGAAAAAGTCAGAGAACATTCATCTTTTGGTGAATTATTATGTCAACATGAAAAACCTGTAGCTGAAAAATCCAACAATAAAACTTCATTATGGCGTGAGTGAGAGCTGCTCAGTGGTTAAAGCTCCACTGTGTGATATTTTCCTCCATCTAGCGGTGTAAAGGTATATGACCATCCAGTGAATAATAGTTTCTGTTCCTCTCAATTCTGATTTCGTTTTAACTCCTACGGTGGCCGATTTAGTCCAAGATTAACATGGGAATCCCCCTCTTCACATTCGACACGGTGCCATCGAGTGTTAAAACGCAAATGGCGAAGCTTGAATTTATGGGTATGTCCCTCTTTGGCTAATGTACTTTCAAGATGGAGGGTCAACATGGCGACCAGCATTCGAACCCCTCACCCGTATGTATTTTCAATGGCATATTATAAACTTACGAGAATACTTTATTACTTGAAAGAAGTAAATATACATTAATAAGCACATATATTTGAAAGGACTAAGTGTTTTTAGCTACGAATAAACTAAAAAAGTTACACAGTGTAGCTTTAAAGACACTTATTATGTTCAAAAATGAGCTTCATGAACTAACCCTCTTTGTGCTTGGATGAGGCACTTAACTTTAAGACACTCCAGAGACTTTGGATAAGAAAGCAATTTGTGAATAACCAGCAGCATTACCTGAAGGAAGGCGATATGGTCCTCTGTTTGCGAGAGCTCTCCTAATTCACCGTGTCTTTTCTTCAGCTCTGTTATCTCCTGCTCCAGTTGTTGCAGAAGTGCTTCAGCCTGGCTCACTGCCGCCCTCTCCTGACCCCGGATCAGCTCCTTCACTTCAGCACGCCGTCGCTCTATGGAGCACACCAGCTCTGTGAAGATGCGCTCGCTCTCCTCAAGGGCTGTCTGTGCGGAGAGCTGAGGAGACAAAAGCCAAATGATGAAGCGTGACTTCGGCTTTAAAGGGGTCATGCCGTGGAAAACAGGATTTTTCTTGCTCTTTTGAAGTTAGAGTTTGATGAGCTATGTAGACATACTGTCACTTTCAGAACTCGTTACTGCAACTAAAGTGCCAAATGGCTCATTCAGAAATCTTTCTACAGCCTTGGATTTGAGATCATATAACTTGTTAAAGAACTAGTGACTTTAAAATGAAAATTGGCTCATGATTTTCTCCCCTCAAGCCATTCTAGGTGTATACGACTTTATGATGAACACAACTGGAGTTATTTTAATAAATATCCTGACACTTCAAAGATTTATAATGGCAGTGACGTGGTCTATTGATTTGAAGCTCAAAAAAGCACATCTATCCATAATAAACACATCACAATGGGTTTTTGTAAGAAAAATATCTAGCTTCCAGCAGACCGCCTACCGTATTCAACTTAATAACGCTTCTAATGATACATATATCGCATTTTTATTTTATTGTGTTCATCAGAAGGAAGAGTCATATTCACCTAGAATGGCTTGAGGGTGAGTGAATCATGAGGTAATTTTCATGTTCAGAGTCTTATTACTGTGTCGTAGTCAAAGATGTAACAGATAATCTTTAAATGAATACCTTCAGCATTTTATTTATACTGCCTGACGGGTCTTGACTCTGGATCTGGGGCTGGCTACTCTGGATCTGAATCTTTTAGGGTGTGTTCACACTTGTAGTTCGATTCGCTTGGTCCAGACCAAAAAAAAAAACGTTTTGTCCAAGTTCATATTGGCATTTTAACAACGAACCTAAAGGCATAGGGATATGTTCACAACCTGATTGTTTGGCTTTAATTACATGTATTTTGCAATGGAACTTATCAAACACCCAAAACGAAATGCGCTCGTTGTATGTGCGTAGCTACATATGATGGTATTTTTATTTTTTTTATTATGTAAACCAAGATACTATTTACAGAGACAAATACAAAATAACCAAGATCAATAAAATAAACAATACAACAATCAATTGTTTGTTTGTGTGTGTGTGTGTGTGTGTGTGTGTGTGTGTGTGTGTGTGTGTGTGTGTGTGTGTGTGTGTGTGTAGCATACAAACAAAGGAACATATGATGTTATTTTGACCATCTGAGAACTCGTGAAGCTTATAAAATGTTGTAAAGGAATCAAACCACCGGCAGGTATCCCTCCGTCACACAATCAAACCAAGATCTGCGGTTCTGATGCCTGAACGAGACTGTGACGGGAATCATGCTTGAGTATTCTGTCCTTTTCAGGGCTGCATCTTGTCATATCTTGCATTATTTGTCTTTTACCAATCTTTTCAGCTGTTTTGGGTTTGGATGACAGCGTTCAAATGAACCGCACTAACAGAGCAATCACACCAGTTCATTTTAATGCACCCAAATATGCCAAGTGGTAACACATCCTTTGTTAAGTCTTAGTATAGTTCTGTGTCCGAAACTGCCCTATACTCTTAAATAGGGATGTTATCAAGTGCATTTATTCAATCCCACAATGCACCACCATAATGAGTGTAAAACCGATGTATGCTCAACTGCTAGGGAATACCCAGTCGTGCCGAATTAATTCCAGATGGAGCTGGCAGCTGATTCTTCCATTTTCCAAACTGCTGGTCCAATGCTGGTACAGCGTAATATCATACAGGTATACATTTCATTTTACTTGACTGTTTATTTATGGTATATAGATAGTTTCCATGACAAATAAATACTTTCATTACTACTGGAGCTGCCAGTTTGCTAAGTTTCAAATGATTAAACAACAAACACAAACTATTCAGGAGCGGCAGCTTTTCTTGCACACTCCTTTTCATTCACTCCTTCAAGTAGACTATATTAGTGAAGTAATGTAGGGGATAGTGAATGGGGGTATAGGGGGCGATTTCAGACACAATTAGGTCTAGGAGGTCCGGTATTGGTCTAGGTCTTGACTTTGGCTCTGTAGTCAGTCAAAAAGGAGGTCATTAGAAAGAGTTCAATAGATAGTTCAAAAGAACAGCATTATTTGAAATAGAAATATTTTGTATTATGCACTTTTTGATGAATTTAATGCATCCTTGCTGTATTAAAGGTCCCGTTCTTTGCGTGTTTTCGAAGCTTTGATTATGTTTACAGTGTGCAATATAACATGAGTTTATGTTTCGCGTGTAAAAAAACAGTATTTTTCACACAATTGACTTATCTGTACAGCGCTGTTTTCCCTGTCCTAAAAACGGCCTGATGAATTCCTTGTTCCATGAAGTCCCTCCCTTAGAAATACGTAACGAGTTCTGATTGGGCTAGCAAAGCGCTGTGTTGTGATTGGACAGCAGCTTAGCGCACTTTGCCCGGAAAGGTCCCGCCTCTTACCATAACGGGGAGATGCACGCGCTGAATGCGCACTCTTCTCCACGTGGGAGAGCACTAAACCACGCCCCCTATTTTGCGTGTTCTTGTGGGCAGAGGGTTAGTCAACAAACGGTTCTAGTGACGTCATTACAGCAGGAAGTGCAGGGGTGTAGTCCAAACCGGCCGCTCGCTGTAGGCTTTGAAAGGGAACTTCTGTTAAATAAAATATCTCGCTTGGCATTGAACTTTGAGCTTTATAATTTTACAGGTATTATTTATGCTCCAACAGCAACATTACACACTAACTAAAATTTGAAAGATGGAATCGCGAAGAAAAGGACCTTTAATTTCTTACCCCAAATGCATATAAAACTTTAAAATTAACTACAAAAAAACATTAGACTTTCTTCTTACTACCAACATTTAATATAAAAATACTAGACGTCTGTGTTATTTGCCCCCAATAAATAAACCACTACTGAAAAGCTAAAGGTTTACATGGATTGACCTCTTTCATAAGTTCTGTGATAGGAAAACACTCACAGTGAGCATCTGTGTAGCCTGTCTCAGGTCTGCCAGCTCCTTCTCTCTCTCATGAATCGTCTGCTGGGAAGTCCTCTGCATCTCCGCCAGAGCATTCTGGGAAAGAAAAACAGGTTACACAATAGTTTGTTCTTCTCACTCACAAAAACCACACTCTAGAAATGGTCTACAATTTTACCTTTTTCTCATTCATCTCTGTTGTAGCTAGAACAGAGTCATGTCCTTTGTGCTCATCCGTTAAACAAAGGTAACAAATACATTGCTGATCTGTGCGGCAAAACACCTCTAATAGTTTATCATGCCGAGAGCAGAGCTGTTCTTGTATCTTCTTTGAAGGAGAAACCAGCTTGTGTTTCTGAAAGGCAGGAGACTCGTAGTGAGGTTGAAGGTGAGTCTCGCAGTAAGAAGCCAGACAGACCAGGCAGGATTTAAAGGCTTTGTTTTTCTTCCCAGAGCACACGTCACATTCGACGTCCCCAGGTTCAGCTTGGGTCGGATCGGATGGGGTCGGCCCAGCATGCAGTCCTGTCTTCTTCAGTTTCTCCACCACATCTGCTAGCATCGTGTTCCTGCCTAGCACAGGTCTGGGAGCGAAGCTCTGCCTGCATTGAGGGCAGCCATAAATCCCCAGATAGTCGTCCTGGTCCCAGTAGCCTTTAATGCAGCCTTTACAATAACTGTGTCCACATGGAATAGTCACAGGGTCCTTTAAGACATCCAGGCATATAGAACAGTTAAACTGGTCATGATCCAGAAAAACCCCAGCTTGCGCCATTTTAAAAGGTTTCTTGCCGTCCAGTGGCAGAATGAATTCGAGGCAAGCTTTGTTTATGCAGGAAGTGAGTCATGTGACCAGAGTCTGACAGGAGGGGGAGGGGCGAAACAGCTGCTCTGCACAACAACTGAGCATGTCAGAAAATACATGTCTCGGAGCTGCAGTATTAAGAATTAGTGCTGAAACTAACTAAATTAATTTAGACCAAAAGTCCTAAAAATCAGAAGCTAATAATTGTGTGTATATATATATATATATATATATATATATATATATATATTGTATTCTAGATAGATAGATATAGATAGTAATGTATATCCAAGTAATTGTCCTCAAAGGTGATCTATTTTTATCGATATTTTTATAGACACACAATTATTAGCTTCTGATTTTTAGGACATTTGGTCTAAATTAATTTAGTTAGTTTCAGCACTAATTCTTAATACTGCAGCTCCGACACATGTATTTTCAGATATATATATATATATATATATATATATATATATTAAAAAAAACATTGCATAACATTATGGCCTATTAAATTGATGTGTTAGAAGCAGGAAAAATGGGCAAGCGTAAGGATTTGAGCGAGTTTCCGGTCTGCAATGGTCAGTATCTATCAAAAGTTGTCGATTGAAAGGAACAGTGGTGAACCGGCGACAGGGTAATGGGTGGCCAAGGCGCATTGATGCACGTGGTGAGCGAAGGTGTGAGAATACACAGTGCATCGCAGTTTGTTGTATATGTGGCAGTATGCATCAACAGTGGGCGTGTTAGCATCAGAACTGAACCACAACGCATGGATGGCTGGATGTGTGTGCACATGGCATCAGTGTGCACTATGTGAAGAAGGCAAGCCGGCGGAGGCAGTGTGATGCTTTGGGCAATGTTCTGCTGGGAAACCTTGGGTCCTCCATCCATGTGGATGTTACTTTGACACGTCCCACCTACCTAGCATTGCAGACCATGTTCACCCTTTCATAGAAACGGTATTCCCTGGTGGCTGTGGCTCTTTCAGCAGGATAATGTGCCGGCCACAAAGCAAAAATGGTTCAGGAATGGTTTGAGGAGCACAACCAGTTTGAGATGTTGACTTGGCCTCTCAATCTCAATCTAATCGAGCATCTGTGGGATATCCTGAAACAACCAGTCCAATCCATGGAGGCCCCACCTTGCAATTTACAGGACTTAAAGGATCTGCTGCTAACATCTTGGTGCCAGATACCACAGCACACCTTCAGGGGTCTAGTGGAGTCCATGCCTCGACGGGCCAGGGCTGTTTTGGCAGCAAAAAGGGGGGCCAACATAATATTATGCCATAATGTTATGCCCGATTTGCGTACATACATACATATAAGAAAAATATGGTACAAATGAATAAACTAAACATGTAAAAACATTTTTAAAAATATGAAAGACAATTAAGCCTGCTTTTAGGATCATAAATTAACCTTTAATACCTTTTTATGTAATATACACCGTGAGGTCCACAAAGAAACTGATCTAATTTAAACTTGGAAATAAACGTAATTATTTAGAATTTTAAGGAAAACAAAGAAACATTATATTTTTTACAAAGAACATTACATCTTAAAACCAATAAAAATTATTATTACCAGAGTTCTCTGGTCATATCAATGAGAGATTATAAGAACTCCTTTGTACATAATTTGTCAGATTTTCTATCTTACACTGAAGCGTAAGAACATGATCATCAGGTTTTGTTCATGAGAGCTTCAGTGCTGCTGCCATTCGTTCATAGGAGAAAAAACATGCCGAGACATTCTGAAACCCATATACAGGTCCTTCTAAAAAAAATTGCATATTGTGAAGTTCATTATGTTCCATAATGTAATGATAAAAATTAAACTTTGCACACCAACTGAAATATTTCAGGTCTTTATTGTTTTAATACTGATGATTTTGGCATACAGCTCATGAAACCCCAAAATTCCTATCTCAAAAAATTAGCATAGTTTATTATCTATGCATAGCATAAATTATCACAAAAAAATATGTGAAAGTTAAATTTGTATCATTGCATTATGGAAAATAATGAACTATATCACAAAATGCTAAGTTTTTGAGAAGGACCTGTACATTTTTAATTCAACTTTCCACTCAGAGTGTAATAGGACACTAGATGGCAGCAGTGCTGCTTTCACTTGATACAGAATCATGGACAGGGTTTATAAGCAAATGCTTCTAATAAATTAGAAACATATACAAACATTACTTATAATGCAGTATTTTATTTCATAATGCAAGTCTTCAGGTTTCATTACAGGTGCTTAAAATACTTTACATAAATACTCTTCTTAAAGAAATTATGCAAATAATTACTTGAATAAATACATGTTCCCTTTTCATAAATAATAACAATAAACCATTTCAGTTTTAAATAGGCAAACTATATTAACATATCTGACCGGCACAACAAATCCATGAGGTGATATGATAAATCAACACACTCATTTACCATTATACTACTAAAATACTCAGTGCAAATCCTTCTAAGGTGACTTTCGTTACGGTCATGTGCGTATTTGGTCAAGGGAGCGTTCCAAAGCTCCGAGCATTCAAGTTTTTTCCAACATTTGTTCATGCGTTCTGTTTATCAACACAGAAACATGCTCTGCGTTTTATCAGTTCCATTCCTTGCAGCTTCTGGAGTGGATTTTGTAAATACAATAATGACGTTGCAATGCTTCTGAACTAAAATAAACTATACAAAGGGCTGGTATGATAGAGTAAACGCTGAAGCTTCCAACAGCGACAGGTTCCGGATCAGAAAACCCTTTTGTAATTTTAAAACTGACATTAAGAGACATTATATGATTCAAGGTTAGCGTCACGGGGAAACTTACATGCACAAGGAAGGCTTACGGTAATGGTTTTAGATACGATCATTTGGTCTTCTCGTCTAGTCCACTCTCTGCTCTCAGAGCCTGACTACTAGCAGAGATGAATCTAATCCAGTGCTGAAGATCCTCTGAAATATCAGGGCAGTCCACCTTCAAATTACAGACATATGGGTTATGTTAGTCAAACAGGAACATATTGAAAGTAAATCATGGTAGTACTGTACATGCCCAATAATATGGTACGCTCTAATTTCATAACAGGGGACGGCGACCCCCAGGGGGCCACAAGGGAGTGCTAGGAGATTAGATAGATAGATAGATAGATAGATAGATAGATAGATAGATAGATAGATAGATAGATAGATAGATAGATAGATAGATAGATAGATAGATAGATAGATAGATAGATAGATAGATATAAATAACCATATTATTTTAAATAAATAAAACATTTTATTAAAATAAATAAAGATCCAAGTCATTGATCGATTCACCGATTCATAACCGTTTGAATCTTTATTTGAGGATTGAACATAAACAAGGAAGAGACCATGCTGAATAAAGTCGTAGTTTTTGTTATTTTTGGACCAAAATATATTTTTGATGCTTTAAGATATTCTAATTAACCCACTGATGTCACATATGGACTACTTTGATGATGTTTTTATTCCCTTTCTGGACAGTATAGTGTGCATTTACACTTGGATACGCTGTCGGACTAAATCTAAAATATCTTAAACTATGTCTGAAGATGAACGGAGGTCTTAAGGGTGAGGAACGACATTAGGGTGATGAGTTAATGACATCAATTTCATTTTTGGGTGAACTAACCCTTTAAGGTGATGTAGTTACAAGTTATTACAGGTGCTTACTATAATAATAACAGTTATGTAATTACAAGTAACTAACCGAAACCAAACCGAAACTCTAGTAAGTACATGTAGTAATATTACAGTACTTATTTGAGTATGTACAAAGTAACTACATTGACGGAAAGTATAGCCCTGGTGGTTTCAGGAAGATTTTTAAGAATTAGTAAAATTGTGAACATTAATTAATGTTCTCCCACTCCAGACCCTGATTCAAGCTATAGTTTATATTTCTTATGGATATTTAAATTCATTTTATGTGTAAAGCGTGTTGCATTAACATTGTGTATACAGTATGTGCTATATAAACTTGCCTTGCCTACAGCACCTATAAAGTGTAACCAAAATGCTATTTTTTTTTACGTTATAAATAGGATATTTATACAAATATAGGCTACTATAACAGCCTTTTAAATTGAAGGATAAAGGTCCCTGGCGGGCCAGTGGCTTCTAAAAGATGGAAATCAACTGCTTTAATGCACATAATAAATGGTAAAAAAAAAAAAATGCATACCTTCTTCTTGCAAAGGCAATCCAAGATATTCTGTGGATTTCCGCGAATCACGTTCTGTCGACACAGCATGACAGCAGAAATGAACCCGTCTGACTTGGACACGAATCTCTGCTCTATGTAGAAGGACTTCTCATCCCACGACACGATCCGGGTGCGCAGCTCGAACGCCTCGCCGAGGGCCAGCGAGCGTCTGTAGCGGATGGTCGTGGCCCCGACCACCATAGTGGCGTTGAGCGAGCGCGCGGCCCTGAAGAGCCCGTTCCGGGTGCAGTGCGCAAAGCGGGCGAAGTCGCACTCGCGCAGATAGCGGGCGTTATTCATGTGACACATGAAGTCCAGGTCGTGAGGCAAAACCCGTCCGTGGACGACCTGCTCGGCCAGAACATCTCGAACCGGACCCTGGAACCAGCACTTGATCGCCATCCATGAGCCCCTCAGGAAGTACCAGACGTCAAAACTGCCGAACAGAACCAGAGACCCGGACAGAACCCACAGCAGCATGATTCTGTTACACAGTGAAGACTATTAATTATTCACATCATGAATAATTCACGTGGAGATACAGAACTGGGTTAATTGAATATTTTAAAGCCCGACTGTAAAGAGAAAGCGATCCAGACCGGCTTCAGATGCTACAAAATGCGACGTAATGCATTATTAGGTCATTATAAAAAATCCTAATGCAATAGTTGCTATGAGAATATATGTAACATCATTCACCCATTCATTTCGGAAATGAACGGGGGGGAAAAAAATCTACATTTAGATTAAATATCAAATCGCACATACAGAATACTGACGCTCGTGCAAAGAAACCCACCCCAGGCCTAACGGTTTGCGCTTAAATACACATAAATAGATGAACTAGGTGCATTTATTAATGTTTAGAATCATAATCTTCCCAAATATGACATTTCTGGATACTCACGCGATGGTCACCCAAAAACCGGCTTCACGCACTTCCGCAATGACAGAGACTACGCAGTGATTGGTTTAACTAGACCACGTGCCTACGACAGTAGGCCGCACTACGAACGGCATGACGCCAGATTCTCTCTCATCCTACTAGAAAACACAAAAACATATTTTATATAAGAGTTGTTACAGAACCTCAGAGATTCAGAGGAGTTTCACTCTACCACTTGAATTTTGTATTAGGACAGTCAAAATACAAAGAAAAATAATTATCTCACAGTAACATGATTACAATATATTAATGAAGGAGTTATTTATATTTAGTCACTTGTTCATTTGTTCCATTTCTTCTTCTTATTATTAATATTATTTTATTTACTTCCGATTAGTGCTTCACAGTCCATTCCGTTAATACACCATGAAATACGGCAGAAAAAAAATTCTCTATTGTTTTTAATAATTCATTTTTAGATATTCACTATCTTAGGCTTGCAAGACACAGCATGACATGGATCAGGCTTTTGGACTACAGCAGAACTCACATTTTTATTTTACATTGGAATATCCAAACACCTGAGACATTAATGTGCATCAGAGCGGTCTTGCGTTTTTGTAAACCAGTGTGCGAGAGTTCATTTAAGGCAGTGAGCCATCATTCGTTCTTTTTATTATCGAGCTGACATTCCCCCCTGAGGGCTTTACTGCTGGCCGAGATGAAATTGATCCAGTGCTGCAGGTCTTCAGGAAATTCTGGCACTTCAACCTAGAAAGTCAGATAATAAAATGTCAGGATTTAATGTTTTCAAAATCAGACGATTAATATTCGATTGGAACAACATGAAGGTAAATCAATTATTTGTTAAGAACTAGTCCTTTAACTTAGGTATTCCTCAATTAGGGGTGAGTCACACTCAAAAAATATAGAAGACTACATGAAAAAAAATTAAATGAATGTGCTTTGTTTCAAATAATATATATATTTTTAATATTTGTTTTATGGGGGGAGGATTTCATATTACTAGACAATATACCTCTAAATTATGCACCATTTATTTCTATATAAAAACTGGTTTTATTATTTTTAAATAATACAAATATTTATATATGGCTGTGTATTCCTTAGTTGCTTATAAGAGTAATTCGCAGACATAATTACTTATTTTTTATTAAGTTTTGCATACATTTAGACATTAACAAAGACTTGCATTTGAGGCTGATTGTAGATGTGATTAAAGACCATTTAATCTTTTCTTTTTTGTGTTTATATAGCAAGTGCCATCAAAGTAAAAAGGTTTTGAATGATTACATTTAAGTCAAAAAATTCAAAACACAAAATAATTTGGTCACCTGTGATTTTCCCCAACTAAGACATGTTCCGGGGTCAACATATTTAGCCCAAAAATGTAGTCTTAACCCTAACCCTGAGGTGGATTTAGTGATTTGGGGCTCCAGGCAAAAGTAATAAATGCTCTATACAATTACACACACACACTGACATGGATCAACCTTGAGGTTCATTTCTCTATTGTGATGCTCCCTGAGGCATGACTGTGTCCCAAACTTGTGCCTGACTTTTCTATATTTTTCATTGTTTCATGTTGTAGACTCCTCATTTTAGACCCTAAAGTAGCAACTGTAGGCTATATTGTGAAATTACACATGGAAATGTCCAAGGGGTTTGGTGTGGTTTAGACTTGTATTATCATAATTGTTTTTAGTAGGTTGGACACTAGGTGGTGCTTTGGGGTATTTTTTTTGTGTGTAATTATAAACTGAAAAATGAAATTTAGCCCATGATTTATTACATTAGCCGCGGTTTAACTGCAGGAACTTTCCCCTGTAAACATTTCCCTCTCCGAAAGTCCCTGCTTGCAAGGGAGTACCTTTTCAAAGTTCAGGGGTGGGACTCGGGTGCTGAACATGCTGCACACATCTAGCCGGGTGCGTGTCCACAGTTTGCAGTGTGTGTGTGTGCTCACTACTTACTACTCCTATGTGTGTGCACCAGCTTGTATGGGTTAAATGCAGAGGACAAATTTCAAGAATGGACTTGGCCTTTACATGTCACTTTACACTGTCATGTTGTAGGAGGTGCAATCACATTCACCAAAGACCACCAGAGGGGAAATTTTAATTTACTACAAATTAAAAGTTTTAGTAAATCTAAAGCCGCTCACCTTTCTTTTGCACAGGTACTGCAGGATCTTGTCCGGACTGCTGCGCAGGACATTCTGTTTGCAGAACATAACAGCCGAGACCATCCCATCTTTACAAGACACAAAGCGCTGCTCCAGGTAAAATGACTTGTCGTCCCAGGTGATGATTCGACTGCGCAGCTCAAACGCCTCGCCGACACACAGTGGGCGTCTATAGCGAATTGTAGTTGCCCCAACAACCATGGTGGACCCGAGAGCTCTTAATGCCTTGAACACCCCATTGCGGGTGTAAAGAGACAAACGGGCAAAGTCACACTCGCGTAGGTAGCGGGCGTTGTTCATATGGCAAAGGTCAACATCATGGAGAACGACTCGTCCGCAGGCGGTCTGCTCTCCCGTGACATCAAATACAGGTGAGAGGAACCAGGCCCTTACCACCACGACCACTGCCCGGATATAATACCACACATCCACAGTGCAGAACAGGAGAAGCAACACACCCAGAATCCACAGCAGTGTGTCCTCCCTGTCATATACAGAAGTCACATTGAGGCCAGAATACACAAGAGATATATATTAAACATATGCATGGGCAGCTGACATGCCATGTCAGCGATTTAAAACAGTTTTGAACAAACATTCTTTATTTTATTCTATTGTTACAATTCTATTTTTTTAATTAAAAAGTTGCATGTTAGTTGTCAGTATATTTCTTTCTATGCTGCATGAAAGAGTGTTTGTGCTCACATGTTATTCTTAAAGGGACAATAACATTTAATCATTTAGCAGACGCTTTTATCCAAAGCGACTTACAAAAAAGGGGAGAGCAAGTACACCCAAAGATTAAAATTCTGTCATTATTTACTCACCCCCACTCGTTGTTCAAAACCTAAATGAGTTTATTTCTTCTGTTGATCACAAAAGAAGATATTTTGAAAAATTCTTGTAACCAGACAGTTGCTGGCACCCATTGACTTTCATCATGTATTTTTTCCTACTATGGAAGACAATGACTGCCATCAACTCTTTGGTTACCAACACTGTACAAAATATCATCTTTGATAAGTAAATGATGACAACATGTTAATTTTTGGGTGATCTATCTCTTTGAGGTTCAGAGATTTTCAGGTTTTTGCTACAAGTCTCATTCAAGTTGAACTAGTTAGGCTGGTTTGTGAACACGTTTTAACGAGATTTTCGGCTGCTTCGTATGAACGTACTTCCAGAATCAAACTCCAGAGAATGTATTTGTGGGAGGAAAATAATATTTTGAGTACCTGTTGTTGATTAATGCATTGACGAGAGAAACTGATTAAAATCCACACTGTCACTTTAATTTAAATCTAATCCTAACAGTTTAACAAACTTCTGTTTGAGAGAAAACAATTAGGCTACCTTGCTAGAATATTTGCGCCCTTTTAGTAACATTTTATAATAAGCCATTACATTTCGTTAACTTCATTGGCTAACATGAAGTAACAATAAAATAATAGTACTTACTTATTAGTCTTGCTCTTAGGTATGTCTTAGTTAAAATCAAAAGTTGTATCTGTTAATAACCTGAGCAATGAACAGTTGTATTTTTATTACCTAACTAACGTTACTGTAACAAATACTGATAATTGTAGTTATTGTATTTTAATGCATTAACTATTTTGTTTTATGAACGACTGTTCAGCACGTTGATATTATTTAACGTTACAGCGTTAAGGATCAAAGTTGTCATTTGAACAGAAACTGTTTTTAAAAAACTGTCACCTTTCTGCACAGTGTAAATCTTTGCGAAATCAGTTGTTCATTTATAACGATAAAACTACACGTCGGAAGTAAATAATAGTTGTGAAAGTGTCAAACACAGCACTTACATGTCCACGCTTTTACCAGCTGCTCCTTTACGTTCTGTACGTCTCCTGACTGAACGCACGGCGACACGCCCCTAGATATGACGCAACGAGAAGCTGTTTTTTGTTTTGTTTTGCTTTGTTTTGTTTTGTTTTGTTTTTTGCTTGAAAAAAGCATGATACCAAACAAAGCACAAAAAGACAAATCTTAATGCAATTGCAAGAAGTTCAGATAGCAGAATAATACTTTTTTTATTTGTATTTAAAAAAATAAATGCTATTACAGGAGGGGTCATCCAAAATTCCTTTAGAAGATTATTATTATGTAGTTTAAGGCTTTTTGTTACGCATGAGTCTAAAGATTTGAAGAATATCATTCAATCTTTATGAAGAATGTGGAAGAATCTGCATTTATAGTAGGCTAATTTGCTAACAGCGTTCAGAAGGAGCTTTGCTAAGCATGTTTTTGTTAAGATTTAAGCTCAATATTTCACATACCTGGGAATTTTGTTCACCAAAGAAACTATTTTGCATCAGTTTTTTTACTGTATTTACTAGAAGTATATAAACTGAAGTATAGAAGTGTGTGTAGCTATTTGATGTGATTTTTTTATACTAGACAATTTGGAATGTAACGAACAACATATACAGTTATTTATTTATTAGAAAAATAACATACATTTTTTTTTTTTGTATAGCGCTTTTTTAGACATGGAATGCAACTCCAAAGTCTCAAAGTGCTTTACATTGAGGTTTCACCTCAATAATAATATAAAATTCTATAAATAAACCACACACACACACACACACACACACACACACACAACACACACACACACACACACACACACACACACACACACACACACACACACACACACACACACACACACACACACACACACACACACACACACACACACACACACACACACTATAGAGAGAATCACTGATAACTTTAAAAATATATGTTTTAACCTGCCTTTTAAAAATATGAATGCTAGCCTCTTTCACTTTAAGTTGACAATTACTACATTTTTGGAGCATGTATTTTAACAGACAGTTCGGAAATAAAAGTGCTAGATTATGTAGTGCATTATAAACCAATAAAATAACCTTAAAACCAATCCTTTAATAAACTAGTAAATCATTTATTTAAAACCGGTGTAATATGCTCTCTCCTTTTTAATTTCATTAGTACTCTGGCTGCAGCATTTTGTATCAATCTTAGGTAAGCCAATATACAAGATGAGAGAAGATAAAAGCATGAATGGGTTTCTTAGCATCATCAGATAAGAAAGGACATTTCTCTGATGATAAACAAAAGCAAGTTTTTGTCACTTGATTAATATGAGACTTCAAATTCAGGTCACAGTTTAAAATGACACCCGTTCTTTTTTGTAGGGCTAAGGAACCCAATCCAGCTTCTATCTGCTAATGTTTTTGGCCCACAATAACAATTTCAGTTTAGTCTTCCTTTCAGTGTATAATTGTATATCATCAGTGGCATAAGCGTAATAATTGATGTCATATTTGCTGCCCAAAGGGAGCACTCACTACCTTTAATAATGCCGTGACCTTATCTGAAACCTGACAGATTTTTCTCCAGAATATTATATTCATCTAAAAACTGATGAAGTTGCTGCAATACAACTTTCTAAAATCATACTAAAAAAAAACAAAAAAAAAAACACATGTTAGCAATTGACCAGAAGCTATTAAAGTAGAGAACAATACAGGTTTCTTTTCTTATAAGTGGCTTCACAACAACACATTTAAAAGCCTTTGGGAAAATGCAGAAAAAATGCCTGCATGTCTCCAGGGAACAATTAACTATATCAAGGACGTAGTCTATCAAACAGTGTGAAACTTTAAAAAATATATTGTTGGTATGGGTCAAGATAGCTGGAAGAGGAATTTAGCTTAGAAGATTCTCTCTGATAACTGTCCTGAACAATTCCTTTTTATGATGTGGACAACTTCCCAAATCATCCATGGAACAAAATTATCAGTATGATCAATAGCAGATCTAATCGGTATTATTAAAAAAATATGTGAATTAGATATGATTTTTTTCATTGCTCCATGGTCCAGTTCTGATGCCCACTGCTGACACTTTCGGAGCATGGTCACCCTGACTGGTCAGCGGCTAAGCAGCACCATACGCAACAAACTGCGATGCACTGTCTATTCTGACACCTTTCTATCAGAACCAGCATTAACTTCTTGAACATTTAGAGCTGCAGTAGCTCGTCTGTTTGATCGAACCACACGGAACAGCCTTCGCTCCACTCGTGCATCACTGAGCCTTGGCCGCCCATGACCCTGTCGCCGGTTCTCCGCTGTTCCTTCCTTGGAGCACTTTTAATAAATACTGACCACTGCAGACCGGGAATAGCCCACAAGAGCTGCAGTTTTAGAGATGCTTAAAATTCTTGTAGAGCATGCTGCATTGTGGGATACTGTGTATAATGTACATTTTGTCAAATGTTGCAGTCTGCATACTGTACAATACACGGTGTACAGGGTATATGCTGTTACTAATATAACCATACTGTTTTTTACTGCGTACATTAATTAGGTTAAGTAGGCATGTATCTCAGAAGCTCAAATTTGGATGCACTGACCATCTAAAATATCCTAGCATGAGCAGATTTGCATTTGTTTGAGAAGATTCTCGCAGAATTCAAGTCATGAATGACTGTTTATTTAAAAACTGTAGCAGCTCATCCAAGCTGCTCGTGTGTTTTCATATTTTTTTAATTAATGGAGCATGTGGGATGCATAAATTTACATGTTTTAAAGGTTCCTTGTCTTTTTATGAATTCAGGTATTCATATCTGCTGGATTCGTCCCTGCTTTGGCTGCAGTTTGTGTCCTCTGAGAAGTCCTGTAAGTCAATATGAATGATGAATTATAGGAGATTGAGTCTGGCATTGTCAGTGACGGAGAGGGATGAACAGGCCTTCGGAACGTCTGAAAGAAACGGAAAATTACTGAAGCCATCTTCCCCCATTCTCCTTTCTCATATGGCATTACCACATGAATTCATCAAAGGTTTAACGTGAAAATAATAGCTCTGCAGTGTGTCTGAATGTGAATAATCTGCTGAAGTTAAATGGGCTGAAATTCCAAGAAGACAGATATTGTCTCAGGAGCGAGCATTAGTCATGACACTTCTGTCGCATAAATGGCATCCTGTGATTCTGTTGAGACAGGAGAGCGTTTGAAAAACAGCCGTCCATCACGTTAATGGAAATCTATCGATTGTGGTGCAATGTGTTTCTGAAATCGTAATGAGCATATTGAGGGGTAGCTGGTGAAAAGCATTGAGGAGGATTTACAGACCACTGCGTTGATGGGCTGTGAGTGTTTGCGTGTGTGAGTTGGAATGAGTGGTTTGGACATTCAAATAGATGACAGATGAATTGGGATAGTTCACCCAAAAATGAAAATTTGCTGTTCATTGACTCATCCTCAAGCCATATAAGATGTAGGCCAGGGCTATTCAAATCTTACCCTGGAGGGCCAATGCACTGCAGAGTTTCGCTCCAACCCTGATCAAGGTACCTATAATACCTTGAATAATGAATAATGGCCACCTACCGTCACTTTGTTTCAGCTAAAAATCTTCTTTACTGTTCTACTGAAGAAAAAGAAACACTTTATGTAGGCCTGAGGGAGAGTCAATTAACAGCACATTTTCCTTTTTGGGTGAACTATCCCTTTAAGGCCTGTTCACACAAAGGAAGATAACTGTGACGATAAAGATATAGCACCACTGTACAACTGTAACAGTAACATCACAGATGAATTATATCACTGGAATCAGGAACTGAATGATTTTAACCTGTCACCCGTCCTTTATTGGTATAGACATGAGAATGCACTATCCCAACCTTAAATGGTTATAATTCAAGAATGCTTTGGAATATAGATATAAGGCTGGTCTTGTTTTAAAGACGACATTTGGCAGATTATTGTAGAAGAAGTATTTTTAAATTAATTATGTAAGTGAAATAGAAAAAAATATAAAAATTAAAGTTTATGAAAATGTAAAAATAAATTTTATATAAAATATACATTTTACAAAACGTTTTACACGAACACGAGAGTTGTGTTTCAATTCTCAAAAAATGAGCTTTCAGTCAGATTTAGTTTTGGAGCAGTGCCAAACTTTTTCAGTAGATGACAACCAAGCTCCATTACAGACCATATACGGGCGCCTCCAGTTCCATATATGGTTTGAGTGATCTGAACAATATATTTCCATAATTTTCATACAATTTATTAAGTAGACACTATTCAACCGCTAATAAACAAATGGCAAATCTGTTGTATTGTTCTTTATATGTAAAACATTTTTCAGACCTTTTTTTTCTCTAAAATGTAATGGATATTATCTTTTGAACTCTTGGCATGAAAACAAACTGAGGTTTCTACCAATTTCATGATTTTTCCTGTTCATCATTATTTCAAAATAAAGCTCTGAACATACTTTATGAGTATGAAAATATTCTTGTTGTAAATCGAAAAATTACTGCTCCTTTGTAAGTTATTTTGAAAAAAATGTATTTGTTTATTATGATTACTCGAATCTTGTCTACAGTGTGAAACATTTAAGATGATCAAACCAGTTATTTTAAAATAATCAACTCTGGGCTGCAAATGTATTTGTACGACTTCAATTTGATCTAATACTTGATTGTTTTGGAAAGTAAAGCATGTGAAAGCAATGCGGTTATTGTTTCATTTGTAAAGTCTTTGCTAATAATACATGTTTTTTTAGATGTAATCTCCTCTAATTATATTGCTCTTTAATGTGATATGTTGTTTGTATTTTATTATTGCATCTGTTTAATTAAAAAAGGTGGCCAGACTGAAGTATTGCACATAAACGTACAGTAGGCTTGTGCGCTCCCCTATAAATCAAGGAATGTATCAGAATAACATGACACCATCTTTCTTTGTTTCATCATACCTGACACACATCAATAAATCACCATGCCATGGGCACTGCCGTTGATTCAGTCTACAGCAGAATTTATTATTTGAAGCTTCTTTTCAAAGGCCGAAGTGTAATAAAGGCCTATAAACAGAACATTAGCGCTATCTTTAGCTTTTCTTGACGTGAACAGGCCTTTGCAAACACACAGATAAAAGTGCACACATTAATCAGTCAAATCTGCTTATTCTTTGACCTCGAGCAGCCAGTATAGAGACAGATGTCTGAACGTATGTGTTAGTGTGTGTGTGTGTGTGTGTGTGTGAGAGAGAGAGAGAGAGAGAGAGAGAGAGAGAGAGAGAGAGAGAGAGAGAGAGAGAGAGAGAGAGACTTTCTGCTCTACTGTTTCTACTAAAGCCCTTGTTTTCATCCCTCCCCAAAACCCCCAAAGATTAGTGGAAAAGAAAACATCTGTCTCTACACCATTGCTCATGTTTTCTTTCTAAAATATGACTTTTTTTCAATGCTGTAATCCTTCAAAGCTGTTTTAGTCATGACCGACCTCTTTCTCCAGGGTAAAAACGTGTTTGGTTTCTCAGTTCAATGTTACAATAATTCCTACAAAACACTCTGCCTATGGACATATAGACAAATGTACAATCTTACTTACACATTCACAGCTCGTATAGCTATTGTTTTGTAGTTCACAGATACAGTTGCTCTGTTCCAAAACCTAGTGAGCCAATCCTTGCTGTCTACTGCCTACAAAGGCAGCATGCTAACTCAATGAGACCCGTTGAGCTGCTTTGCAACATTTACATAGGCCTCTTCCAAAGTTAGCCAGTTCATCGGCCACCTTCACTTGTTCCCTTCAGCCCCTCGACTACTCCTCTGACTTTACTCTGTGTGGATTTACCTCAGACCTTCCAGTCTCCAGCTTCACCTATAAGAGGATCCTCTGCTTCTGCCTCCAGACATTGATCTCACCACTCCATCTTGGCCTGTTGACCTGCTGGCTTTACCTTTGCTCTTCCCTTCCTCGGCTCCACCTCGGACCATCGGCCTTACGGCTACACCGGGCTCCCTCTGTTCTCTGGCTCCGTGCCTGCACCACATATTTAAACACGGTTCAAAATCGCTGGTGTTTCTGACGTCAAAAAGCTTGTGATCATCAACAAGTGAATCTCTGAGCTGGTCCGAATGAGTGGAGGCGGGGGTAATTTGCATATTCATAGATGTGCATATACAATGTAAAAACAATTCAGGTCTCCAATTGAAATTTTTCTAGTGAGTAATCACATCAAAAAAAATTGTTGGCTAAATTTAATTTCTGTGAATTAAATTAAAATCATTTAAATTAAATTTGGCCAACTGAAAATGTTTCAATTGGGGCCTGAATCTTTTTTTTTCTTTTTTTTTACAGTGTACTAAATGAGGCAAAGGTGCTACATTCAAGCTATTTGAAGGCATGAAGGCATTTTTTTTCAATGAAAAAATGTTTTAAATATTTTTAAGGGACAAAAGTTTTTAAACTTTAAAAATACAAACCCTTATTTTATATTTCAGCATAAACACTGATACTAGTAAAAAATAAATAAATAACCTAGCTAACAATAATCTTCCTGAAATGTTGCACACATAACAAGCAAAGAATTTATCATAATGTTCTTTAAATATAATTATGAGTAATGTCAGAAAGATATCAGCTCTGCTGTGGTTTATAAATACCAGAAATGATGTTGTACAATGAGGGCGTTGTCACAGGGAAACAGAGGCATCAGTCTCCCAATGTGTAGTGAGCCAGCATCATTTACTGTTCTTACCAGTGCTCAGATCGTGAACATGATATACTGTTTCATGAGCTGGAGATCTGATTTAGAAGTTCCTCTGGTTTATAAGGCTGAATCCAAAATCCCCCCCTATACTCTTAAATAGGGCACTATTTAAGGGGACAGCCATTTGTAGTGGTGTCCGAAACCATGGTGGATTTTATTGAGTCCACTCATTTTATCCCGCATTGCACCACAATAAATTTGCTTACTTGTTTTCATTCACTCCTTCAAGTGAACTGTATTAGTGGACTAAAGTAGGAAATAGGTATCGAGGTTTTAGGGGGTGATTTTGGACTCAGTTCTATACCAGTTTGTTTCTTTAGTGACTGATTATTATTTTCATCTGTTGTTCATTTAGTTACCTCATGACTGCCTGTCTGTGTCCGTGTCCGAAATCGCCCCTACCCTTAAGTAGAGCACTATTTGAGGAGCCATCTGTAATGGTGTCCAAAACCACAATGAATATTATTGACAATGTACACTCATTCAATCCTACAATGCATCTCAATAACAAGTGCACAACTGATCAAAATGGTTGCTTAATGGCTAGAGAATACCCACAATGCACTGTGAGAGTCACGTGCCCAATGAATTCCTTCGTCTGATCAGAAGATGGCGCCTGCAGATGAATCATCAGTCTATCTATCCCTTTCTAAACTGCTGGGTATAGTGTAATATCATACAGGTGTACATTCATTTTTAATTGATTATTAAATATTTCAATTAAGGTTTATACATGCTAGTTTCCATGATAGTTACTGATCATTTTTTTCATTAATATTAGAGCTGCTAGTTTGCTAAGTTTCAAATGATTATTAAACAGCAAGCACAAACTATACAAAAGCGCCAGCCCTTCTGTCACAGGCAGTGTCTGAATTCACTCACTCGTTTTCATTCACTCCTTCAAGTGGACTGTATTAGTGGAGTAATGTAGGGAATAGTGAATGGGGGTATAGGGGTGATTTGAACACAGCACCATGTAATAAAGCCCTCAGCTTCCTCAGCTGATTATTCCATGTCATCTTTAAGTAGAGTGTGATCATTCTAATTTGTATTCTCCTGTGATCTCCTGATTAAAAAAAGAAAAGACTTATTAAAGACTTTGAATCAGTTCTTCCTGCCGTGTTTTGACTAGAACACGCCAGGGGCCTGTACCATGATGGTAGTTTAACAAACTCAGGGTTAGAGGATTAGTTTTGCGTTGACAAAACCAAATCAATGTTTTAAGGCTTTGTTGGTCCCATGATGCTGATCTTTGATCCAGAGTTCAGGAGTTTAGCTGTGACATCAGCAGTGAACAGCCAATCACACGCTGTGGAACTGAGATTCACTTCTCACGAGAGGAGCAGTGGAATTGAGTTCTCTCTTCTGCAGAATATTACATGATTGAAAAAATGCACAGTAAGAAGAAAAGAGCGGTCTATGAAAGAAGACTACTTAAAGAAAAAAAATATTATATGTCAATGCCAGTAAAAGTTATGAAGTTAGTCTAGTTGATATATAGAGAAAATTTAACATTTAAGCTCAGTAAGCTTCTTTTTTAATAGTTTTATTTATTAATTTTAAAGCTTAGTTTGTATGACTTTATGTAGGCTATTTATATAAATTTTAACAAAGTGCCTATTAATGATAAATGTGTAATTGATTAAGGGTATAATAATTACATTAATTATATTTAAATCATTCAAAATTATTATTATTATAAATAAGCACTGTTAAAAGCCAGATGCTTTAGTCTTTAAAAACCATTTGCTATGTAGTGACCTTTAATTTGGAGCAGAAACTGTCACAGTGTCTGGGTTGTGTTCCCTGGGTATCCACTAGATGTCCTCCTTCCCTATGATGTCTGTCACTTCATAAACTACATTTCCCATGTTCTGTCTAATCATTGCTCTCAGCTGTCCCTGGTCAGTAATTATTGCACTCAGTTTATTCCTCATTAGCATTTGTCTCTCCGTTTGTATTTATACCAGTCTGTCTTAGTATGTGGCACGGAGTCCTTGTTGATATTCACGTCCGTCTCTAGTCTTGTTCTCGCTTTGTGTCCTTGTCAAGTTTATGTTCTGGATTGATGTTTTGGTTTTGACCCCTGCATGAACTGTTTTCTCTTTTAGAATTACCCTAAATAAATGACATACCTGCACTTGGATCTCTCATCGTGTCTCTCTGTATCCCGGCCGTGACAGAAGGACTCCGTCATCTTTGAGATCCAGCGGTATGTCTGTTCATGTTTCCTCCCCAGCCACCGAGTGGGACAGAAGAAGTTTTGAGGGAACCCGCCTGGTGGTTTTCCGGGGAACCAGGGGAGGTCGTCGAGGAGGGAGTAGTCGAGAGGAGGCCCAGTACCGCTCTCAACAATGGCCTCCCTTCGATCCAGGGCTTGTAGAGGAGGGAACAGAGTCACTGTCTCACCATGGTGGACGGAGAGGGGAGAAGCGCACGTCCGCCATGGTGGCGCCACTGCCCAAGATGGCCGCAAGGCCAGCACCACGAGGCAAGATGGACACCCCCCCAGCGCTACAGCACAAGGTGGTCGCCAGCCACATGCCACGAGGCAAGATGGCCGCCAGCCCAGCGCCACTGCCCAAGATGGCTGCTGAGACATTTTTGGATTACTTCTCCATGCTGAACAAGATCCTAGAGATTTCCAGGAGTGTTCATGTCACGGCTGCTGAGCCAGCGCCACAGCCCAAGATGGCTGCCAGCCCAGTGCCACAGCACAAGGTGGTCGCCAGCCCAGCACCACAGTACAAGATGGCCACTAACTCCGCGCCAATGCCCAAGATGGCCACTGGCCCAGAGCCACGGCCTAAGATGGCCACCCATCCAGAGTCATGGCCCAAGATGGCCACCAGCCCAGTACCACTGCACAAGATGGCCGCCAGCTCAGCGTCAAGATGCAAGATGGAGGCCAGTCCAGCATCACAGCACAAGATGGCGTCTAACCCAGTGCCAATGCCAGAGATGGCCACCGGTCCAGAGCCATGGCCCAAGATGGCTGCTTGCCCAGTACCTCTGCACAGGATGACAGCCACAGCTGACCCTCCAGAGTCGGGGCTAGTTGCCGTTGACCCTCCAGAGTCGGGGCTAGTCGCCGTTGACCCTCCAGAGTCGGGGCTAGTCGCCGTTGACCCTCCAGAGTCGGGGCTAGTCGCCGTTGACCCTCCAGAGTCGGGGCTAGTCGCCGTTGACCCTCCAGAGTCGGGGCTAGTCACCGAGGACCTTCCTGAGCCAAGTCAAGTCAGTGGGGATCTTCTGGAATCCAGTCTAAAAACCATGGGCGTACCAGAGACTCTTCATGTCTCTGCTGAACTACTGGAGCCTCTCCTCATCTCAGCTGGATTACCGAAGTCTCACCACGCCTCTGTGGAACTTCCAGAGCCTCATCACGTCTCGGCTGATCTACCAGATTCTTTCCCCGCCTCTGTGGAACTTCCAGAGCCTCGTCACGTCTCTGCTGATCTACCAGATTCTTTCCCCGCCTCTGCAGAACTTCCAGAGCCTCGTCACGTCTCTGCTGATCTACCAGAGTCTTTCCTCGCCTCTGCAGAACTTCCAGAGCCTCGTCACGTCTCTGCTGATCTACCAGATTCTTTCCCCGCCTCTGCGGAACTTCCAGAGCTTCGTCATGTCTCGGCTGATCTACCAGAGTCTTTCCTCGCCTCTGCGGAACTTCCAGAGCCTCGTCACGTCTCTGCTGATCTACCAGATTCTTTCCTCGCCTCTGCAGAACTTCCAGAGCCTCGTCACGTCTCGGCTGATCTACCAGAGTCTTTCCTCGCCTCTGCGGAACTTCCAGAGCCTCGTCACGTCTCAGTCGAACTCTCTGAGTGCCAGACTGATCCTATCGTGGCCATGGAGGCTACCCTTAACTTGTTCACGTTCTTTGTTTCAGACTTGCCCAACCAGACTTGCTCTCCTGCCAGTCCGATCCTACTGTGGTGGTCTTCGGCGCCGCCCTGGTGGGCTCCGGTTTCGACCACACGGTTGTGGTGGTCTTCTGCTCCACCCTGGGGTCCTGCCCAGTCAGCACTATCCTGGGTTCCCGAACGCCCTGATCCACCTTGATCTTTTGTTGTCTTGTTTTTTTTCTTTTTTTTTTTCTCCCTGTCCCTGTTCCCCTCTGTGAGTCTGGCCCGCCGTCCCTTCCCCTGATCCTCCTCCGGTCCACCTCCCTCCTGGTCTCCCTGTTTTGTGTCTGCTCTTTAGTTCTCTGTTCCCCATTTACATGTTTTTTTTTTTTACCTGGCCCTCCGTCCCTCCCCCTGAGCCTCCACCTGTCCACCTCCCTCCTGGTCTTGTTTTGTTAGTCTTGTCTTGGAGCATCTGGTAGCTGCTCCGTAGTAAGGGGGTATTGTCACAGTGTCTGGGTTGTGTTCCCTGGGTATCCACTAGATGTCCTCCTTCCCTATGATGTCTGTCACTTCATAAACTACATTTCCCATGTTCTGTCTAATCATTGCTCTCAGCTGTCCCTGGTCAGTAATTATTGCACTCAGTTTATTCCTCATTAGCATTTGTCTCTCCGTTTGTATTTATACCAGTCTGTCTTAGTATGTGGCACGGAGTCCTTGTTGATATTCACGTCCGTCTCTAGTCTTGTTCTCGCTTTGTGTCCTTGTCAAGTTTATGTTCTGGATTGATGTTTTGGTTTTGACCCCTGCATGAACTGTTTTCTCTTTTAGAATTACCCTAAATAAATGACATACCTGCACTTGGATCTCTCATCGTGTCTCTCTGTATCCCGGCCGTGACAGAAACAGGGGGAGTGACTTTATTGCAGAAGTGTGTCACTTTACTCACAGCTGATTGGTCCAGTTTCAGTTTGAGATCTCTTATCCAGAACATAACCTGCCCTGGAGCAGGTTAGCTGTGGAGAGTAAGTTACTATGGCGATGAACACAGCTAAAAGCCAAACCACTTTAATGGTACCTAAAACCCAGGATTGGCACAAACTAAGCTTAAACAAATCTGGCTAGCCAGCTAAACCAGCTTCATGGTACAGGCCTCAGAAAGCTGACAATTTAACAATATTATTGTTTTTGGTTAAATAAAGACCACATTAAAAGTCTTACCAACCCCAAACTTTTGAACGACATACATTTACAACGCAAAATGATATCTGTTTCTCTTGCAGCATGTTCTGGGATTGACTTAACCATATGATTCTACCCTATGATGAAACGCTTGTAACTCAAAATGTCCAATTTCCAAAACTCATCTTCCATGCATTATGCAATGGAATGCTTTTGTTGCAGAGGTCAGAAATATCAATTGGAATGCAGAATCTTGGGACAGTGTGTTTGAATGACATTTTTAAATAAAAAAATGGAGGTAAGCTTCTCGCTTGGTTTTGAAACAGCGCTTGGTTTAATTTGTCAAGTCAAATGGATCTATATGAGCTGACGTGTGTTTGTTTAGTATGTGGTGTACCAAATCTACTCCAGACGCTGGTCTGTGATGTGTAATTACTCTGATCTGGGTCGACATGGACCAGCGCAGCCCTGAGGGTATTTACACGCACAACGAATGCAAACAAACACCACAATACAGTCTCAATGCTCAAAACGTGTTTGAATGCATGCATCACCACAGATGCACACGGATCCAACCGCATTTGAATGTGGGTCAGCTTGCCTTGCTCCCCCTCTACCCTGCTCCATCCCAGAGGTTAATACGACCCATATATAAACAATAACGCAGCCATCAAAAGAACCCAACAGGGATTATGCGCGCAGATAAGCAGCTGCGTTCCCCACGCAGGAGAAGAAACAGAAAGGAAAAGGCAGAGTTTCCCTTCCTTCTCGTTAACCAATACTAATGTCATCCCAGGATCTCATCACCATGGTGACAGAGTGCCATACCTGCTTGCTGAAAACTCAACCTTCCATTGTGTGCCATCCACCTAGTTTTATGGATTTAACACAAGGGGCGGACATGACATCACCAAGCCCTTGTTTTATGACAAAGTGCGGCCGCTGAGGACGAGCATTATTGAGATGTGGGTTATGCCGTTGACACCCGGGTGCTATCATTTATGAGGAGCGTGTTTCTGTCGAAACATTCATTAACAGCAAGGGTTGGTTCGGAAATAAATTGTGTTATTATCAGTCTGGGAGAGATGCATTATTAAAGTAGGGTGACGCTCGATTCGTCTTTGCTATGGGGGTGAGACTCGCCCCAGGAGCAGAGAACAAATCAGCTATTTGACACACCATACCAACACTTTCTCTTATACACTGACTTTATCTTTTTGAAATAAGCGCAGACATAAATATAGACACAGGCATGAAAATGACAGTTACAGCAGAGGGATCACCAACTCCCCATCAGATATAAGTGTTATTTCATGTACACTAAAAGACAGTAATGGACTGTGAGTTAATGCATCGGTGTACTGCACCTCTCTGCTCATAAACTGTTTTAATGTGGGTTTTAAGCCCCTCCGTGTTGTGATTATGTGATGGAATAGTGATGCATTTGATGTTGTTATTTGATGATGTTATAAAGTACAAATAACTTGAAAATCCTCTCCAAAAAATATTCCAAAACTTTAAAATCCAACAGTTGTTCTAACTAACACTTTTTAGTTAACTTTACTTAATGTCTAGAGTTCCTATTATGCTTTTTAATTAGTGTGTAATGAGCATAAAAAGATCTGATGGTTAGATCTGAAAGATCTGAAGCTCAAAGTCCACTCCAAAGGGAGATATTTTTTAACAGAATATACTTCCCAAGAACTACAATGAATGAACTGCACGCCTATGTAACAGAGGCCAGCTAGCAGTAGTTGCTGTGCGAGTAAACCTCACTCCTCTGACCTCAAGGGACGCTCTAGCGACTGACACTTGAGGTTGCAGCCTTTAGCCTCCTTGTTAGAGCATCCGACTCTCATGCCGGTGGACCCAGGTTCGAGTCCTGGTCTGAACAGAAGGGGTTACACCTAGACTACAATGCGTTTTTTAGCGGATCTTGTGATGTCTAGCCCTGATCTGAGTGCATGGTCTGAAGCGGAAGGCGCAGGTGCACTTAGTGTGTGTTTTAATCTGCTAGTTTAACAATGGAAAAAATTGTTAAATTGTTTTTTATTTTTTATTTATTTATTATTATTATTATTATTATTATTATTATTATTATTATTATTATTATTATTATATTGTGTTTACCATCCCTGTTTTATCTATCTTAATTTTACTAATGTGAAGTGCTCTGAGAATTTACTTTCAAAAGCGCTATATAAAATAAAGTTATTACTATTATTATTAAAAACACTCTGTGCATGGTCCATCCTATTCTCTTAATGAGTAATGTGTGTTTGGTTATAACATGCAATAAACTCATCCGAGTCTCATCTTCATTCCCTTTAAAAGCCAGTTGCGCTCACACCATGGTGGGTTTGCGATTTACATGGTGGAAAGACTGAATGCTTCTCAAGAGAGGAATCCTTTTATTTTTAATATTTAAAAGTGTTTGTGGGCTGCTTTCTCTAGTTGCATTCACTCATCTCCTAACGTCATATTGAATGTTGAATTGTCCATACAAATGAAACATTTGGAGGGCACATCACATAAGATGACTTCCTATATTGATGTTGATTTTCCTCAAATGTTTTTGTTTAAACTCGATCAGTGTTCCCTTGGCTGGGCACTTGGAACTTCATTGTGGTTTCAAAGGAAGAGAAGTAATAAATATGTTGCTTTTAAAATGTGACTTTTTACTAAATCATTACTACAACTAGTCTATTTTGTAAATTTGCTAATACATGTCATAAACACTTTTAAAAACTTTTAATTGGGTTGATATAATCCTGCAATATTTGTGAAAATATCTTGCAAATGGCCATGCTTGAGTCACAGACTCAAGTTTTTTAACAATAAAACAATTGCATTTTATTTAAAGTCAATTCTCTCTTGTGTAAAAACACTTGTGTAAGTAAACTATACTAAGTGTTTGTAATGTACAACATCAATATACATTCCTATTTCACTTTAAACATTTTTGAAGGCAATAAGGTTGCATGTTTTTGAAGGTACTTAACTAATAGATTTTACAGTGCAGTTGTTTGTGACAAAAAATAGCATAGTAACAATGTTTGTATGCATGCACTATTTTGTACTATTATATATCATAATGATACATAAATGTGTTAGGCATGCATAAATATATTAGGCATATTTTTGTTTATCTCTCCCATTGACTTTCTCTGCAGGTACACCAGTAGGAGGCGTACATTTACGGTTAGTGAGTCATTGCTGCTTTAGCTTTCTTTGGAGCTGCTTTTTTTTTTGGCAGAACAAAAATATAAATGAAAAGGAAAAAAATATATATATTACAGGCAATATTGTCTAAAACGTAAGTTACTCATTAACCTTTTGTTTATTGCACTATTGTAGAAAAACACTTTTATACTTGCAATTGTGCTGTTATGAATATATGTCCAAACAATTGCACTCTTTCTTTTGTGTTGTTGCTTAGATAGGCCTCTGCTCATATATAAAGTGCATTAATGTTTTCATTTGTTGTAGAAGCCCGTGTTGAGGTCACGTGTCGCTGTCCTTGGTGCTGAAATCATGTGACCGGAAAGGTGTCAGTCAACGTTTCAAGTCTTACAGAGAAGCTTCGAAAGAACAGCAGAGAAACGAAGAACTTTGAGAGAGAACTTAAAAAGAGGAAGTCAACTGTAGATTAATAGGCCAAGTAGCAATAATAATAGACATATCGTAAAATAGGCCGATTGTTTTCTGTAGCATAATGTTGAAACCTAGTGCCGGTTTTACTTAGCAGAGGCTTTAATCTATAATACGCAAATTAATTTAAAATTAACATTTATATATTTGAGCAGCCATTTAATAAACAAAAACAGTATGTTATTCTACTCATATTACAGCTATATTTAGATTGTTACGTCAAAATAAAACTAGCTGAATGAACGATTGCAGCACTGATGCGAGTCTTACGTTACGAATCGGACTGAACAATAGAGAGATAGAGAGAGAGAGAGAGAGAGAGAGAGAGAGAGAGAGAGAGAGAGAGAGAGAGAGAGAGAGAGAGAGAGAGAGAGAGAGAGCGACTCAGCTGTGTTCAGAGGGAAGCAGGGAATTGGAGAAAGGTTCTTAACCTATTTTAGGGATACTGACTGAGCGTCATTTTGCTTTGTTAATCTCTTATTGGTAAGAGACTCACGACCCGGTCGATATTGATTTGATATTTTGTTTGTAAGGGATGTCACAGAGGAATATTCCAGCGTCGCCGCTGTGAGGATGGCCGGACGGAGCGGTGGCCTTTTCGGATCGCAGCTCAAATGCCGCTTTGTTCGCCGTCCAGACGTGGATTGATATTTCATTCATGTGCATCTGAATTCAGCCCGTATAAAGACCCACAGCGTCGCTCTTCAACCACCGCACCGAGACCACGGACAGGAGGTAAGACCCTCTGTCTGCGTTCCTCCGATAGATACTCACGCATCCTGTGACTTTTAAAACACTTTGTCTAATTGAATGCCCAACACGTGCACTGCTGTTTCTCCTCATGCGTTCACAACAGTGTGTCTTTCTACCTGCAGCAAACTGAAGGAAGTAGCAATGCACTCTCGAGCTTATTGTTTTGACTTTTAATATGTCTCACGTATTCAGCAATGTAATATGAGATGTGCAGTACTGTAAAATCAGGCCATTCAGAACTGAATTAGACAAGGAAATCATTTGTTTTGAGCGGTCACTCTGTGTGACAGAGAGTAGATGTGCTGTTATTTTTGATATGATATTTTGATATTTTAGATGAACCATTTAGGTGAATCTAATACGATTTATTTGATGTCTCGCTCAAGAATCGTGTACTATTTTGGAAAAGATTCAAAGTAGCAAAGGGCAACATATTCATTAAACCCTTATGGCATATTTTAATAGCACTACCCAATTACTAATATTAACGAAAGCTGGTTTATTTAGCTCAGCTAATGCAAATTTACTAACACTCTACTCATAACACAGAGACAACAACAAGTTTGATTGCAAGGAATGCAATATGTCAGTTGTTGTGCAGCAGACGCTGAATGTCAGAGCCTGAATATGGCAAGCATACAGGAAATTCTTGGAATGGAACTGGAAATATGAAAATATTATGACCTGTCTTGATTAGTGATAGACTGATTTATCTAACGAGCCAGTTATTCAGGCAATTTTTGTGAGAATCTGTCATCTCTAAAAATATTTTTAATTTCAAATGTATTTAGTGAATTTCGAGGTCATATTTTGTAAGGTAGATTTGTAATTAAATGGTGGTTAACTAAATATTGACTAGATTACTTGACTAATATGGCTGATATTGACACTGATCTAGAGCCATGTCAAAATGTATCTGGTCTTGGCTGGACTGGATCTGCCACACTGCGCTTGAAGAGCAAGTATGGACTTGCTAATGCTAATTTCACGAGTTCACACTTACAAATAATTCAGATAGAATAAATAGTATGCGTATTTGGCGTGCTGTCCGAGGAGAGGGCTCCGAGCTCGGTATTTGGCCCGAACCCAGAGTACTCCCCCCGTATCTCTGGTTAGGAAAGTTAACCAGGTGCGTGTGAGGTAGAAGGGGTGGTGGAGGGATGCTGCAAACTTTGTCAAGGAACATTGGTGAGTTGACTGGCTATTTATGTGATCCTCTACTTGAGCTGATTGGTAGACATGATGATTACTGATTGTTGACAGCTGGTTGGAATGACATCATGATTAGGTAGATCATTTGCACGTGCTTCTCCCGAACTTAGTTTTTTAAGAAACATCATTTCACGAGTTCACACTTACAAATAATTCAGATAGAATAAATAGTATGCGTATTTGGCGTGCTGTCCGAGGAGAGGGCTCCGAGCTCGGTATTTGGCCCGAACCCAGAGTACTCCCCCAAAAAATTGCTACTAGCATAGGACAGCAGCCAGTAAATGATGTTGATGCCCCCCAAAAGTTGCAGAGCATGAACTGGTGCTGTGCCGATCGAAGGGGGGTTAGTTACTGGATCGGGAGATCTTTGATCATTATTTTCTGAGGTTTTGGTGGTCGTGGTATCAGACGGGTGAAACTCGTTGGTAGTCAGCTGGGGGTGGTTGCTTGTAGGCGGGAGGAGATAGCAGTGCTGTGGCAGTGGAGACGAGCTGTTTCAGCATGCTTTCGAACGTATCCAATGGGCTGGCTGTACAGAGAATTAGGCTCCTGTAGGAGTTGAGAAGATGACACTGCTGTGGTGGTGGGACTAGTTTGGATGGAGGAACGGAACTCCTGCAGGAGTGAGGTTGGTGATACTGCTGGCAGTGGAGATGAGCCCTTTGAATCTGCTTTCCCAAACTATCCGAAGACCCAGTTGTACAGAGAATTAGGCTCTCTGTAAGGGAACGGTGAGACTGCTGAGACAGTGGAACGGGTTTTGGAAGGGCGTATCAGAGCTCCTGCGGGAGCGGAATTGACTGTAACTGCTGCAGCAAAGATACGAGACGTTTCAACTTGCTTTCCAACTATCCAAACGAACCATTTGTATGGACGATTGGGCTCCTGTGGGAAAGGAGATGGCGACATTGCTGTGGTATTGAAACGAGTTTCGGTGGAGTATCGGGCTTTGCGAGAGCGGAGTTGTCGATACTGCTGCAGCCGTGGGGACGAGCCGTTTTAACTTGTTTTTTGAAACCCCCGGGTTGGAAGTAGAACCTCAACTCCTGCGGAAATATGGAGAGATCACTGCTGCGGCAGTGCAAGCAAGTTGAATGGAAAAACGGAACTCTTGCGGGAGCTGAGGCGGTATCACTGCTGTGGTAGTGGAGGCTTTGGGTGGAGGAACTGGCTTCTGTTGGAGCGGAGGAGATGACACTGTTTGCAGTAAAAGTCGGTTGGAGAAACTGGGCTTCTGCTGGAGCGAATGAGATAACACTGCTGCGGCAGTGAGAACCAGCTGGATGGAAAAGCTTAGCTTCTGTTTGAACGGAGGAGATACTGCTGCGGCAGTGAGAGCCAGCTGGATGGGGAATCCTGAGATTCTATTGGAGCGGAGGAGATAACACTGCTGCGGCAGTGACAGCCGGCTGGATGGAGAATACGGAGCTTCTGTTAGAGCGGAGGAGATAACACTGCTGCGGCAGTGACAGCCAGCTGGATGGAGAATACGGAGCTTTTGTTAGAGCGGAGGAGATAACGTTGCTGCGGCAGTGAGAACCAGCTGGATGGAAAGCTTAGCTTCTGTTAGAACTGAGGAGGAGATACTGCTGCGGCCGTGAGAGCCAGCTGGATGGGGGAATACTGAGATTCTATTGGAGTGGAGGAGATAACACTGCTGCGGCAGTGACAGCTGGCTGGATGGAGAATACGGAGCTTCTGTTAGAGCGGAGGGGATAACACTGCTGCGGCAGTGACAGCCAGCTGGATGGAGAGTCCTGAGCTTCTGTTAGAGCGGAGGAGATAACACTGCTGCGGCAGTGAGAGCCCGCTGGATGGGGAATACGGAGCTTCTATTGGAGCGGAGGAGATAACACTGCTGTGGCAGTGACAGCCAGCTGGATGGAGAATCCTGAGCTTCTGTTAGAGGGGAGGAGGTAACACTGCTGCGGCAGTGAGAGCCAGCTGGATGGAGAATCCTGAGTTTCTGTTTGAGCGGAGGAGATAACACTGCTGCGGCAGTGACAGCCAGCTGGATGGGGAATACTGAGCTTCTATTGGAGCGGAGGAGTTAACACTGCTGCGGCAGTGGGAGCCAGCTGGATGGAGAATCCTGAGCTTCTGTTTGAGCGGAGTTAACACTGCTGCGGCGGTGACAGCCAGCTGGATGGAGAATCCTGAACTTCTGTTAGAGCAGAGGAGATAGCGTTGCTGCGGCAGTGACAGCCAGCTCGATGGGGAATACTGAGCTTCTGTTAGAGCGGAGGAGATAACACTGCTGTGGCAGTGAGAGCCGGCTGGATGGAAAAACTGAGCTTCTGTTTGAGCGGAGGAGATAACACTGCTGCGGCAGTGACAGCCAGCTGGATGGGGAATACTGAGCTTCTATTGGAGCGGAGGAGTTAACACTGCTGCGGCAGTGGGAGCCAGCTGGATGGAGAATCCTGAGCTTCTGTTTGAGCGGAGTTAACACTGCTGCGGCAGTGGGAGCCAGCTGGATGGAGAATCCTGAACTTCTGTTAGAGCAGAGGAGATAGCGTTGCTGCGGCAGTGACAGCCAGCTCGATGGGGAATACTGAGCTTCTGTTTGAGCGAAGGAGATAACACTGCTGCGGCAGTGGAAATTTGAGGTGGGTTCCTGCGGGAGTAACTGGAGAGATGCTGCTACGGCAGTGAATATTATTGATTCACTTAGTGAATTTGGTGATGTTGAAATGGAGCGGATGTGGTGGTCCTGTAGGATTGAGTGTATGGAAAAAAGCTGAAGCTGAAACAATTTTAGCTGATGAGGGTCTGTTGGGCTTCTTTGATGTGGGAGCGATTGGAGCGGATGTAGCTCTTGAAAGCCTCTGACGACCAGCGACCAAGTTTTTGGATCTGGTGCTGGGAGAGACCTTTTTGAGCAGCTGTGGTTGCTGCACCTATGCGGAATGAATGGCTAGAAAAGTTGTCTGCTGAGATGCCGGATAGAATCAGTATAGACTTGAGGTGTTTTTGGAACCAGAAACGTGTGACAGGGCGGTTAGTATCGTCTGTGAAGAGTGGTTCAGAGAAAAGTTTAGTCTGCGAACTTCTGAAATGAAGGTAGGCTAAAAGGGATTGATACGGCTGGATTGGTGATGGAAGGTTGAAAATGTAAATGGAATGCCCTTTTTTCATTTGGTCCGTCTTGCTTTGTTTGATGAAGTAAGAGATTGTTTCGTTATCTAGCACTGCTAGGTCTGAAATTGTAGGATGAAGCTTTGGGTTGAAGGTGGATGTGATGGTAATTTCTGAGCTTCTGAGAAAACCGAAGAAAGCCAATATGAACATTGCATCCAGAGTGCGGGCAGTATTGGTGTAGTGGTATCCTCGGCGGAGGGTGGAGATACATTTGGTAAGTATATCTAGAGTTATTGGTTGTCTGGCGTCTGGGTGGGTGGGTTGAGTCTTTTGGATGCCTTTGATGAGCATGGATGTTTGTGAATTGGATATTTCTGGAGAGGGCAGACCAAACGCAAGTTTGTGAAAAAATTGAATTCCGCTTAGATAACCCTTGATGGAGCTGACTTGGAGGTTCTTGGTGCTGTTGAGATAAGATATGAATGAAGTGATGGTAAGCGAAGAATAATCTGGAAAATTCAGCTTGTATATGGAGTGAAAAGACTTGAAACACTTCCATGCAGTTAGGTAGGATTGAAGGGTTCTGGGGGAAACAGCTTGAAGGATGGAATTGAGAGAAGCGTCAATGAGGAGTCTCAATGGGTGGTTTATGGGAATATTAGCTCTCAATACTTTGGTACTGGGGTTGGGAATGGGAATGGGTCCGCCTCTGGCGCCAACAGCCTGAATTTCTGTGAGGATCTGTGCTCTAATGTTGCTGGCGACAGGGGGCAGTTCCAAGGCTGTAGAATTCGGCGGGAAGGGCATCTGTGTTGCAGAAAACAGGGTGAATGAAGCACTAGTTTGGGAAAAAGTGTTAGGCAGATAGAAAACCAGGGGCCGAAAACCGCTTGCGGAGGCAACCTCTCGTTTCAGTTGGTCCCCGTCAAAGAAGGAATGGGAAAAAGGGGAAAGAGGAAAGCTAAGGAGGACAAAAAGCTGCTGGGCCTGCACCGCTAGCGGAGGCAGCCTCGCGCTAGAGTTTGATGGTGGGGCTGCAGGCCAAGGGAAGGGGTTAGAAAAAGTGACAGGAAAAGGCTGTGATACAAAGCTTGAGCTGCTGGCGGAAGCGTACTTACGCTTAAAGGATTGCCTGGGGCAGAGGAAACTGGTATTGTAGCCTGGGGTGCAATGCTGGAAAACACCCACGGTCTCTGGCTCGGCGGAGCAGAGAGATGAGTTGTGCTGGGTGGCGGCGACGATGGCAGCGGTGGCTGGAACTGGGGCGCGGCCCGGGCTAGCTGAGGGCCTGCTGCAGTGGCCTGGTGCTCGAGGAAGAACCAATTCTGTGGGAGAAGGGGTCTTTTGAGAGCGTGAGTTCGGATCCTTATGTTTCCTTGATCTGTTTGTAGTTTTGGAAGGTGGAGTGGATTTTGGAGATGGAGAAGCTGCTTGAAGTGACACGTACAGGTTGTATAATTTGGCTTTATTAATTCTTCTGGAAAAATTATCCTCGACACTGATTAGCACTTGTCTTAACCCTAGTACGGTCCATTTCTCTATTGCTGGAATCGTAGGTTGTACTGAGGAGTAGGAGGAAGCTGGAGATGGTGGATGTCTTGAAGGTGGAGGCGATGGCAAGCCTCTGCGTCTCGGTGTACGGGATGTGGCTCGGCTGGGCCGACGGCCACGCTGTGTTGCTGGAGATTCAGTCACGGTGTCTTGTTGGGTTGTGGTGCTCCTTGCAGCTGTGGAATGCTGTAGAGGATCTTCGTCAGATGGATAAATTTCATTCTCAAACATTGCAATGGGTAGGACCAATTTTCTTCAGCTCCTGCGGAAGCATAAAGAACAACACTGTTTTGGCAGTGGAGAAACGGTTAGCCAGAGAAACCGAGCTCCTGTGGGAGCAGAGGGAACTGCACTGCTTGCAGCAGTGGAGAAACGGTTTGCCAGAAAAACTGAGCTCCTGTGGGAGCAGTGGAAAAACGGTTAGCCAGATAAACTGAGCTCCTGTGGGAGCAGAGGGAACAGCACTGCTACAGCAGTGGAGAAGAGATTAGCCCGAAAAACTGAGCTCCTGTGGGAGCAGAAGGAAGCACACTGTTATGGACACTGGAGGAATTAGCCAGAGAAACTGAGCTCCTGTGGGAGCAAAAGGAAACACACTGTTATGGATACTGGTGAAACTAGCCAGAGAAACCGGGCTCCTGTGGGAGCAGAAGGAAGCACACTGTTATGGACACTGGAGGAATTAGCCAGAGAAACTGAGCTCCTGTGGGAGCAAAAGGAAACACACTGTTATGGATACTGGCGAAATTAGCCAGAGAAACTGGGCTCCTGTGGGAGCAGAAAGAACAGCACTGCTGTGGCACAGGAGAAAAATAGCCGGAGAAACTGAGCTCCTGCGGGAGCAGAGATAACAGTGCTGCTGTGGCGCGGAGGAGAAAAAGATTAGCCAGAAAACTGAGCTCCTGTGGGAGCAGAGAGAATAGCACTGTTATGGCAGAGGAGAAATTAGCCAGAGAAACTGAGCTCCTATGGGAGAAGATGGAACATCACTGCTTCTGTGGTGGAGAAAAAGTTAGATGGAACAAAATGGAAAAGCATGTTTGTAAAACCATAATGGGACTCTTATTTTGAAAGAGACCCATTTGGGTCCAACTCTTATTAAATTTAGCATACAACATTACAATATAATCACAATAAAGAAAACAGTCCTGGTTCATAAGAACTTGGCGCCATACATTGATTGTAAATGCTCTGAAACTGTAATATTCTGAACGCAACACGACGCCACATTCAAAAGTTTAATCACAATTAGGAAGATGTGATGCATGTTTCTGTCTCCAAAATATAAGATGGCTTAAATAATCATTATGCTGTATTGTCAACATTTAAGTTACTTAGCCTCACGATACATTCATTCGCTTTGCGAGCGAGTAGATTTATTGTTTATCACCACGGCAAATGCACTTTGTGTGTGACAAGTTTCTGTCTGTTGTACACAGAGGCAGCAAGATCACAACAAAGCTTGATGCGTGCCGGAACTATGTTATTTAAGATACATTTCTATTTCTTGGGACAGGAGCTGTTGTAGCTGTCCTGCTGCAAGTCTGTGCAGTGTGCACTCTTTACAGTGTCTGAGCGCTGCTCAAACAATTGACTCCTCATTGATTGAATTGTGGCAAAGACCACATTACACTTTGGAAAAAACAGGAATTCTTTTACCGTGATGTTGAGGAGCCATTGGTTTGAAAGAATGCTGATGAAAATCGGCCAAAAGGGGCTTTAGGTAGCTTAGGAATTTGTAAGGAAAGTTTTTTAGCATTGTAGCATAGCTTCAAGCAGCGTGTGGAGCCATGTTGACAGCGTGGGTAGAAAAAGTGACCTGCCAGAATGCTGCAAACTTTGTCAAGGAACATTGGTGAGTTGACTGGCTATTTATGTGATCCTCTACTTGAGCTGATTGGTAGACATGATGATTACTGATTGTTGACAGCTGGTTGGAATGACATCATGATTAGGTAGATCATTTGCACGTGCTTCTCCCGAACTTAGTTTTTTAAGAAACATCATATAATTAGGCCTTGTGTACACCTGGTATTAAGATGTGTTTTGGTCGATCGGATCATAAGTAGCCGAGAGAGACATGGTGTTTTAATCCGTCTCTTTTGTTCACTTTCAAACACTTCTGTCCTGATTTCTTCGAGGCGAGGGTCAATGGGCAGGTAAAGGAATGTGTTTTTTCCCCAGATCTTTCGATCTAATGGACAAAAAAAGATTTCACATTATACGCGCACGGAGGCGATGGAAATAAGGAGCTTTCGTTTCTGCTCTGACAGCCGCAAGACCAGCCGAGTGAGTGTGTGTTAGAAATCAGGAATGGAGAGAGAACATTGTGCTTGGTGTGTTTTTCATCTTCAAATCAAATTTGGGTCTTCAGCCGACAAAGCTTAAATCCTGTCTGGCTAGTGCATTTCCCCTAACGTTAGGTCAGTAGGTGGAGAGAAGATGGTCTTTTGTGGCTGTCCAAACACATTCGACCAGACGAGCGCTTACACTACGAAAGCAATCACGGTCAAATGTGTTTTCGACGACCTCTGGAAGTGGTCGAAAGTGAACAGGCTCAAAACCTTTTAGACCCCTTTTACACCTGTATTTAGCTTGTGATCTGATCGACCAAAGCACATCTAAAACCAGGTGTGCAGACACGCTGCTGTGTGCATTTAAGATGCTGGCCCTGCATATACAGACATACAGAAATCTCGTAGCAGATCTAGGCAGGTGGAGCTGGGGGGAGTGTTTCAGAGGAACTCAAATAGTGCACTGCAGGACTAGCTAACAGCTAACAATTAACCAGACTATTCAAATGATAAGCAAGCAATCTCATTGGCTGCAGGATCAGCAGAGACCAATCAGCTTGTGCCATGTGATAAGGATGTGACCTCTAAGAGCTTCAAGACTGAACTATATATTCAGTCCGATCACATGTAAAGGCCATAGACTGTAAAATTATGGACGTAGTGTCCGTGACGTCACCCATAGGATTCAGATAAGCCGTTCTGAAGCTTAAAGGACAACTCCGGTGAGAAATGAACCTAGGGGTAATTAACAGATGGTTACAGAGTAGATCGTTCTCTGGGATGCGTTTTCTTGGAAATCGAATGTAAAGAGTTTTATCTTTAAAAACAGATTAGCTTATAACACTAGTCTATGGGGCACAGAGTAATGAAAATAAATCGCTAGTTAATACCACTAACAAGGCTAAAAATAGCCTCACACTAACACAGCAGCATAATGAGGGTCCCTACATGCAAACCGAAGCATTGAGAACTTTGTAAGAGTACAAACAGTTTAATAAGAAGACAGTTTATAGACATACTGCATTACGCGTTCACGGACAGGCGCCATCTTGGAAAACAGTCTCGATGAATCGAGCGACGAGAGCTCTGCTAAGTGATGAACTGTGACTTGGAATCTCATATGGTCCGTTGTTTCCGGAAGAAAACACTGAACACAACAGAGAAAATAAATAAATAAATACAAAAATGTCCATGTTATTACATTTCACAAACTTAATTCCTATCGACCAGTTCACTTAGAACAGCGCTCGTGGATCGATGAGTCGAGACTGTTTTTCGAGATGGTGCCTGTCCGTGAACGCGTAAGGGACTATGTTTACAACGTATCTTCTTATTAAACTGTTTGTACTCTTACAAAGTTCTCAATGCTTCGGTTTGCATGTAGGGACCCTCATTATGCTACTGTGTTAGTGTGAGGCTATTTTGAGCCTTGTTAGTGATATTAACTAGCGATTTTATTTTACCACCCTGTGTCTACCCTGTGCCCCATAGACTAGTGTTATAAGCTAATCTGTTTTTAGAGATAAAACTCTTTACATTCGATTTTCAAGAAAACGCATCCCAGAGAACGATCTACTCTGTAACCATCTGTTAATTACCCCTAGGTTCATTTCTCACCGGAGTTGTCCTTTAAAGTAGGGGCGAGCTGGGCATTGCCATCTTGTGAGCAAGTCATCGCATGTCACTCCCGGATAACAGAAAATGGGCAAAAAGGCGGGATGTGGGCGGAGCTTATGTGATGCAATGACTATAGACAGCGGATAAATGGCTATCCATTCACTCAAAGTAACCACGCTCTTAATTATGCAGAAATTTAAGACTTTATATAATGTAAACGAATGAGTTATAACAAATTTCACCCCCCTCACAGTTGCCATGAAGGTCAAGATTAGCCGTATAGGCCAAAACCACAATTTGTACCAGGCTGTAAACATGTTTTTTTTTGCTGTAAATTTAGGAATTTTAACATGGGGCTCAATGAGATTCTGCTCCTTCTGGAGCCTGTCCCTAGTGGCCAGTCGATGAATTGCAGTTTACATTACTTCCGTAATGGCTTTAAGAGAGATCGCAGGAGGTTGCCGCTTGGTAAATGCGTATAAATTGTACGAGTGTGTTTCGCGTGCATATGATACACACTTTATGGCCTGCATATGACATGCTCTTGGGTAGGATTAGGGTGGTTTGTCCATATAATACGCCATAGAGTGCGTATCATATGCACGCGAAAAAAAAAGCACATGCACATGCAAGCCAAAATGAGTTTTACATTCCACGACATTGCACACTCGTACTATATATACGCATTTTCGTGAGATCCGCCTGATATATTACATTCTAGGCATGACATTAGCCACAGATTGGCTGGTGAGCAAAAAAGTTAATGTCAAGCCCTGATTATAATATATATAGTCAATTTGAATTTAAAATGTATTCGGACACCTTCAACATTATGGTGATAAAATATGACTCAGAGAAGTTAAACTGTGTCAGATTAATCTTGATAATGTCAGATAACTTTGATAGAAAGGTATGAAATGGATTACAATCAACCAATCAGCTGTCACCTGCTAAATTTAATGACATAATTATTAGATAATACAAATTTAGGTCAACCAATGTTGATTTTTCAACTAATTTTGTTCAGTCTATGGTGTAAAAGGTCACAATAGCAATTAAATAAAAAACACATAAGCAAACCATAGTCAGGCCACATTTGTGTCAATTTTACTGGTAGTCAACTGTATGAAGAATTTTTGGGAATAATATGTCACGGTTTGTTTTGCTGTCCTCATTTACACAGATGGACTATAGTGTCATACCATTCAAAATACAGGTAAAACACCAACATGGATAAAAGGTCTTCATATTGACAGGATACAACGAGTTCTATTTTTATAGGCTGTAAGAGTGTACAGAACCGGCCATTATTGTTTAAAAGACATATTGCATGTGGATTTGAGATGCAATTCTTAATAAACGTGCTCAGAAAGGCACGTGAATGGCACTGAGCACACGGAGCTGGAAGTTGAGCGACAGGTGATTCAGTGATGGTGCTGGTTTCTTTTCAGGCTTTATCTGACTGTATCGGCTGGAAGTCCAGCGTGGAAGCACAAGAGCACAGTGTCACACGCACATGAGCGTGCGCTGAATAACATAGCAGCGATCGATACAATTCAGCCAGCAAAGCTCAGCACACGTGTGGATCCTGTAATGTTACAACACCCAACATGTGTAAAGAACAATGGAGGTGTGTGAGTGTCAGGCAGATATGGCACATCTGATCAGCCAAGCAAATCAGATATATTATGCTTAAATATATTAGATGTACTTTGCTTAAATAAAATTAAGCTTATTTTAGGACCATTATGACATTATTTTCTTGACAATTGAGCTATTCATCTCTCCCAGTTCCAGTTACTGTAATGCAAATAAGTCTCATTTTTATAATTGTAATGCAACAAAGAAAAATAAAATATGATATAATATTATTATTTTATATAAATACATCCTGGTATTATTTTTGCACTTTAATTTGTGATTTAAATAAAACATTCTTTGTTACTGCAATTTGTGTTAAACTACATAAAAATACTGTATTACAGTAATGAGAAACTAATGGAAATCATTATTGTGAATAATGAGAATTTAAAAATGAAAAACAATGTCTGAGTGTTTTATGGTAATGAGAATTTCAGGGGAAATGTGCTTAATTTAATATTCATGAAAATAATTCAACAATGCCTAATAGATCGGATTTATTTCCTTTAAGCGAGCTGGACTGTTTTGGTGAGATTCGTGCTCAGGTTTCCCACAATACATTGATTTGCATCCTAAAAGTTTTAAAATCAGTGGACAGTGTTGCTCCTCTGGCAATCACACGCACATATTGATCTGTGCTTAGCGACCAGAAAAATCGATCACGGCAAACCGCATCTGGATGTGCTGCTGCGATTAAATAATACACATATGTGTCTATTCATTTAGACCATCCGAAATTCAGACTCTCTGGAAAAATTGGTGACACGCCAGCACATGCAACAGACATTCACAGGCCTGGTATTGATTTGCAGACAGTAGGTGCAGGTTTTGTCTGCTTGCTGGGACCGTGGAGTGTGTGTGATTTTACTTTTGATGAGAAATGATGAAAGACAACGGAGTGGAAGTGTGTTTGTGTCTCTGATTACTACCCACCCTTGTGTTCTGTGATTACCACGGGCTGAATGGAAAACACACATCATAGAGGAAGAACAGAGCACGGCAATTTATATAATCTTGCCTCTTGAGCACACAAATGCACACAAATGCAGAAGATGAAACGTGAAAAAATCTTAAAACTTATGTATGTTGCATTGGCGACGCTACAGAAGAACCAGGACTGCATTGGCCGACTCTTGACCGCCGGTCTACCCAATCAAATCACGCATGCACAGAAAGAATCACTCAAATACATTGATTTAGCAGATGTCCCTCCTGGGTAAAGAGTACCTGAAAACCACACTTCTTTAAAAAGTACAGATACAAACAGCGAAAAATTACTAATTAAAGTGTTTTTAATACCACTTGAGTAAAGATCATAGGCTGCGTTTACACCGCAAGTCTTAACCCTTTAATGCACAGATCATCACAGATCTTTTGACCATATTCGTTTCTTTTGGCCCGTCTTTTTACATTCACTTTAGACACGACTGGTATTCCGATATCAGTGTTTACATTAAAGGGTTAAGGCGTAAGACCTCCGTTCATCTTCAGAACACAGTTTAAGATATTTTATATTTTAGTCCCAGAGCATAGTGCAGTCTATGCACACTATACTGTCCATGTCCAGAAAGAGAATAAAAACATCATCAAAGTAGTCCATATGTGGCATCAGTTAGTTCATTAGAATCTCTTGAAGCATCGAAAATAAATTTTGGTCCAAAAATATCAAAAACTATGACTTTATTCAGCATCAGTCTTCTCTTCTGTGTTTGTTTTCCAACCTCAAATAAAGATTCAAACGGCCATGAATCAGTGAATCGATCAATGATTCGGATCGCCAATGTCACGTGATTTCAGCAGTTTGGATCACGTGTCAAACTGCCAAACTGCTGAAATCAGGTGACGTGAATAAAATCGTAGTTGTTGTTATTTTGTTATTTTTGGACCAAAATATATTTCCGATGCTTCAAGAGATTCTAATGAACTAACTGATGTCACAAATGGACTACTCTGATGATGGTTTTATTCCCTTTCTGGACATGGACAGTATAGTGTGCATAGACTGCATATGCTCTGGGACTAAAATATAAAATATCTTAAACTGTGTTCTGAAGATGAACGGAGATCTTACGGGTGTGGAACGACATTAGGGTGAGTCATTAATGACATCAATTTCATTTTTGGGTGAACTAACCCTTTAATTCCCTCACAAAATGATTGTCAGGGATCACTTGACTATGCACACACTAGACCCTTTGGTTTTGAATTGCGTGATATTAGAATTATTCATATAATTCATGTCGGGTGACGGGTGGCCAATATTATTTGCCAGCAAGCAAGATAACAGCTGTCATGGATGTTTTGCAGCTCAGAATATGACTGAAAGGATTTAGACAGGAAAATGGCAGTATTTTTTGTTTGTTATTTTATCTACGGCTTAGATCTGGAATTCTAAAGTGAAATAAAGTAGCACTGTAAGACAAGAGAAAAAGAGAGAGAGAGAGAGAGAGAGAGAGAGAGAGAGAGAGAGAGAGAGAGAGAGAGAGAGAGAGAGAGAGAGAGAGAGAGAGAGAGAGAGAGAGAGAGAGAGAGAGAGAGAGTAGCCTAAGGCTAATAGTTAAGCTTGTTGGTTTAATTACAGCTCATTGCTGAGAAATATTATGTTGGTTTCAGTAGTGTAGGTGTTTTATTTATAAGACTCACAGGGCAGAGGTTGAAAACTAAGTCCCGAAGGTTTCTGTGTGTGTGTGTGTGTGCAATTTCTTTCTTTTATAAAGTTTCCACATCAATATAAAAGCTGCCAGTAAGCGCACATAGGCATGTCTGCTTCATTATACAACATTAAAAAGCTATCTTTGTGGTCGGTTGGAATTCAATGGGGAATCTATATAAAAGCACATTTGTAAGTGGCTCAGTTCGAATGCGGAAAAAATCTAATCTCGTGCGGATTTTTGTGTTTACATGTGTCAGATGTGAGTAAAAAATCTGATTTGTTGTGCCAGTGTAAATGCAGCCATAGAGTTTCTGATTTTAACAGTATGAAGTATTTTACTTGTACTGAATGTAGGCTCAAAGATGCACCTAAGGGACTTGCCAGTGAAAAGAAACCATTTTCTAAAATCAAAATAAATCTGAACATTTATTGGAATAAATCAAGGACGACATAGTCTCTTAAGTCTCGGTTAAGTTCAAGTGCTCAAAAGAGGCCATAAGTAATAAACCAGCATCCTTCAAAAATGTCTCTTCATTATAATGGATAAATAAAATAATGTTAAGTAAAATGAACTATTTAAAGTCTACTTGCACTGGATGTGCTGGTTTCGGCCTCATCACCGGCAGCAGTCATGACCTCATCTCATAAATCAAACCCCTGCGATTCAGCAACTTCCTGATAAAGCACTCACATTCACGTAAAGAGGTTTGGGTGAGAAAGGGAAGAACTCACAAGAAATCGTACCTTCAATTCAAAGCCCTGCTGCAGAAAAAGTTAAGTCCCACACAAAGTGTACAAAATAATTACATTATTCATTACAGATGTATTGGAGGAAAGAATGTATTCAAGCAGAGGGTAAAAGTAGCTGATATCTTTGATACTTAGTAAAACTACAGAGTAGCTAAACAGATACCTAAAGGGATAGTTCACCCCAAAATAAAATTCTCACCCTCATGTCGTCCCAAACCCGTAAGACTTTCGTTCATCTTCGGAACACAAATTAAGATATTTTTGATGAAATCCAAGAGCTCTCTACACCAGGGGTGTCCAATCCTGCTCCTGGAGGGCCACTGTCCTGCAGAGTTTTGCTCAAACCCTAAGTAAACACACCTGCACCAGTGAATCAAGGTCTTATAGGCATATTAGAAACTTCCAGCAGGTGTGTGGAGGCAAGCTGGAGCTAAACTCTGCAGGACAGCGGCCCTCCAGGACCGAGTTTGGACACCCCTGCTCTAAACCATAGACATGGATGTCACTGCAACTTTTAAGGCCAAGAAAGGTAGTGAAGACATCGTGAAGATAGTCCATGTGACTCCAGTGGTTCAACCTTGAGAATACTTTCTTTTTGCAAAAAACTAACTAAAATAACACTTTATTCAACAATCTCTTCTCATCTGTGTCAGTCTCGCTGTTGACAATAATGAGGCGGCGTTCTGACCTGGAAACGCTGCACTGTTTTTACTATGTGATAAGTGTAGGAGAATGATGTTGATACATTTATTTTAGTTTTTTTGCACACAAAAAGTATTCTTGTCGCTTCATAAGATTAACGTTGAATCACTTTAGTCACATATTTTAACGATGTCTGCACAATGAAGCTGACTGCACAATGAATCTCTTATTTGCATAGTGTCTACACTCTGTTATTAGGAGAGGATTATCAAGCATAAAGATCTCAGCATTAAATAAAAACTCTGGCTTTTGACTGGTGAGTGAATTCTAACTAACTTCTGATTGGCCATTGTTTTCAGGAAATCAACAGATTGACTAAATTGCTCCAAGCTGCAAGAACACATTGTAAATAGAAACCTTTGATGCTCTCCAGGTGAATGGATGAATTGATTATCGATTTTGTTGTTTTCATGAAACGTTTGGCTGACAGTAAATCACATTCAACTAACCTTAACTGTCAAATTATCATCTTATGTATGGGAAAATGAGTAGGCTTTGGTCCACCCTATTTCACTCAGTTTAATATTTCTGGCCTCGCCATTGGTATGTTTGTCTGCATGGCTGGCATCCATCTTTCTAGACCTTTTATCTTCTGCTTGGTTAAAATTGTAAGTCTGAGCGCACCAGCACACCTCGCCTCAACATGCAGCATTATTTATCATTCATGTCTGCAGCTCAAACATGCAGGGTGAATTATGTGCTGACATTTTAAACTTAAGGTCAGGGCTTTGTTCAAGTCACTATCAATGGCACTATGAAATGTGTTTATTTTTTTGCAAATTCCATTATTAATATTTGTTTACAAAATTATTTTTTCCATTAAAAATTGTATGGATGTCAATTTAATTGTTTAATTAAATTCATCACCAGAAATCATGTCTAATAAATTTAATTCAATTTTTTTTAACAATTTATTAAAAAATTTACAAAAATGGGGCCAAATAAAATGTTGTATTTTTTCTGAAATTCTGTATTGTCATGAAATTAGTTTTATGTTCCCATAAATTACATATTTTTTACCCCGTACATTGTGTTTCCATTTGATTTTTTCTGGACCCACATTTAATGGTTTGATTAAATTCGAATCATCAGAAATCATGTCTAATCAATTGAACAAAAAAAAATATATATATATATAATTTTGGACAATTTTAAACAATTTTAACAATAATTGGGCCAAATTAAATGTGTTTTGTTTTTTTCTAAAATTCTGTGTTGTCTGTTCTGATTTTATTTCGATTCTGTTCTTAATATTAAATACAAAAAACAAAAAAACATCGGTAATCAAATTAGTTCATACATTTAATTCATCTTTCAAAATGTAATCAAATTAATATTTAACAATTGTTTTGGCAAAGAAAGTGATGCTCAACAGGTTTAATATTTAAATAGAAATATTATTATTATTAATAATGATGATGATGATGATGATGACAATAATTATATTAATAAATCAAATGATAATTAATAATATTATTATCTAGTTGTCTAATAAACCTGACATTGTATATTATATGTGGCGGTGCGTCATAAAGACCTTTAAGTTTCTGTGTGTATATGATATGATACAATGATAGTTTTTATCAAATAAATGTTGAAATGCTCCATCCACATTTTCCGCATCGCAGAAATCATATGGCCCTATGCCTAACCCTACATGAGCACTAATATTAGTGATGCTCGCTGCATACTTGACTCAAGGCGGTTGAAAAGCGGTCCGTTTAATGAATGTATTTCTCTCTTTCTCCCTATTCACATAGTTAATCTCCCTCTGCCTTTGATTCTTTGTCTCTGTCTTATTCTCCCGTCTCTGCTCGTTGCTGAACACACTTCTCGGTTGTAATAGTGCCTGCAGGCCTCGCCTTCAGAATCCCAGCCCTGTGCTATTGTTTCCATGACAACATGGGAGGCATGGCCGGAGGGCATCGCTGTGTATTTGCACTCTCACTTACATTTTCTCTCTTTCATCTCTTCCTGACACGGTGAATTTGATCACTTCGAGTGTTCTTATTTAGAACCGCACTTTCAAATTATAGATGTGCGTGTGACTCGGCCGCGGAGCGCCGCTGATGAATGCCCGTGTCAGATGACGCAATAGGTGAGATTTGTATTGATGATATGGGTTAGAAGAAGACACTCAAAGCTTTTAAGCTCGGGCCATTTGCCTCTTTGCGTCTCTGGCCATTAAGAGAGCACTCCTGGGAACACATTAGGTTTGAATGGGATGTTATATGAGGGTGACAGGTGCAAGCGCAGAGTTTATTTGCTAAAATAATGACACACTCAACATGCTAGATCGAAACGTGACAGCTACCACAAGAGCATGATGTGTGTTTATGGAGATAAAATGAGGGAATGTAAAACATTTCTTGATAATATGTACGTGTACAGTACCGGTAATAGGAATCGTTATTGAAAATAATTACTAAAATACTTATGCATTTGAATACAATTTCAGAGGTACATTTAAAGGGGTCATGATATGGATCTTTTGACTTTACTTTTTTAGTAAACTATAGTTTATTTAACTATAGTTTAGGGTCCTAAACATCCGATGGCCACGCTACATACGACATCATACAATGGGCCAGTTGGGCTTTTTTCAAAAGTTGAATACAGTTGAATACAGGATTTAAATTGAATACAGATATTACATGTTAAATATGGATATGGCTTGTGTGTGAGCTCCGGTCTGCAGTTTCTATAAGAACCGGAGCTTCTAACTGCAGATGCCGGCATGAGTTTACCAATCGGCGATTGGCTCTTATTTAGAAGGCGGGACTTATTCCGCCATATTGCGCATTGCAATTTCTCCCATTCATAATGCAAGTGCACTTTATCTGTGTATAAAGTCTTTGACTGTAGACAGCATCAGCGATTATAATGGGAACTATTTGCTTTTGACGAAACTCTCATCTGGTGTAGGCAAATGTCAGCCGTTAAGTGACTGAAAGTCTGTGGGTGGGGCCTATGATGTGATAATTTATTAATCAATGTCTTGCTCTAAAGGCAGGCATATGCAAATTTATTTGGCAGTGTGACGTGACAAATCCCGCAATATCCAAACAAGCTGTGTTTGGAGCTTGATTAAATAAATGCTTTGTTTATAATGAGAAGGCTGTTTTAAGCCATGAACCTTGCAGGATGTTTTAATGGTACAAAGACATCTTATATGCAAAAAATGGAGGCAAATTTGATTTCTCATGTCATTAATTTTATTGAAAATTAAGTATTATAGGTCCTAAAATACAATGAAATACACTTAATTTTCTTTATGCAAAATATGATTTATTTTCTTTAGATTTTGTGTTAAAATGTGATTTGACAGTAGCCTAGAAATCCAGGCGCACCCTAGCGGCAGCAAATCTAATCTGCCACGAGTGTCGTCTAGCAACTCTCAATACGTTTCTGAGCTGTAAACGCCAAACTCTGGTCAGGCCAATCACATTGTGTTTTGGTGGGCGGGACTTAACATAATGACGGCCGAGTTGCGTTTGCGTGCTTCTAGTAAACACAGAAACTGGCGAACGGCGGTCTTTCGAATCAGCTTTGACCACGAAAAGAACAAAGAACGGCACTGAAGTCATTCTTAAGAAGGGAAGATGTGTTCGGAGTTTTGCCGACCGGATACGGCGGATGTTTAATCAGTCTACGAGCTCTGTTTCACCTTCGTTGCTCTGGTTGGTTGTAGCGCTATCCTATCGCGTGCAGAGGGAGTTTGAAAGACAACCGTTTATTCGCCCCTAGGATTGAGCTGTCAATGGTGAGTTTCCAGACCAAACATCTTGATGTGGGTCTGGCTTGTCAGGCTAATTTGACAGTGTTTTTGGCATTAATTCTTAGATTTCCTACAATAGATTGATTTGCATCATTAAAAGTAAAAAGACAAAAAACAGAGTGGTTCTTTTGAAATTGCAAATATCAAGCTAATGAATCTGACTAATGGTAATAAAAGGGATGTTCACCCAGAAAATGACTGTCAGTTTACTTTATTATTCTTCCCCAGTGGGAGTCAATGTCAGCCATATGAACCGTAAATAGGAAAATTATGAAAATTTCCACACTTGTAGTAATGGCAATGAGTAGAATTCTGACCAACTTTGTGGTCACCAGTTTAAAAATTCACCTTTCAAATGGTTTTAACTTTTTAACCATTTGATCTAAAAACAAGTTTTTTTAGGAGATTTTGTTTTGGAATGCGACAATTTAAGATTGAACATGGTCTGGGGAGTCTGCTCTGTATTTTCTACTGCACAAGAGGCGTGATAAACAAGCATAATTCAAATGACTCTGTACACAATTGGATAGTCCTTCAACCAATCAGACCACAAGAGGCGTGATCAACAGGCAATGACCCATCACTTCTTTAGCCGTCATTGTGTTAAACCTGCCAATAGCGTGCCAGGTGGATAAGCCAGTCTGTGATTGGTTCCCGCCGCAAAAGTGTAACAGAAGCAGTAGAAATTAATGTACAGGCTTCCCGAATAATTTGCAGGGCGAAATCAAATCGTCGGCAGATCAGGCTGGGTTTACCCAGTCTAATTTGACAGTGCTTTTGACATTAATTCTTATATTTCCTGCAATATTTTGACTTTCATCATAAAAAGTAGAAAGACTAATAACAGAGTGCTTCTTTTAAAATTGGCAATATCAAGCTAATCTAACTAATAGGATAGCAGCAGAAAGAATGAAACTAGACCAGTCCTTCATGAAGAAAGCCAATGGCATATAAATAGATGTTAAATATATAGTTTACCTTAAACTGTCATCCACTGACATCACATTTTCTCATACTTAGAGCAACACATCATAGCACATTTCAAGATAAAAAAAATTCTGGTGCAAGGGCAGTCTGCTGTCTCGCTCAGGGGCAGGGTCCTGAATGAAGTGCCATTTCTCGAATCACCCGGTTACATACGGCTCTGTAGATATTAAACCCTCCAAGCTGCTCTCAGACAAGAACAAACAAAGCACTGCATGCTTCCCGAATCAGCCTTTACTGCATTCAGGACTGGTACAAACTATAAACAAGAGTCTATTAGCTTGTCAGAACTGAACAGCCCTTATAGCTCATCCAGAGCGTACAGAATTATAACCAGGCTCATGACAGCAGAAAATATCTCTGAGGCAAACTGACATTCATACTGTATATCATCTAGCTTTCCACCACAGCTTTCCAGTGAAAAATGGTGCCCTTTGTTTTCTTTTTTGTATTTGTTTAAGAAATGGATGGGCTGAATTTGTTGCAAAATTGTTGAATTTGTTGTTTGAATTGCAGATGTGCTTTTTCACTAGAATGGACTGAGTGTTTGTTCTTATGTGTTAAGTGTCGAGTTCAACATAATGAGTCGAGAAGCAGGAAAATAAAGTATGAGGCATGTGAGAATGCAGCATCTGTTTAGTCTGTTTGGCCTTTAACTCAACCCGACAGTTACGGTTCTCTGGAGGAAAGGATTATTAGTGAATAATGACTTAAGTTTCTCAAAGAATCATGAATCATATGGCTTCAGAAGACTTGGGATATTGCAGATAAATCATTTGGACAACGTTTTTAATACTTTTGTGTCTTTTATGAAGATTGAAAGCCTTAGAACTTATTTCTCCAGAAATAAAGTTGGAATGACGCAAGTGTAAATAATGACATCTCTGACATCTTTTTTTTTTCTTCAAACTATTCCTTTTTTAATTAATTAATTAATTAATTTATTTATATTGGTATATTTTTTATATACATATACAGTTCTGGAAAAAAAAGGGCAAGACACAAAAGGTCATTGCAAAAGAGGCTGGCTGTTCACAGAGCTTTGTGTCCAAGCACATTTATAGAGAGGCGAAGGGAAGGAAAGATGTGGCAGAAAAAAGTGTACAAGCAATAAGGATAACCACACCCTGAAGAGGATTGTGAAACCCATTCAAAAATTTGGAGGAGATTCACAAAGAGTGGACTGCAGCTGGAGTCAGTGCTTCAAGAACCACTACGCACAGACGTATGCAAGACATTTCAGCTGTCGCATTCCTTGTGTCAAGCCACTCTTGAACAACAGACAGCGTCAGAAGCGTGTCGTCTGGGCCAAAGATAAAAAGGACTGCTGAGTGGTCCAAAGTTATGTTCTCTGATGAAAGTAAATTTTGCATTTCTTTTGGAAATCAGGGTCCCAGAGTCTGGAGGAAGAGAGCAGAGGAACACAATCCACGTTGCTTGAGGTGCAGTGTAAAGTTTCCATGGTCAGTGAGGGTTTGGGTGCTATTTCCTCTGCTGGTGTTGGTCCACTGTGTTTTCTGAGGTCCAAGGTCAACGCAGCCATATACCAGAAAGTTTTAAAGCAACTTTATGGGACCTGCACACAGTGCCAAAGCAACCAGTACCTGGTTTAAGGACCATGGTATCCCTGTTCTAAACTGGCCAGCAAACTTGCCTGACCTTGTGAAGAGGAAGATACAATATGCCAGACCCAACAATGCAGAAGAGCTGAAGGGCACTATAGTATACCAGAGCAACCTGAGCTCTCATAACACCTGAGCAGAGCCACAGACTGATCGACTGTATGCCACGCCGCATTGCTGCAGTAATTCAGGCAAAAGGAGCCAAAACTGTACATGCTCATACTTTTGATGTTCATACTTTTCAGTTGGCCAAGATTCATAAAAATCCTTTCTTTGTATTGTTCTTAAGTAATATTCAAAATTTTCTGAGATACTGAATTTGGGGTTTTCCTTATTTGTCAGTTATAATCATCAAAATTAAAAGAAAGAAACATTTGAAATATATCAGTCTTTGTGTAATGAATGAATATAATATACAAGTTTCACTTTTTGAATGGAATTAGTGAAATAAATCATCTTTTTGATGATAATCTGTTTATAGGACCAGCACCTGTATACTTGTTTTATTTTTTTATTTTTTTAGTAGTTACAGTAAACAAAAATGAGAAATGCTTCCTTGGCAACTAGCTAAAATAAAATAATTTTTAAAAAACATATTATTATTTGAATTTAGTTACTGTTTATTATAGTAATGAAAGTGTTTTGTGTGGTTTAAGCTAATGATGATAACCCTGGTTACAGAATCTACCAGCAGCCAAACCAAAATTCCCACTTTTCATGATTCAATCAGTTTCAGATGGCTTAATGAATTCTCCTGCTACATTTTTTTTCCTGATTGCATTTCCTGTTTCTCTTAGACGTGTCAGTCAGTCTGTCTATCCATTCATCTGAGATATAACGTCTGTTGAGACTCCCATTTCAATCCATCCATCATTCCTGTTTTCCACTCACACTCTGTTGTTTTTGGAGGCCGAAAGGCAGTGAATTCCAAACACGAGGTTTCATGATGTGAAGCCGCTAAATATTAAATTCTGTAGATGTTCCTGCTGCTCTTAAAGGATCTCATCTGGCAGAATCACTTCAGAACCCGGACGCACATGTAAGGGAGCGGCCTATCTCACAGAACATCGCCTTTTCAACACCTCACAGCTCCTTCTTTTGACTTGCCAATGTTTGAGAGGCGGCACACGTAGCAAAAGAAAGACGCTGAAAGCAAAACTCATTCAGAATTTCCCATTCCCCCCCCTTTATTCTATCCGCTGTGATTTTTATTCTCTTTCTCCAGCGACAGGAGAATAGCGTTTGAGTGCAGGACAGTGGACTTGAATAGACTGCCATTTCTCCACTGATGTTTATCATGTCTCTCTCCTTCATGCTTTGAGCAGATAAAAAGGCTTATGTGGGTCATGTTGCATTAATTGAGCTCGCTGTCCTCTCAAATACTCTCTAAATTAAGCAACAGGCATAAAATATTCACATTTGCTCATGGTTCATCATTCAATGACACATTTAAGTCAAAAACAGCTCAAATGTATCACATCAAGAGTGAAGCAAAAGTCTTCTGCCAAATTATTATTTTTATATTTAAGGTTTTGAACACTATTTAGGATGCATCGATTTCAGAGCTGGCATCTCAAATCTTCGTTTCCAAATCGCCTCATGCCGCTTTTGATCCACGTGGTCAGGATATCTAAATCTTTCAGTGCTGATCTTTTTCGGTCACTGGCATGCTTCAGTCTCTAAGCTCAGAGACAGTCGACATAGAACTGTTAAATTGACACAGAACTCTGTATTGATCCATTTTGTGAGACTTGTCAGGGATTTGAGGATGCTCTGGCTCTCAGCAAACTCTTTCACTCTGAATGTTTTATAGAATAGAGTAGCTACAGAAGGAAAGAGTTGTAGATTTGAAACACACAACAGCACAATGGATGCTTTTGCTGATTCATTCACCTATCCACTCTTTCATTCACTCACTCACTCACTCACTCACTCACTCACTCACTCACTCACTCACTCACTCACTCACTCCCTCACTCACTCACTCCATCACTCGCTCACTCACTCACTCACTCACTCACTCACTCACTCACTCACTCCATCACTCACTCACTCACTCCATCACTCACTCACTCCATCACTCTCTCACTCACTCACTCCATCACTCACTCGCTTACTCACTCACTCACTCACTCACTCACTCCATCACTCACTCGCTCGCTCACTCACTCCATCACTCACTCGCTCGCTCACTCACTCAATCACTGACTCATTCCATCACTCACTCCATCACTCACTCACTCACTCACTCCATCACTCACTCCATCACTCACTCACTCACTCATTCGCTCACTCACTCGCTCACTCACTCACTCGCTCACTCACTCCATCATTCACTCACTCACTCACTCACTCACTCACTCACTCACTCACTCACTCACTCACTCCATCACTCCATCACTCACTCACTCACTCACTCACTCACTCACTCACTCACTCACTCACTCACTCACTCACTCACTCACTCACTCACACACTCACTCACTCACTCACACACTCACTCACTCACTCACTCACTCCATCACTCACTCACTCGCTCGCTTACTCACTCACTCACTCACTCACTCCATCACTCACTCACTCATTCCATCACTCACTCACTAATTCCATCACTCACTCACTCACTCACTCCATCACTCACTCACTCGCTCGCTCACTTACTCACTCACTCACTCACTCACTCACTCACTCCATCCCTCCATCACTCACTCACTCACTCACTCACTCCATCTCTCACTCACTCACTCACTCACACACTCACTCCATCACTCGCTCACTCCATCACTCGCTCACTCCATCACTCACTCACTCACTCACTCACTCACTCACTCACTCACTCACTCACTCACTCCATCACTCGCTCACTCCATCACTCACTCACTCACTCACTCACTCACTCACTCCATCACTCGCTCACTCACTCACTCGCTCACTCACTCACTCAGTCACTCCATCTCTCACTCACTCACTCGCTCACTCACTCACTCACTCACTCCATCACTCGCTCACTCCATCACTCACTCACTCACTCACTCACTCACTCACTCACTCACTCACTCACTCACTCACTCACTCCATCCCTCACTCACTCACTCACTCACTCACTCACTCCATCTCTCACTCACTCACTCGCTCACTCACTCACTCACTCACTCACTCCATCACTCGCTCACTCCATCACTCACTCACTCACTCGCTCACTCCATCACTCACTCACTCACTCACTCACTCACTCACTCACTCACTCACTCACTCACTCACTCACTCACTCACTCACTCACTCACTCACTCACTCACCACTCTTTCATTCTTTGCAGACTTGGTGAGCAGAAGAGACTTGTTTAAAAAATAAAAATAATAATAATAATCATGCGACCACAAAATTTAAACAATAGTGAGGATATATTAAATATCCGTGTTTTTTTGGTAAAGCAATTTTATTATTTTGTCATATAAACCCAATGCTAGGTGTTATATAATCTCAGACTTCTAAACAGTCATACTGTCCAGCCGTGAAATACATCTAGTAAGCTGTAAATCTTGTTCATAGCTCGTCTAATCCATGTCTTAATGAAAAGCTGGGGATTTCAGATGGGTGAGGAGAGTCGAGCAGGCTGAGGGTTTGATCTCGTCTCCTGGGAGAAGCATGTAATGTGCACTGGGCAGTGTTTGGTGTTTTATTTCATATTCTTTCAAAACAGACGAGAGATCCTGGAGGCTGTGAGCATGTGCACCTCAAGCCTCATGTTTAATTAACCAAAGCCCACCACAGATTCCTCCTAAGAGACTGTTCTGTAGGGACCAGCAGGCAGGAATGAGCGCTATCCGTCTTTCAGCCTTTTTTCCCCCTCCTTATGTTGACTCTATGCTTTCTTCCCTTTCTGCACCACAGGATTCAATTTTCCGATCCACTTAAGCGGGATTCTCATGCGTTACGGATCCGATTAGCTCACACGTGCATGCACTCTTTAACAACAAACCATGTCTTTTTGTCTGTCTCTCTCTCTCTCTCTCTCTCTGACAATTATTCCACTGGTTTAACTGCAATCCATCTCTCTTTCTTCCTCTTCTTGCCCTAGTTTTGCCGCCTCTTTTCCATCATTCCGTCTTTCCTGTTTTCGCAGTTTTTGCTGAGATGAATCCTCCTCAGCTCTCTCCGGTGTTGGTGCTCATGTTGGCCCAGCTGTGCGCTTCTTCTCTGGGTTGTCCTTCTGGGTGTCGCTGCTACAGTTTGACCGTGGAATGTGGATCCATCGGACTCAAAGAAATCCCGCAAGGCATTACTCACGGGACACAGGTCAGTGATCGCACAAGGCATGTGGACGTCTGTTGGTGAGATATTCTTAAATAAGATAAACTCTTAAAAATATTGGTTTTAAATGGTATCGGCAGTTCCACCAAGAGCCTTTAACATCCATGGAATCGTTCCATTCTAAACAAGGTTCTTTATCATGGAAAAGGGTTCTTTGGATTATTAAAATGTTCCTCATACTAAGAAAAAATGGTTCTATTAAAGACCGGTCGCTTAAAAGTTCTTTGGGGAACCAAACAAATGGCTCTTCAATGATATTGCCCTTTAGAAACTGTATTTTTAAGAATGTAAAGCCTCATTTTATAACTGATCTAATAATTTTGAATTTCTAATTAAGTAATTAATAATATAGATAATATTTTAATACATATTCAAATGATAAGTGTGTGTGTGTATGTGTGTGTGTGTGTGTGTGTGTGTGTGTGTGTGTGTGTGTGTGTGTGTGTGTGTGTGTGTGTGTGTGTGTGTGTGTGCGTGTGTGTGGCCTGGTATCCCTACGTTATGGGGACAAAATGTCCCCACAAAGATGGCAATATCCAAAATCCTTGTCCTTGTGGGGACATTTTTAGGTCCCCATGAGAAAAACATCTTATAAATCACACAGAAGGAGCTTTTTTGAGAAAGTAAAAATGCAGAATGTTTCCTGTGATGGGTAGGTTTAGGGGCAGGGGCAGTGTAAGGGGATAGGATGTACAGTTTGTACAGTATGAAATCCATTACGCCTATGGAAAGTCCCCATAAAACATGGAAACACGACATGTGTGCGCGTGTGGGTGTGTGCATGTGCGTGCGTGTGTGTGGTGTTTTTTGGTTTCAATGTTAAAAACAAAAAGGAAATATACTTCCAGAATCAGAGTTCAGAGTAAGAAGAGGCTCCTCAAATGTGTGATCAAAAAGTTAATTTACATTTAATTTACACAGTTTGTAAATTAATAATATTAAACAATGTTGTTGTATAAAGTTTTTATTGAAAAATAATTTAATGTTATAATTTTTGAGCACTGTACAAAAGTCCATTGGAGTATGTTTTACAAGAAAAAATTCTGTCAGTCTTTCTACTTCGCAATGTCACGCTTAATCCAATTGTGTTACGTGCCTTTTCTTTGTAATTATTGGTGAAATGTACTTGTAATTTCTGAGAGAAAAATGTCTCTACACTCAATTTTCAATTGTGAATATGTTTATAAAAACTTTCTATTCAGTTCTTTGCAGACTTGAGAAGAGAATGAAACCACATTAATCACACTAGACTGCGTTTGACCTCAGGTCTTCTCACCATCCTGTCCCAAATTTTTATTCTGGTCATCTGGTCAATCTTAATGATAAGATACTGCCTTCTTTTGTATGTGTCTACACCTTGACCCACAATAAAGCAAAGCTGAGATTAAAACTATAGATCATAACTCCAGGAAGTGCTGGGAATCATTGGTTAAATCAGCGACTCTTATGGCCATATTCCCCTCGGGGACTTTATTTGCATGTCTATGTATCTGCTCCAGTCAAATCACTAATATCACTGCAGCTTGTGAATATTCATGAGCTGGCTTGCATAAATTGCTCAGTTAACCCGTGTAACTTATGCTTCACAAGAAATTTGCTTCGGCTCGGCCTGTGTTTGATCACAGACAAAAGCGTGATAGAAATCAATTAGAAAAGTAATTAGTGTAATATGTTGCCTCATTAATAGAGTAACCGTAGTGAAGACAGGCCACTCCGTCCTGCTCTTGTGAAAGCCCATGAAGGCGGCTTCCTGATGCTGGTAATTGATTTGTTTGCACGTTTCACTGATCGTCAACCCAGAACTATGAAACACTTGACGAACTTTGTATTGATCCATTTTAAGTTAAAGGAAATCTTCTCTCACTTTGAATTCACCTGGAACAGAGCAAAGATGAACAGCTATAGAAAGGAAAATGTGTATGTGTGTGTGTGCGTGTGCATGCAACAATAAGAAATCAATAATAACTAATATATATATATATCGTTTTTTCCATTAATAATATAATGCTTATTAATAATGCCACCAACAATAATAATTTTTTACTCAGATTAAAAAAAGAAAGAACAAAAATACTGATCAACCTGGTCCAATTTATAAAATGAAGCGCTGTCACCCACTCTCTCTTTTCTTTTCAAACTGTGTTATGTACTGATGTATCTCCCATGCACTTTGTGTCCGCTTCAGACCATCTTTCTACAGGACAATGCCATTGGACAGATCCGTCAGCGGGATCTCTCTGACCTCGGCCAGCTGCACTACCTGTACCTGCAGAACAACAGCATCTCCACGCTTGAACCCGGGGCGTTCAGAAACCTGGGCCTGCTTCTGGAGCTGGCGCTCAATGGAAACCGCATCCACCTGATCACAGCGGACGTCTTCCGCGGCCTGGATCACCTGCGCATCCTCTACCTCGCAGGAAACCAGATCACCAGACTGGAGGACTACACGTTTCGCGGGCTGCAGGTGAAAGGACTGTCTGTGTCATCTGCAGATTTACATTTACATTTACAGTATGTTATGGGAACATTCATTTCCGGTATTAATGTGACTAAAACGTTCAATCAAAGATACAATTTTAGCTAGGATTATAATTTTTGGGCTTGTTAGAGAGAGAGGGAGAGAGAATTCAAGAGATTATGATAACCTGTAAACAATATTAAGAAATATAAAATAAAAATGAAAGAGGAAAAAAAAAATTGCATTGGAAAATATTTGACTGTGAGTGCAAGTATTCTACTATTGTGCCTCTACAAACACAATGCTTTTGCAATTAAAAGTTTTAATAACATTTCATTTTACAAAATTTTGAGAACTTCATTCAATGGAAGTCAAACCAGTGTTATTTTAGTATCATTGAGATACTATATGTTTTTATTAATTTTATTCAGATTTTTTCATTTTTTAGTTAAAGTTTGGTAATTTTGTCAAATTAAGGTTTAGACTGTTTTTGACTCCTGCATAGTGACATGATGTCACTTGTGGTTGTCATTTTCATATTTTATAATCTGTGTCATTCATTTATATATATATATATCAGTACATTTATTATCATTTTTATATGTTTTAGTTTTAGTTAAATTAAAAATGGGAAATATCGCCTTTTCAACTAGCTGTAATATATATTACATTATATTATAACTGAATAATTATATTATAATTTGATTTCAGGTAACATTGATTTTTATTTCAAGTAGCAAAAATGTTTTTATGATTTGAGTTTTAAAATAATTTATAATAATAACCCTGGTTCAATGTTTTATCCTAACATTTATGAAATTCTAATACCATCATATGGCCATTCAAATTAAATTATTTTTAGAATGTACCACACATTTGCACAATCTTTACATGATGTTACACCGAAGTCTGCAAGTTTTGAAATTATGAAGTGAAACGGAAACCACAGAAAAGCAGTACCAAAATTAAATGAAGCAATATGGTAGCATAGACCTTGAACAAAGGGACAGTTGAAACAACTTAAATGTGTGCACATGTGTAGTAACATCCTCTTTAATTGTGGAAAACGACCACAAATAAACTACAAAATGTGTTTAATGAGTGATGTGCATATTACGTTATTTAAAGGTGCCTTGCCACACAAAATAATTTCTACTTGTATTTTTTTTTTTACTTTTAGGTTCATATGTGTTTCTGTTATGTCGTGGATGTGAAAATGAACTGCTACCTCCTCTGTCAGCTCTAACCACTGAAAATAAATAAGTGGAGAAATCAGGCCAATTACAAAAGCTGGTCGTTTGTGGTGTTGCCTGGGAGCTCGCCCAGTTGAGACCGCTCCTACAGAATTCATCTAGCTCAGTGACAGTTTTCTTATACAGCAAGAATGGCTGAACATATTTATATGGCAATATTAACGAGGACTGGTGCAAATCGAGTCTTCCTGCAGGCTTTCTATGCCACGCTAGAATGGCTTGAAACAAGGTAACCAAGGCATTTTTTTCACAAAAATGTTATAGTGTCCATGATAGAACTTCAGACATTACCACAAAGTAATGAAATGCGTGTGGCAGGGCACCTTTAAGGTGTTTCAACTGTCCCTCTGTTCCACTTGAATGCTCTCTACCCTAATTTGATGGAGACACTGAACTGGCAGTAGATGATGCTGCATTACTCTAGACGAGATCGCTTTACAAGGTGTGTGTTTTTACTTACTGATCATGCTTGTTGCAGTAATCAGGATGAAATGTTGATGAATTGATTCCAGCGGTTGCAGGAGCTGCATCTACAGGAGAATGCGGTTGAGGTGCTGGGAGATCAAGCTCTGGTGGGTCTGTCCTCTCTGGCTCTTCTGGACCTGAGCAGGAACAGCCTGAGGACCCTGAGTCCCGCGTCTCTGAAACCCCTCGTCAGCCTGCAGGTCCTGAGAGTCACAGGTGAGAGGTTCACATGAGACACTGCCACAATTATCAGAACTTTAAGAATCATCTTAAAGGGGTCATCGGATCAGACTTCACTTTTACATTGCGTTTGTATATAAATGTGTTTTAGCAGTGTGTGGACACATACAATGATAATGATCAAATCAATTCACTCCTTTTTTATCCCCCCAAAACCTAAACCGTCTCAATTATCAAGCCGTTTAGATTCTGCTCAGGCCCTGCCCACGACCGATGACAGACTGTCCCGTATTAGCATAGTTTCCACCCTGAGCGAATTGTACAATGTCGGCCATTTTCTCTGCACTCGAGCAGCTGTATTGACAATAATAATAATGTCTCGTAAGAAATGCAGGCGCTTTGTTGTTGGATGTAAAAGTGAACATAAGAGAGTCTTCATTTTCTCCTGACATAAGAGCCACTGAAGAAGACGCAGTGGATTCGTTTTGTTTTTTAGGGTAATGCGCCACTGAATAAACTCTGCCGAAATCATTTTACTCCTCAATTTTGAAGCTCAAGGATGGATCAGTACCAACTGTTCGTGATCCATCCAGTTTATAGTCTTCAGTTACACAGTAATGAAACGGAGAGCACACATTTTATTACAGGTCATTAGAGTTGTTTTAAAACAGATGCTTTATCTTTTTTGTGTGATATACAATAAACTTCATAAAATTCATCAGTAAAGTTTTGTAATAACAACATAAGTTATAAATGTAATTAAACTAAACTATACCCATTAAATCTCCATGCAGCATATTTTATCTGGCTCTGTAGGCATCTTGTCCGACTCTACTGACATTTTCTGATATTTTGAGAGTGTGAGATTGTCCTGTTTTGTCTTCTTGAAAGGGGGCGGGGAGCACCAGCTCAATTGCATTTAAAGAGACACACACAAAAACGGTACCTCAAAAAGTGGAAATTTGAACATGCTCTAAAAAGATCAGTGGGGCATTTTGAACTAAAACATCCCTACACCTTCCGGGGACATCAGAGACTTGTTTTACATCTTGTAAAAATAGGTCCTTCTACTGTTTAGATTTGTCTGCTTAGAAAAGCACACAAATGACTACGAGTCATTTTTGTAGCGCTTCCTATGTAAAGGGGTCATGAACTGCGTTATTTTATTGTTTTATGATGCTTCCTTATAATGTTAGAATGCTTTTTACATAAAAAATAGCATATATATATATATATATATATATATATATATATATATATATATATATATATATATATATATATATATATATATATATATATATATTGTAAAGCCATTTTCCCACCCTGATTTTAGCCCTCTGGTTTGAAAGCTCTGTTTTAAGGGGCGTGTCTGCTGTGAGACTTCAGTGTAAACACCTACTGCTGTGATTGGCTTTCCATTTGAAATAGCTAAGTATTACTCTCTCTTTAAGTATGTTTTTACTATTACAGCTCTCATGGCTAACCAATCGTAAAAAAGTGTTGCATTACATTTAGATATATGGCATTATATTAAGATTGTGGCATGAAAGGTTGCAGAAATGTAGCCAATCACAGGCATGATGAGCGCAGTGATCTCGTCGTTTTAGCTCAGTTTCTGTACACTAACGAATGCTTTCATCTTCACTAACAGTGCAAACGTGATATAGTTAAGAGATTCGTTGAATAAAACAGGAGTCACTGATAAACAGCTGCACCGCAGGCTGCTCCAGCGATTGCAAAGGGAGCTTTCTTTTTAACCTTTTCTTTGAATCTAATCACCGTTAACAGATTATTTTCATCCTACTAAGAGAAACAACGCAAATATGACGTTTAGTCACTGGTTTGATTTACTGACACACAGACAAAGAACATCTGACTGTATATGAATCATTACATTTCAGATCAAGCATTATAATGAACAAAGTTACTTGCATGTTGCATTAATGTCAAGCCCAGGCACTGCACAATATTTTGTAGTCCTCAAGTTTTTTGCTTGGTAGCTCAATCTGGTTTAACAACAGGTAGGCCTATGTTACTTAGGTCACCTATTCTACTGCATGTATAAAGCGCGAGTCGGTGGGCGAAGCTAAACAGGCAGTGACGTCATAGATCCCCATTTTGAAAAACCTACCGTTTGCTGGGCCTGGTGTCAATAAAAGCTTTTATTGGACTAGCAAGGAAGTTTTCAGTTCTGAAACTTACAGGATATTTTTACAGTATGATGACCTCTTATATGTCAAAAGCTCAAGAAAAATGTGATTTCTCTGTTCATGACCCCTTTAAAGGAAGTGAAAGTAAGACTGTGGCCAAAACTGGTACTGCAATCACTTTCAAATGACTGTAGAGCAGTGTATCCCCTCTCCCTCTCCCCCTGACTCGAGGTTGCCAGATTGGCTGCAGGATCAGCAGGAACGTTTGTAGATCTGCAGCTGTGGTAACTAAAGCAGATCTGGCAACCCGGATGCAGAAACACTACTGACTTTGTGATTGGCCGATAGGTGGAGGGCGGAGCTTCAGGCCAAAACACAACATGTCAACATCAGTTGAGGGCTCCAACAACAACTTTTAAATGACAATATCCTGGCCGGACTACTGCTGTCAGTGATAGAAGTATTTGAAATTAACATGATTTCTTAATGTCTAGTGCCATATCAGGGCCATTTTATGATCAATTGAAATACATTTCTTACATACAGTTCCTTTAAGCAAACAAATGAATATTGATGATCCAAGCTTTTACTATGATCCATGAGTTGTATGACCTGCAAACATACCACACTGACATGGCATTTAGATATTTTTGCACAACATGCCGTCTGGATAAATATTTAATGATGTATTTTGAGAGGCTTATATTGTGTTTGCTCTCACAGATAACCCTTGGCGCTGCGACTGCGCTCTGCACTGGCTGCGCGGCTGGATAAACGAAGAGGGTCAGAGGCTGTTGAGCTCAGCCGAGCGCCGGATGCTGTGCGCCGAACCTCCGCGCCTCTCCCACCTCAGTCTGGTCGAGGTTCCCCCAAACAGCCTTGTTTGCATCCCGCCTGTAGTGCAGCTGGAGCCCAGCCACTTGACGGTGCGTCTGGGGGAGAGTCTGCGTGTGTCCTGCCAGGCGTCCGGTTACCCGCAGCCCCAGGTCACCTGGAGGAAAGCGTCTCACGGAAAAGCCCAGCTGTCCCCTAGAGGTCTGGTGCAGGAGGTGGGGATCGACGGAGATGCAAGGACCGGTGGCAGATTGGTGACGGCCAGGCCCGGCGGAAAAGGAGGGCCGTCGAGTCGCGGGCCAGTCCGAGGAGGAGCCGAGGAGGGAGCTGACCGGGAAAACTTCGATCCTGATACGGGAAGCGGGATGCTGTTTCTCAGCAACGTCACGGTGGCGCATGCCGGACGCTACGAATGCGAGGCCTGGAATCCCGGAGGTGTTGCTCGTGTGACTTTTCACCTCTCAGTGAACATGTCTTCGTCCCGCTCGGAAATATGGCCTCGGTTGCATTCCTCGTCTTACTATCATCCTTCCTCTGTAGACGTGAGTCAGGAGCCGCTGTACGAGCTCGAAAGCATGGATTTCAACGCACTGGGAACCGCCACACAGACGGCCATCGCGGTGGGAATCTCGCTGCTTGCCTTGACGGCGCTTTTGCTGCTTTGCATGATTTACAGTCGTCATCGCCAGCGGCAGAAAGAGGAAGGCGGGTACGGCGCCAGCAAAGAGGAAAGCATCCTTTATGTCAACGACTACTCAGATGGTCCCACCACGTTCGCTCAGCTCGAAGAGTACCGGGACGAACGCGGCCACGAGATGTACGTGTTAAACCGCGCCAAACCGGTGCTGCCTCCTCCCCCGACATGCAACCAACAGGGGGCGGTTCTAAAGGCCAGTGAGTGTCTGACTCCAGGCCGGGCCTCAGGGATCGGACCCCGCAGGGCTCCCGCAGAAGGAGGCGAAGGACCTCCGCTTGATCCCGAAGGGTTGTTCATGAACCAGAGCTTGCTGTTTGACACGCAGATCGCTTATGAGATCCACTGCTGAACTGTCTCGCTGGAAAGACTTCGGGTTTTCGCCAGTGGATGTTACCCTGCTGAATTTCCTATTTTGTTCGGAGAGCACAAATGTTTTTTTGTTTAGTTTTTAGCATTAAGGGAATAACAGAATTTAAAGCTGTGTTGTGCAATTTCGGTGCCATCAAATGTATTTGCGAAATTGTCTGATTTTCAACGCTTCCCAATTAGCAGGTTGTACTAGTTCCAAACTCACACCATTGGTTGAGTTAGTGTTGAGTAAGTAAGCAAAGTAAGTAAAGGCTTTTGATTGCCGTTGATGGATCAATGAAGCAGGGCCGTCACCACCATGGGCATTGAGGGGGACAATCTTTTTTTTGCCAAATTGCCTACCCCAATATATTTCCTAATGTTGCTCTCCATTACGTACCACTCTGTTTGTTGTTAGAATGTGTAAAAGTTACATTTTTTGGTCTCGTCAAAGTCAAAATGATGGCCAGTCAGATCAAAGAAGGCAGGGGTATTCCCAGAAGACGAGTGTGAATTCAAGGCGACGCTTTTAGTTTTTACAGCGAAAGAGTGTGTGCGTGATAAGATGTAAGTAGCTAAACATTTAATATTTGACAACCGTTTTACAAGGCCCACAGTAACATACAGTGATGTAAACTACTCCACTTTATCAATGTAATTTTATAAATATTTAAATAATGTCCTTCATAACTGAATGTGACCAGATTTTTGACACATCAGACATACAAACAAGAGTGAATGTGTGCATTTTTTTAAATAAAATATTTTGAGTATACATGGATTACTTCATAAATATATAGGCTATAATTATTATTTCTTTATTCCCTTAAATCCATATTTATCCTTTCATTTCATTTCTTCTTTGATATTTAAATACATTTCCTTTTTTAATTACCCCCATAATGTTCATGACATGGTTACGGCCTTGCCATGAAAAACCTTTAACATCCATAGAACCTTTCCATTCCACAAAAGGTTCATTATAGATAGTGTAAAAGTTCTTTAGATTTTTTAAATGATCTTCTCACAAAAATAAATAAATAAATAAAATGTTTTGTTTTTTTAGAACTGTTCAGGCAAAGGTTCTTTGGGGAGCAAAATTGTTCTTCCATTGCATTGCTATAAAAAAACCCTTAAGAACCTATATTTTTAAGCCTGTATGTTGAGCTGCTCAAGCAGAGAAATGTTAAACCCATCAGTGTTTACTCTCGTTTGGGGAAACCGGCGAATGGCTACTTACTGACCGGCAACATAATCATCTTTGAACATTAAACTGGGATTGCACACAGCAGCTTTTAAGGAATAATTCATCCAAAAATGAAAACTGTACCATTTGCATTTGCGCTGTTTTCCCTCTCTCGGTAGAATCACAAAGACTTTACAGTAGAATAATAAATGGTGTTATTTACAAAAACTCTCACCATTGTGCATATTCAACAAGTTCCTGTTTGTGTTTCATAGATAAAAAATAAAATAAAAGCATAGGTTTGTAATTAATGTACATTTTTGATTACATGAATAATAATAAAAAAATATATAATAAGTATTCCTAAAGTTGTTAAATAGAAATTAGAAGTGAAGAAAAAAGGGAAAATTGTACATTTTAAAAACCTACTATAAAAATACATGAGGAAGAAATGCAGGCGAGTATTTGGGAGAGAAAACAGAGTTTCCATTTTATTAATAAAAAATAAGTTAACTTTTATTCAGCAAGGATGCATTAAATTGATCAAAAGTGACAAAGACATTTATAATGTTACAAAAGATTTTAATTTCAAATAAATGCTGTTATTATTAACTTGGAAATTCAGCTTTGAATCACAGGAATAAACTGCATTTTAGAATATATTCATTATTTTAAAGTGTAATAATATTTGACAATTTTTCTGTTTTTACTGCAGTGATCATAAAATAAACGCAGCCTTGGTGAGCATAAGAAACTTCAAAAGTATTAAAAAACATCCCTCAAACTTTTGAACGGTATAGTTCATTAAATCTGGTGTCTTTTTCAGTTTGCGACAGGCAGAAAGAAAGGGCCAAACTGCGACACTAAAAGTGCACTTATCACAGACGTTCTTGTGATTTTAATGTCGTTTAAAACAACGCAGTATCCCAAGTCAGTATAACAGATAAGGATCATTAATATCCCAGCCTCTTCAGAACAACGCGTGGGTGAACAAATGAGCACATTTTCACTCTTGGATGAATTATTTCTTCAAGAGAACAGTGTTGGTTTTTGCTAAAAGCTAATTCTTGTGGAATGAGAGCCGTTACCTACCTTTAAAAGAAGACTACCAAAAACTGGATATGTTTTGTCTTGTTACTGTGAAATGAAGTGATCCAGGCTGAGGTCAATCACAGGGTTTGACCTCGTGGACAAGGACTGCGAGGACAACAGCCAAGGACATCTGTGTCGCGACGTGAAACGCTTAATGTCCTTCTAGCAAATGCGGTCTACATATAAGTATTCTTTCTTTTTAATTGCATTCCTGTGTGGATTTAATTGTGAACGGCAGGCAGCAGAAGAGAAAGAAACCTGGTTTAAACAAGGACCAAAAGTGGGTGGGTGGTGTGTTTACTACAGACGGGATACAAATGAAGTAGTCGCATCTATTTTCTGTTTCATACTATTGACCTCTGTTGGAATAACACTGTGAATGAACAAACAGGACTCTATATTCACAGCTAGCTTTTGTAAATTATTAGATATGCCAGTTTCTTTCATATATAACGGTATTGTTTTTGGAAGTGTTTTCCCCTCTTTGCTATTTTCTTCCCCAGCATTATATGGACAACTGAGTAGGATTGATCACATCAGGGTATACTGTATAAAACATTCATTACAGCTTGTGGGGACATCTCAAGGTGTTAAGCTTCTGCTCAACAATAGTTTGTGTATTTCTGTCAAATGTCTATCAAATATCAACCTATTTTACCCTAATAAATTATGCATTTATTTGAGTTTTGCCATGTGTCAAAGGAAAATAGTGAACGTTTGACAGTCACCAGGACTCAAAGGTAAGCTGCTTTACATTCATTATAAAGTCCTTGCTTTTTATATTTAGTGGTGTTAATGAGGGGAAAAAAGAAAGAAAAAGAAATAAATAAATACAATTATCAGAACCAGCATCTCCAAAACCGCAGCCCGCTGCTCTTGTGGGCTGTTCCCGGTCTGCAGTGGTCAGTATCTATCAAAAGTGCTCCAAGGAAGGAACAGTGGTAAACTGATGACAGGGTCATGGATGGCCAAGGCTCATTGATGCACGAGTATCAAAGACTGTGTGGTCCGATCAAAACAGAGGAGATACTGCAGCTCAAATTGCTCAAAAGGTTAATGCCGGTTCTCATAGAAAGGTGTTAGAATACACAGAAGTTTGTTGTGTATGGGGCTGCATAGCCGCAGACCGGTCAGGGTGCCCATGCTGACCCCTGACCCCACCGAAAGCACCAACAGTGGACACGTGAGCATCAGAACTGAACCTCAGAGCAATGGAAGAAGGTGGCCTGGTCTGATGAATCATGTTTCTTTTACATCACGTGGATGGCCCGGTGTGTTTGCGTCCCTTACCTGGGGAACACATGGCACCAGGATGCACTATTAGAAGAAGGTGAGCCGGGGGAGGCAGTGTGACGCTTTGGGCAATGTTCTGCTGGGAAACCTTGGGTCCTCCATCCATGTGGATGTTACTTTGACACGCTCCACCTACCTAAGCATTGCAGCATTGCCACAAGGCAAAAGCAAAAATGGTTCAGGAATAGTTTAAGGAGCACAACAACAATTTGAGGTGTTGACTTAATTCTGAAGAAACAAGTCCGATCCATGGAGGCCCCACCTTGCAACTTACAGGGCTTAAAGGATCTGCTGCTAACATCTTGGTGCCAGATACCACAGCACACCTTAAGGGGTCTAGTGGAGTCCATGCCTCGACAGGTCAAAGCTGTTTGAGCGGCAAAAGGGGGACCAAAATAATATTACATATGTTATACCTGGTCGGTGTATACTGTATAATTAACATTACATTGAATGAGACCCATACAGCATATTTATGTTTTGATTTATTATTATATATGATACATACATTGCAACACCATTATTTCTTAAGCAAAATATTTCTTGATGTACAAATTGAAATACTTCCCATGCATTTCACACACAGTTTTTGAGGAAATCAAACCGACAAATGACTTACTGCACATATTCATCTGGAAAAGGAGAAATTGTTTTAACATTTTTACACAATCAACAATAATAATGCAGCTAAAAAAATCCTTTATTTGCAATGCTACTGAGTAAATAGATTTCAAGTGAGTGTAATTTTTCAGTTGTTTCTGAAGTGGTGTAACACATCTTTAGTTGACTGGAACTGATTTTGTTGCTCTCGGATTTTGTCATGATGTGTTTCAGTTTTACTTCTCACTTAAATTAAAAGTAAAAGTACAAAAAGCAGAAGAAAATGTACCTCTGCAAACACACATTCTAATATCTTGCATTTTGCAGTTGTGCCAAAACTCTTATTAGTAAAATGATAATGTGACTCAACCATGAACTCTCAGACTGCACACAACATAACAAGTTCCTTGTTTTCTTTCTCACCTCCTTTGTGGCTTTAAAGGGAACTTTGCATGATGTAAAACAGAAAAAGATATGCCTTTACTTCAGATAAGCATGTTAATCGTGTGTCAGATATCATCTGTTATTAGTGAAGTTTCACTGTGCTGTAGATCACTTCATCCCGATCAGGAGGACAGCTCTGGGAATCATTTAATAAACAAAAAGACTGAGATGAATTCCAATGAGCTAGTGATTGAAAGCATTGAGGTCATGGTAAATTATGCATTTCCACAGAAAAAAACAAGCTTACAGGACATGCATTGGTGATAACAGCAATGGACTAATGCTTACATTGGAGACCTGGTTTTGTTCATTGTCCTTTCCTTTCTTGAAGGCCACCGTGTCATACGTCACAGGACCTTCTGTCTGTACAAGAAGAGTGTGAACAAAACTTTAAAAGAGTATTAAGATGTTGTGAAAGTAAATTTGCAGTGTTTCATCATGCATGTGTAAATATCTCAAGGCCTGGACACATACCACAGAGCAGACGTCTGGTCCCTGTCTGGGCAAATCTAAAAACAGGAAGAATCATATCATAAAACCACATGCAACCTCTGAATGTTACAAATAAAAAAACCAATTCATGGAGACTATGAGTTTTCACCAAGGTAATGCGACAGTGCAATAAATCCTGTGAAATTGGATTTGAGGCATTAGCAGAGGAGTCTTGCTTAAAATTGAATATTTAAGTGTTAGAACTGACTGTGTTTTTGTATAATCCTCCAGATCACCAAAACCAGCATCAGTAGCAGAAGTAGCGGTACAGCGGTCCAGAGCAGCAAGAAAATCCCGCTCCCGTGGTCAGAGGCATTCTTTGGGTCATTTCTTGCTATTTGGTGGTTTTCACATTTAGAGCTGTTACTGCAAATACAATCATTTCATGGGTCAGTTTAAGTCAGCTTTTTAATCAGTAGGGAGCAAAAATCTTTCCACGTCTAACTACAGTGAGAGATCATTTTCTGATATTCGTGACTTGATTAATTCAAGTTTCAGGGATTTACTTACGAAGAAGGACCGGCTTCATCGCAGTTTATATAATTTTCAGCTGAGTTTGGAGGACAAAAAGCAAAACATGAAATGTAATATTTGATACACAGATGCAGTTGACATCTCAATATATAGGTTAGTATGGGAACTTTTATGGTATTTACTATATTGCCAAAAGTATTGGGACGCCTGCCTTTAGATGCACATGAACTTTAGTGAGATATCATTCTTAACCCGTAGGGTTTAATATGGAGTTGGCAGACTCTTTGCAGATATAACAGCTTCAACTCTTCTGGGAAGGCTTCCCACAAGGTTTAGGAGTGTGTTTATGGGAATTTCAGACCATTCTTCTAGAAGCTCTTTTGTGAGGTCAGGCACTGATGTTGGAGGAGAAGGCCTGGCTCACAGTCTCCGCTCTAATTCATCACAAAGATGTTCTGTCGGGTTGAGGTCAGGACTCTGTGCAGGACAGTCAAGTTACTCAACACCCAACTCGCTCATCCATGACTGTATTGCTTTGTGCACTGGTGCGCAGTCATGTTGGCACAGGTAGGGGCCATCCCCAAAACAGTTCCCACAAAATTGGGAGCATAACATTTTTCCAAAATGTATATTTTAACTAAAGGGAACTAAGGGGCCAAGCCCTACCCCTGAAAAAACAACCCACACCATAATCCCCCCTCCACCAAACTCTACACTTGGCACAATGCAGTCAGGCAAGTCCCATTCTCCTGACAACCGCAAAATCCAGACTTGTCCATTGGATTGCCAGACAGATAAGCATGATTGGTCACTCCAGAGAACATGTCTCCACTGCTCTAGAGTCCAGTGTTGGCATGCTTTACACCACTGCATCCAGAGCAGAGCATTTGCATTGCAGCTGCTCAGCCACAGAAACCTATCCCATGAAGCTCTCTACACACTGTTCTTGAGCTGATCTGAAGGCCACATGAAGTTTGGAGATCTGTAGCTATTGACTCTGCAGAAAGTTGCCGTCTTCTGCCCTCAGCATGTGCTGACCCCGCTCTGTGATTTTACGTGAACTACCACTTCATGACTGAGTTGATGTTGTTCCCAATTGCTTCCACTTTGTTATAATACCACTAACAGTTGAGCGTGGAATATTTAGTAGAGAGTAAATTTCACAAATGGACTTATTGCACAGGTGGCAACCTATCACGGCCCCACGCTTGAGTTCACTGAGCTCCTGAGAGCGACCCATTCTTTCACTAATGTTTGTCGAAGCGTCTGCATGCCTAGGTGCTTGATTGTATAAAATTTTGGCAATGGAAGTGATTGGAACACTCTAGTTTGATGATTTAGAGGGGTGTCCCAATACTTTTGGCTAAAATTATTTACATATAATTTAAAATTAAGTATTTTTTATTTTGATATAATAAAATAGAGATTACACACTTCACACACACTATATATATACAGTATATATAGTGTGCGTGAAGTGTGTAATTTCTATTTTAATATAAATTATATTAAAATAGAATATATTTTTATATTAAAATAGATTATATTTAGAATATATTATATATAAACAGTAAGGTCCATAAATATTGGGATATCGACACAATTCAAAAATGTTTGGCTCTATACACCACCACAATGGATTTGAAATGTAACGGACAAGATGTGCTTTAACTGCAGACTTCATGTGAACAGTTTATATATGTGCCTCCCAATTTTGAACTGACTAAAAGTAAGGGGAGAGATTAACAATCATAAGTCAAACTTTCAATTTTTAATACTTGGTTGCAAATCCTTTGCAGAAGTCTGAAGAAGTCTGGAACGCTTAGACATCACCAGACGCTGCGTTTCCTCCTTGGCGATGCTCTGCCAGGCCTCTACTGCAGCTGTCTTCAGTTCCTGATTGTTCTTGGGGCATTTTCCCTTCAGTCTTGTCTTCAGCAAGTAGAATATATGCTCAATCGGATTCAGGCCAGGTCAATAAATACAAGAGAACCCGTTCCATTGACATGCATGCCCACGCCATGACACTACCACCACCACTCTTCACTGATGAGGTGGTATGCTTTGGATCACGAGCAGTTTCTTTCCTTCTCCATACTCTTCTCTACCCATCACTCTGGTACAAGTTGATCTTAGTTTCATCAGTACATAGGATGTGGTACCAGAACTGTGAAGGCTTTTTACATGTGGTTTGGCAAACTTTAATCTGGCCTTCCTGTTTTTGAGGCTCACCAGTGGTTGACATCTTGTGGTGAAGGGTATTCACTCTGGTGAAGTCTTCTCTTAAATTGTTGACTTTGACACACATACATCTACCTCCTGGAGAGTGTTCTCGATCTGATTCTTCGGTCATTCACCGCCACCACAGTAGTTTTCCGTGGTCTTCCGGGTCTTTTGGTGTTGCTGAGCTCACCGGTGCGTTCTTTATTTTTAAGGATGTCCCAAACAGTTGATTTGGCCACACCTAACGTTTTTGCCATCTCTCTGACAGGTTTGTTTTGTTTTTTCAGCCTAATGATGGCTTGCTTTACTGATAGTTGACAGCAACAGTTTCCAAATGAAAAGGGCACACTTGAAATTAACTCTGAACCTTTTTTCTGCTCCTTGTAAATGGGACAATGAGGGACTAACACACACCAGGCCATGGGTCATCTGAGCAGCCAATTGTCCCATTGGTTTTGGTCCATTAAAAAGTAAGCAACACATATACAAACTGTTGTAATTCTTACACCGTTCACCTGATTTGTATGTAAATACCCTCAAATTAAAGCTAAAAGTCAGAAGTTAATGCATATCTTGTTTGTTTCATTTCAAATCCATTGTGGTGGTGTATAGATCCAAAAATATTAGAATTGTGTCGATGTCCCAATATGTACAGACCTGACTGTAAATGCATTTCAATTATATACATTTTTACAAAATAACAGAAATAAATGACTTGCATGTATTTTTATGTTTATTGTCCCAGTGAACCGTGAGTTGAACAGGAATCTGCAGATCTCCAGCAGAGCAGAAGTACCATCCAGAATCACTGAGTCTCAGTCCAGTCATCAGCACAGTGAAGGAGCTTCTCCCATCATCACTGATCTGGACTGATGAATTCTGGGATGTGTCAGTCCTCCCCACTGGGTAACAGCTCTGATCTTTATATCTGCACCACTGTTTGAGTTTATTCTGATATCCAGAACTGTAGAAACACTGGACACTGACATTACCATCTTCATGTCCAGATACACTGCTGCTCACCACAGACACATCAGGAGCTGAACACACAGACAGCATTGTTAAATCTAAACTTCAGTAAATATCTACTGAAAAGGAAAAGGGGGAAAAATGTATTTACCTTGTTGAACGTTTAAATACAAATATTTTTTGTAATCTGGATTTATATTAGTGCCGACCTCCACAGCACACCAGAAATGTCCAGAGTCTGAGAATGTTGGATCGTTGAGTTTCACAGTAAAGAAATTATGTGCCGGATAATCAGTTATTGTCCACTTCTCTGTAGGTCTACTGTTTGCACGGGCTGTAATTCTGCAAGTCAACCAACCAAACCCTCTACACCAGTATTTTGAGTTTAGTTTATACTGATTGTCATACAGACACGGGATTGTAACAGTTCCTCCTTCTCTCACAGTTACATGATCTAATGTATTCATGCTCAAAGTTCCTGTAGACAACACACACACACCCACACACACACGTCAGCAAAATATGTAATAAATGACCACTGCTTTAAAACACGTAGCTTTAATGATAATACTGGTACAAAAAGATTTACAATAAATAAATATATGCATCAAATATTGATTTTTTTTTAAATACTGTCATCATTTATGTCAACAAATGTTGCAATAGTTACTAAAACGTTTTTTACAAAAAAAAACAGTTGAAAGGTTTCTTATGCAACATTTGAATCTTGCACAACTGCGTATAAAATGAACATCACTGTAAAGCAGAAGATATTTATACTGTATATACATACATATATTCAAATACACATGCATGCTAACCCTGCTGTGTCTATAAGAATTGAAATCAAAGTTTATGAAAACATAAAAGCATGTTTTGAGGTTATAATGCAATTTCTGTTTCTTACCTGCGGTGTAAAGTAAAACACCAAAGAGAACCGGAGGAAGAGCCATGTGGCCGTCGGAGTGAGTAAAAGACAGAACCTGAAATGAAATCTGACTTTCTGCCTCTGATAATGAGCTGTTCCTGTTTCTGTGTTCACTGATGTAATGAAAGAAATGTCAGCATGAGACATCGTCAGTCCTGTGCACACACACGCTATTCTGGCTGGCTCATTTTGACCCCAAATTATGTTTGCTGAAATAAAACATAAAACAAACCAAAAAAATCCCTACATTTAAATGACATAAGACTTGATGTTGTGGTTGACTAGCTCTACAAACAAAAAAATAATTGGAACGATAAGCTATATGGTTGTATGTTAGAGTGAAAACAAGTGGAGAATTTTTTTTATATATATATATACATATAACGCCATTTTTATACAAGTTAATATGATTCTTTAGTGTCTAAATGAAAACTTTGTAATATGCTTTAATTAAAAATTCTCACTAGTATTGTAAGAAAACACTCATTTTACCTGGTCAAAAACAGCTCTGTTTTCAGCAAGCCATTTCAGTGCTTCTTCTTCTTCTTCTTTTTCCGGCTGTTCCCTTCAGGGGTCTCCACAGCGAATCATCTGCCTCCATCTAGTCCTATCCTCTGTATCCTCTTCTCTCAGACCGACTATCTTCATGTCCTCCTTCACTACATCCATAAACCTCCTCTTTGGTCTTCCTCTTGACCTCCTGCCTGGCAGCTCTAACCTCAGCATCCTTTTACCGATATATTCACTCTCCCTCCTCTGAACATGTCCAAACCATCTCAGCCTGGCCTCTCTAACTCTTTCTCCAAAACATCTCACATGTGCTGTCCCTCTGATGTACTCATTCCTGATCCTATGCATCCTCGTCACTCCCAAAGAGAACCTCAACATCTTCAGCTCTGCTGCCTCTAGCTCTTCCTCCTGTCTTTTCCTCAGTGCAACTGTCTCCAAACCACACAACATCGCTGGTCTCAATTCTGTCTGTACACCTTTCCTTTCATTCTTGCTGGTACTCTTTTTCACACAACAGACCTGACACTTTTCTCCACCCATTCACCTGCCTGCACACACTTCTTCACCTCTTTTTCACACTCCCCATTGCTCTGGACTGTTGACCCTAAGTACTTAGGTAAATCCTGCACCTTCTTTACCTCCTTTTTTCCTTGTAACCTCACTGTTCCACTTGGTTCTCTCTCATTCAAACACATGTATTCTGTCTTGCTGCGACTAACCTTCATTCTTCTTTCCGCCACCTGCTCCCTGCTCTCACTACAGATCACAATGTCATCCGCAAACATCATAGTCCATAGAGATTCCTGTCTGACCTCATCTGTCAGCCTGTCCATCACCACAGCAAACAAGAAGAGGCTCAGAGCCGATCCTAGATGCAGTCCCACCTTCACCGTGAAGTCCTCTGTCTCGCCTACAGCACACCTTACCACTGTCCTACTGCTCTCACACATATCCTGGACCACTCTAAAATACTTCTCTGCCACTCCAGACCTCCTCATACAATACCACAGCTCCTCTCTTGGCACTCTGTCATATGCTTTCTCTAAATCTACAAAGACACAATGCTGCTCTTTCTGACCCTCTCTGTACTTCTCCATTAACATTTTCAAAGCAAATGATGCATCTGTAGTGCTCTTTCTTGGCATGAAACCATACTGCTGCTCCCAAATGTCCACTTCTCCCCTTAGCCTTGCTTCCACTACTCTTTCCCACAACGTCATTGCATGGCTCATCAGCTTAATACCTCTATAGTTTCCACAACTCTGCACATCTCCCTTGTTCTTAAAAATCAGCACCAAAACACTTCTCCTCCATTATCCTCTTACTCTCTAAAACCTTGTTAAACAATCTAGTAAAAAACTCTACTGCCATCTCTCCTAGACACTTCCCTACCTCCACTGGTATGTCATCAGGGCCAACTGCCTTTCCTCTCTTTATCCTCTTCAAAGCTCTCCTAACTTCACCCTTTCTAATACTTTCTACTTCCGGGTCAACAATATTTGCCTCTACAACTCTTCTATCCCTGTCATTGTCCTCATTCATCAGTTCTTCAAAGTACTCCTTCCATCTTTCCCTCACCCTCCTGTCACTTGTCAAAACATTTCCATCTCTATCTTTAATCACTCTAACCTGTTGCACATCCTTTCCATCTCTATCCCCCTGCCTTGCCAACCGATACACATCACTCTCACCTTCCTTACTATCTAACCTTGCATACATGTCCTCGTACCCTTTCTGTTTGGCCTTTGCCATCTCTATCTTAACCTCACGCTGCATCACCCTATATTCCTGTCTATTTTCCTCCGTCCTCTCACTGTCCCACTTCTTTCTAGCTAACCTCTGGATACTCTTCTCATTCCACCTCCAAGTCTCCTTGTCTTCTTTCCTCCTTCCAGAGGACACCTAGCACCTTTACCTGTCTCCCTAATCACTTTGGCTGTAGTAGTCCAGTCATCCGGAAGCCCCTCCTGACCACCGAAAGCTTGTCTCAACTCCTCTCTGAAAACCACACAGCACTCTTCCTTTTCCAACTTCCACCACTTTGTCTTCTGCTCTGCCGTTACTCTCTTCATCTTCCTCACCACCAGTCATCTTACACACCACCATCCTATGCTGTCTAGCTACACTCTCACCTACCACTACTTTACAATCGCTAATTTCCATCAGATTACAGCGTCTACATAAGATATAGTCCACTTGTTTGCTCCTGCCACCACTCTTATATGTCACCCTGCGTTCCTGGCTCTTCTGAAAGTATGTGTTCACTACAGCCATCTCCATACTTTTAGCAAAGTCTACCAACCTCTGTCCTTCTGGGTTCCTTTCCTGAAGACCAAACCTGCCCATCACTTCCTCTTCCCCACTATTCCCTTCCCCAACATGTCCATTTAAATCTGCCCCTATCACTACACTCTCACCTCTGGGAACAGTCTGCATCGCTTCCTCCAACTCGCTCCAGAATCTGTCTTTTTCATCTTGCTTACAACTTGTGGAGCATAGGCACTAACAACATTCAACATTACACCTTCAATATCCAGATTCAGACTCATCAACCTGACACTCTCTTCACCTCCAGAACATTCTTCACAAACTCCTCCTTCAGGATCACTCCTACTCCATTATAAAACAGTTTAAACCCTGCTACAATGTTTCTAGCCTTACTCCCTTTCCACCTGGTCTCCTGAGGCCTGTAGCATGAAGCTAGCTGAACAAACTCTGAGTTTCAGAGTAGGTTTAGAGTTGACAAATCCTGATAAATCCAACCTGGTTTAGATCAAGTTCAACTGTATCTCAAAGCTCGGTATAAACTTTCTCAGGTTTAAACTAAAACTCAGGTTTAATCCAGAGTTAGTGATCAACTCTGAAGCGCGTGCACCTGAAAGTGTGACACGTGCGGCAAGCAGCCAATCACAGTGTACGTTTGATTCACTTCTCTTCTGAAGATTGAGAGATCGTTTTGAAAATGATTATGAAATTAAATGTGTTTACAAGGCAGGAATAAATTCTGATGCTGCGGCGACAGTTTGAGAAGGCATCTTAAAGAATATCTGACCACATCAATGCATGATGTGAATCAAGAAATATGTTTAAAGCTACACTGTGTAACTTTTTTAGTTTATTCTTAGCTATAATCACTTAGTTCTTTCAAAAATATATGTGCTCATTAATGTATATTTACTTCTTTCAAGTAATAATGCATTCTCGTAATTTTATAATATACCATTGAAAATACATACGTGTTGAGGGTTCGGATGGCGGTCGCCATGTTGCTCCTCCATCTTGAAAGTACATTTGCCAAAGAGGGACATACCCATAAATTTAAGCTTCGCTTTTCGCGTTTTAACACTCGATGGCACTGTGTCGAATGTGAAGAGGAGGATTGCTTGAGGCTGCTATATGATGATGGGGGATCACTCTTAAGCCCCTTTCACACTGCACGTCGGACCCGCAATATTACCGGAACATTGCCGGGTCGCCTTCTGTGTGAAAGCAACCACGTCCCGGAATTGATTACCGAATTCGACCCGGGTCGGGGACCTAGTAACATTGCGGGATATGTATCAGAGTCACCAAGGAAGCGGAAAAGAGAATTAAGACGGCAACGCGACAGGCAAATCAACAAGACAAAAGTAAATATTGGAGTGGCCTTTTAAGATAAAGAGCTCATGAGGAGCCACGATTTTAAAAAGGATGCCGACGTTGCCTGCTTTCTTCTCGACAGGTAATATTAATTCAGCCTATTTGTGTATATTGGAAGTTTTATTGTTGCTTGGCTAATTATATCATGGTGTGCTGTGCATAACACTAGAGCGACGTCTAGGATAGTTTTCCTCGCGTCAATGATGAAAAAGTATTGTTTACCTTATAACATAAATCCGTGTTCTATGACGGATAACATGAGATTAATATTTTAATTGCATTATAATTTGTTTGCCTTACGCTAGTGGTGTTGTACAATATACAGAATAACGATAGCACTGATAAAAGATACTTTACTAAGATTAGCTTGAATTCGTCTGGGAACCTGATAGCTGATGTTAGCAATGAAATGGTTAAAAATAACGAAAACGTAAAACTAATATTCATTTTACATAGACTAATTTGATCATAGATCATTTGGTAAATTAAATAACAGCAAATTATAATAGTTTTCAAAAGTAACCTCATCACTTGAAGCAACACTCACCGAAGAGGTCGAACTGGAAGCCATGACTAAATCGGCCACCGTAGGAGTTGAAATGAAAGCGAAATTGAGAGGAGCAGAAACTATTATTCACGGGATGGTCATATACCTTTTCACCACTAGATGGGGGAAAATATCACACAGTGTAGCTTTAATAATTATCACAAAGAGCTCAAATGAATACATGTTGTTTAAAATAATTATGAATGCATGTATTATATTTATATTACTATTTGGCTACTTGTCAATTAAAATCATATTTATATGAACATATATGAATTCAAAGTGATTATAATTCAAATACAATTCCTCCTCTCCATAACAGTAGGCCAGTTTCCACCAGTGCCCTGTAGGTCAACAGCACTGATGGCGGTCGTTGTTAACCCGGGACCCAACCGATCCAGTATGGAAGTCATATTTGTGATTCGCATAATGAATTTGGCAAAATATTTACGTCGGATGCCCTTCCTGACACAACCCTTTCTATTTATCCGTGCTTGGGACCGGCACAAAAGGTACACCGGTGCATACGGCTTTAAATGACAAATGAACCCGCACCTCTGTTTGTGGGCCGGCACATGGAGCTGTTGCCCTTGCCGACAATAGAGGCGAAACTTGAGTCTCTGAGGACAGATCTGTGCAACTCTATCAATCTGAACCGGAGTCGGACCCGGGACAATACGACAGCTCCAAAGAAATTCGACATTTAAGGCTAAACAGGACGTTTCTGAATGGCTGGTTAAAGGTCAACTCCGGTGAATTTTTAAGTTTATCTTGATCGTTATATCTTTGTGAGTGCAGTCTATATGAGAGAGAAAAACGAACCGGATTGGTGCTTGCAACACGGAGTTATTACAGTTAATGCCCAGAGCCCCCACTCAGCTAAAACGGCAGCTTTGGGGGCATAACATAAAGGGTATCTTTGTGCCTCTTAACAGACACAAAATGCAATTAAAATGTCTGTCCAACAAGAACAGGGTCCTACATGACAACAAGATGCATTTAGCCATACACGATAACATAACAGTTGAGCTGTAGCCTATAACACAGATTCGTTTTCTGTTGCTAAGTAGCCTAAAGGTTTCCAACTCCCCTCTAATATAAATCGTGCTAAAATGGCTGATTTCAATAGATTTAATCATTGTTTGGAAGCATTTGGGATAAATGTATGTCCATAAGCAAAATATAACATTATTATTAGTGGTTTTTGGATATTTTATTAAAAATATAACCTTTAAGAAGAGCCAAAAGGCATGCAACTCTAAAGAGTCCTCCTTAATCTTTGAGAATAAAATAATAAAAGCATTTTTCTCCCTTGTTGCTTTTCCAACCTTTTTTTTTTAAGGCAACACGCCTTTCAACAAAAATCAAGCTCATTCCACTCAGCCACACAAAGGGCAAGCCGCCTAAACACAGCAAATCTCTTCACCACCTCCCTCTGAACGGCACAGTCTGAGGGTTTTAGTGAGTCTCGTTAACCTGAAACACCTGCCTGCACTAATTACCTCAACCCACGCCGTTAGCCCATTAGAGGACTGTGGTCCCGAACATCACCAGACGAGGGAGACAGAGACCCGACAGCCCGAGAACAACACACTCAATGCTTGAATTCCGAGAATACACCCACTAAAATTACAGCGGGGAGAATAAGTATTTGACACATCAGCATTTTTATCAGTAAGGGGACTTCTAAGTGGGGTTTTGACGCAATTTTCACCAGATGTAGCCATCAAGCCAAATATTGAATTCATACAAAGAAATCAGAACATTTAAGTGTACAAGTTGAGTCATAATAAAGCGAAATGACACTGGGAATAAGTATTGAACACACTTTATTTAATACTTTATAGAGAAAGCCTTTGTTGGTGATTACAACTTAACTCGCAATTGTGTGAAAAAAGTTCAAAATTCTGATATAAAAGGTCACAATTACTCTAATTAATTTTTAGTGGAGGAAACATGCTTCCATATTAAACTGCTAAACTATGCTGGTCTGTAACAAATATAAATACATCACAAGATACACACAAGATTGACCTCATTGGAGCATTTAAACTATTTAAAGTATGCATAAATGAAGGAAATTACAGAAAGTGGAGTTGAATACTCCCTATCTAATGGCAAGTATTAAATATAGTTCACCCAAAAATGAAAATTCTGTCATTAATCACCCTCATGTAATTCCAAACATTTAAGACTTCTGTTCATCTTCGGAGCACTAATGAAGCTCTGAGCGACTTTCTGTCCCTCCACACAACAACCACTTTCAAGCCCCAGAAAGGTAGAAAAGAAATCATGTGAATATTTTCATGAAGGGCTTTTAAAGTGGGAGGGACAGAAAGCTCCCAGATTTCATTAAAAAGATCTTAGTTTGTGTTCCGAAGATGAAGGAATGTCTTACGGTTTGGGGACGACATGAGGGTGAGGAATTCATGACAGAAATTCATTTTTGGGGTGAACTGTCCTTCTAAAGATTTCAGGAAATTTTACATCAGAACTAAAAGAAAAAAACAAACACTGCAATGTTAAAAAGTTACAATAAGAACATCACACACATTGATGATTAAACAGGGCAAGGCATGCATTAGCCTACTGTGTTTTAAAAATGGCAGCTATGTAAGTAGATTAAGAGATACAAGGTAAAACTGCAGATGGCATCACAGATGATCACACATACAGGACAAATGTGTATTATATGAGAAAAAAGTAAAATAGCACCCCCACCTTCAGTTAGCCTACAACTAACAAAACTGCGTTTATGTAAGCCTAAAATTTATGCAGGCCTATTTGGACTTAAACATAAAAATAAAGGTTTCAGCTTTTTCTGAAGTGGTCAAGAAGGTTCTGTAATTTGGTCAAGAATCCATTCTGGAAGGTACCTGTGAAGTAAGATGCAGAGAAACGAAAGGCACTTTTATGCAAGACTGTACTCACTCATTTTGTCACACACACACACACACACACACACACACACACACACACACACACACACACACACACACACACACACACACACACACACACACACACACACACACACACACACACACACACACACACACACACACACACTGCACTGGGGCTAAGATTCTACTCTGGATAAATCCTGGCTTATCCTGGACAAATAATTATAGATATTTTTTAATATATTATTAACCAAACCATTTTAGTTACCGTTGACATAAATTAATGACAGAAATTAATATCTATATCTTTCATGAGGCTCTCATTGAATTAACAATTTACTTCAATTAAAATTCATTAGAACCATCAGTGTATGTATTTTCTCGCCACTAGGGGCCGCTAACCTCTTCAAAACAACAACAAAGGTGTAGAAGATCGATGATGCAGTTAATGAGTATGGAATCATAGAACTACTTGTCATACTGATCTAATAATGTATGAGTGAATGCATTCATGTTTTTTGTTAATTCATAAGGTGGTATGAAGCTGGGCACCATTTCTATTAACAGACAGATATCAGTGTCACACGCATGATTTCCGGGGGATACAGAGAAAGAGGGACATTTAATTCTTCCGAAATTCCAGGTCAGTTTATTTGACCAATTACAATTATGAGGACACGCAATGCTTTTTCACTTGCTCTACACTATTTAAACTGCACCACCGCATTAAATAGCCTATATTAATTTAAATAATAATAGGAACATTTTTAATAAATAGGCCTAGCTACATTTCTTCACTGTTAGTATCTGCAATGTAAAATGATGGTGGTGCTAGATTGACAAGTTTAACTATTTTCCATTTTTTCAAAATTTACCTCATATATATTTACATAGTCGTGGCTGTTTTTAGAAATATTATTAATAATGTACAATTATTTACTTTTTTGCGGGGTTTTTCCACAGAGCTGTAGATCACATCACCCTCGGGATCCACTGACGATAAACTCTGTGTACAAACTTGATCAGCGCTGATGTTCTGATGTTTCTGTAACATAACAGAAATACAAAAAGTGTGATCATTTCCAAGTTTCCCTTTTGAATTGGACAAACAGACGGTGACACATTCAAGACAACACTTAGCCTACTGTCTTCCGAAAGATCACAGCACTGTAAATCACTGAAGAGCCACCCACTGAGGCAGACGACTGTAAATAAACAACGGATGATCATTCAATTGCTTTAATCTCAGGACATGTCTCCAGAGGACTGATGACTTACAGTAGCAGCTGCTGGACTGCTGGATGTCATTTGGTATTCAGAGGACGTCTGCATCAAACACAAACACAGATTTAGATTATTTTCGGATGATTTCTGAACTCCATCAGTATGTTAAATACTTACTGTATTACTGGTGGTGTTAATATGTGCATCAACTCCAATGTGACCCCTCTCTGTCAGGGAAATATGAAGATCATAATCATAATATTTTCCATAGACACTAAAAAACGTTTTTGGAATCTTTCCATTGCACAAAAGATTTGTTATTTTATGGGAAAAGGTTCTTTAGATTTTGAAAAATGTTCTTCACACTAAGAACGCAAAATGATTATTTTAAGAAATGATCACTGAAAGTTTCTTTGAGGAACCAAATATGCAGTGCATCTGGAAAGTATTCACAGCGCTTCACTTTTTCAACATTTTATGTTACAGAATGTACAGATGTTTCCCCTCAATACTACAGACAATACCCCATAATGACAACGTGAAAGAAGTTTGTTTGAAACTTTGGATGGGGAGTGTCGGTGCGCAGCCATTTTCGGATCTCTCCAGAGATGTTTAATCGGGTACAAGTCTGGGCTCTGGCTGCGTCACTCAAGGACATTCACAGAGTTGTCCCATAGCCACTCCTATCTTATCTTGGCTGTGTGTTTAATGTCGTTGTCCTGTTGAAAGATGAACCTTTGCCCCAATCGGAGGTCCAGAGTGCTCTGGAGCAGGTTTTCATGGAGGTTTTCTGGAGAGGATGTCTCTATAGATCGCTGCATTCATCTTTCCCTTTATCCTGACTAGTCTCCCAGTACTTGCCGCTGAAAAACATCCCCACAGCATGATGCTGCCACCACCATGCTTCACTGTAGGGCATTGGTAGGTATTGGCCAGGTGATGAGCAGTGCCTGGTTTCCTCCGGACATGACGCTTGCCTTTTAGGCCAGGAAGTTCAATCTTTGATTCATCAGATCCGAGAATTTAGTTTCTTGTGGTCTGAGAATCCTTCTGGTGCCTTTTGGCAAACTCCAGACTGGCTGTCATGTGCCATCTGCCCACTGTAAGATACAGGCCTGATTGGTGGAGAGCTGTAGAAATGTTTGTTCTTCTGGAAGGTTCTCCTCTCTCCACAGAGAAACGCTGGAGCTCTGTCAATGAGCTCTGGTCACTTCCCTGACTAAGGCCCATCTCCCTCTATCACTCAGTTTGGCCGGGTGTCCAGCTCTAGGAAGAGTCCTGGTGGTTCCAAACTTCTTCCGTTTACAGATGATGGAGGCAATTGTGCTTATTGGGACTTTTAATGCTGCAGAAATGTTTAGATCTGTGCCTCGATACAATCCTGTCTTGGAGGTCTGCAGACAATTCCTTGGACTTCGTAGCTTGGTTTGTGCTCTGACAGGCACTGTAAACTGTGGGACCTTATAAAGACAAGTGTGTGCCTTTCCAAATCATGTACAATCAACTGAATTGGAAGGGTTTATGAATGAAATACACAAAAGGTAAAAAATACTATTTATTTTATATGGCCCCATGAAATAGTTGATTCTGTTTGTTCAGTCTGTTGTCAAATGTATTTGTGTCATGCTGATATACTATACATTGACTCGTTTTTGTCCCCGTTTTTGTAACTGTGCTAGTTTAATACCCCTCTCTAACTTTACAGTCTCCTTCGTCTCACACACTGTAAAAAATAAATTAAACTCAAATCTATATATATATATATTTATGTCAATTTAGTAATTTATTTGTTAAGTAGTTGTAAATGAAACAATAGAAAACTCACCTGGCTTCTTTCTCCGCCTCCTGGTTACGATTAAAACAAGAGAAAGAAGCAGACACAGCACAAGCATCGCTACAAGAAACATGAACAGAGTCGCATCATGCCTGTAGTGACGGAGAGACATATTTGTGTTTATCATACAGAACTGGTCTCACTTTTAATGTGTACTAGCAAGTTAATCTGTTAAAGCTTTGTTTCTAATTAAGAAAAACAACAAAAGCAAATGTGTTACTTGACATGCCTTAAAAACTTGTTTAGCTCATTCTCGCGGTGTATTTCTGTTTCTGGAGCTTCAGTTAGAGATGAGGTGGCTTCATTTCTGCAATTAAAAATATAATTTGTGACATGTAATAGTTTGGTATCATTTGTTATAATAACTGAATAACAATATTTACACTTACATGTTTGTCTTAGGTCTTAAAACAGTATTCATAATTTCTGCCAAAAACAGAAACAAGTTTCTTAGTTTGATCATAATGTTATCATTAATGAAAGAAGCTGTTTGTTATAGAAGCCCATTTCCGCTACACAAGAAAAAAAATGCACACCAGTAGTGTTTTTTTTCTAAGGCACATTGGTTTATAAAAGCTACTTAAATGCCTTGAACTGAGGCCTAATCCTGGCTTAAAGGTACACTATGTAGTATTTTTGCAGTAAAATATCGCAAAACCAATTGGCCAGTGATATATATTTTGTTCAGTTGAGTTCTTACAATATCCCAAATGTTTATAAGTAATTGTACATTTTGAGAAAATTGCTATTTTAACCATTAACCAAGGACCCGGGACGTCTCAGCATAGCGTCTGAGGGAAGCCGGGTGCACACTGTGCGATTTTGATTACGATTTGGCCGCCTGAGACAAATTTTGCAAATCCTAAAAGATTCCTCTGATCCTAGGCTAAAATCTGACGTCTTTGGTCGTTAGTTTGACATGCTCACCGGCAGCCGATTAATGAGTGCTGCGATCAAATTTTACCTCAGAAGAAATTCTGGCAGTGTCAGAAGATTTGGCAAACAATCCTGCAGTGTGACTTCTCCTACGACGACAGTCAAATATCTCCGTTTTTCAAGACAAACTATGACCAAAACGAGAGCTAGAGATTTCTTTGTAGTCAGCATTTCAGTCCCGCGTGTAATGCAGCTCACTGTCACTGAACGCGTCATTCATTGATGATATAAAACTCCGGACGCTTATCTTGTGTGCGTCTGTTTTTTGGCGCGCCTTCACTACCGTGCAGTCTGACATTAATGACAACTGAGATCTTACAGTGTGACAGCGGCGATCATGTTCGTACAGTCTGACAAGGGACATTCGCAAAGGATTTTGAAAAATCGCACAGTGTGCAGGACCCAGGAGTCTCCTGTCAATGGCGTCATATCTGCGTTACCATCGGTGTACGGTTTTATTCTGCAGAAACGCTTTACTCTTATCAGTGTGAACGAGAGTCACAGCAGCCGAAGAGCGAACACACAGAGTAATGTCATAACATAATTTTCAACACACTTAAATGTATCTGATATGATAAACAGAGCTGCGTTACCTCATACTCATGACCGGAGAAGCGGAAATAGCGCCGGCGACTGTGTCCCGTCATAATAAAAGTCCCGCTGCTCGCGAGCCATGTGTTTGTTTAACAATCATCTCATTAACAATCACTCCAGCGGCCGTGCTCAGCTCCACAACACTCGGTCCTGCTCTGCTTTACACTACAGTAACGTTAATAATCATATCCATGAACGTGATTTCTGCTCGAGTCCTATTTTCCACCGGCTGTGAGACGAAGACCACATGTCCCAAGATGCTGCGCACAAACTTGCCGTCATCAACCTATGCCTTTGCTTTGAATAGGTGCCCTCCAGTGGACGTAAAGTTGCATAGTGCAGCTTTAGGGTGCGTTCACACTTGTAGTTCGGTTCGTTTGGTTCGTTTGGTCCGGACCAAAAAACAAAAACAAACATAATAGTCCTGGTCCGCTTAGCGTTCACACGGGCATTTTTAACAGCGAACCTAAAGTTACCGAACCAAAGGCACAGGGAGACGGTCAAAACCTGATTGGTCGGCTTATATGACGTAGGAGCTCGTTTACCGAACATTCAAAACAATGCTGTGTGCGGATTACACGCGCAGGCATTTTATGCGTGTACATATGGCATAATTTTTTACCAGAGAACTCATGAAGAGCTCATGAAATGTTCAAAACATTCAAAACAACGCTGTGTGCTGGATTAAACGCGATCATGTTATGCGTGTAACACATATGGCATTATTTTTTACCAGAGAACTCATGAAGAGCTCATGAAATGTTCAAAACAACGCTGTGCTGGATTAAACGCGATCATTTTATGCGTGTACATGTGGCATTATTTTTACCCCCTGAGAACTCATGAAGAGCTCATGAAATGTTCAAAACATTCAAAACAGCAGCAGGATTTCCTCCGTTGTGCAGAAAAGAGATGGCCGTTCTGTCGTCTGTACCTGCTAATAATGGGCAACACAGGAACTTTGATGAGAAGAGCCAGGTATGCTTTTTGTGTGTTTTTTCTAGCATTTTCAAAACATGCTCGTCTGACCAAATATTGATTAGGCACTTCCTCCTTGCTCCACGTTTGCCCTCTAACTTTAAAGTTACTCATTTTGGATACACCGATCTTTCCGCGTCGTCAAGTCAGCTGCATTGTGCGTCGCATCTTGTGACATTACGTCCGGTTTTTGGTCCGTTTACATGTCTTTGGTCCGTGTTGCGTTCATATATCAATCGAACCGCACCAGAGTTCGTTTGGAAGCGGACCGAGACCACTAAAAAGATGGGTCTCCGGCGCAGTCGCCGGCGCTATTTCCGCTTCTCCGGTCATGAGTATGAGGTAACGCAGCTTGTTTGGTGCGCACAAGGGTTCGGATGGCAGCGTTCACATAGGTTCAAATGAACCGCACTAAACGAGCAATCGCACTAGGGTTCGTTTTAATCGAACCAAACATGACAAGTGTGAACGCACCCTTAATCTAAGCCCTGTCTGTGAAACCAGGCCAAAGAGTTAATTTTTATTTTATAATCTCAAGGCTTTATGTCATAATCTATGTCATAATAGTAATATGCTAAAGCAAGATTTTATCCTTTTTTCGTGTCAATTTAAATTTTTGTCATAGTTATGACTTAATCTAATAATCTTGATTTTGTTGTTGTTGTCATAACTGACTTTTTATGTCATAATTTTTATGAGTTTGGTCATAATTATGATTTACTAAATTTGATACTTTTTGATACTTTCAAATAATATTAAAAAGTATGTTGGCATAATTAAGACTTTTTATGAAATAGTTATGATGTTAATGCCATCATTTCAGCTTGTTAACAAATATGACTTTTTATCTCATAAATTATGTATTATGTCATGAATCATTCTTTAGTAAATCATAATTATTAAACTACTAATAATTAAAATACTTAAAATAATTAAAATACTTTTTTCCTTATGTGTCTGAAATGGGCTTCCATTTGGTACATCTCAACAACGATTGTCTCCAAATTATGTTGTCTTTTCTGATGGACAAATGATTAAAAAGATTCCATATCATAATTAGTTATTAAACGCATTATCATTGTTCTGGAGTAATTCTGAAGAAAAAAAAAAACTAAATTAATCTGATCAACCCATCTCAGCTGCTCCTACTGTGTAATATTTTATTCATACTTCTAAGATTCCTGTTGAAATCCTCAGCAGATGTCTGAGTTGTGTACCTGCAAAACAATGTAAAAAGAAAAAGACAAAGTGTCACGTCTCGGACTCTTATTTTGATATTGTGTTGCGTTTTCTCTTAGAGGGATAGGTCACACAGAAATGAAAATTACCTCATCATTTACTCACCCTCAACATATTATAAAGTAAAATATCTAGATTCCAGCGGACCATCTTCCGTATTAAACTTACGAAGAAAGTGTAGCGCCTCACACAGTTCAAAATACTTACGCCACATCCGACATCATCGTTAAGCCAGTTAAGCTTTTTCTGTAAATTGAATACGGAAAGTGGTCTGCTGTAATCTAGATATTTTACTTTATAAAGCACATATGGTGGTTTTGTGACATTTTTTGAAGCTTGAAAGTAGATCCCATTTATTTTTATTGAGTGTAAAAGAGCAAACAATAAAGGAAAGTCATATGTTAAAGTAAATCAAACTAATATTTAATATGCTTAATTAGCCTGACTGAGTTGTTCTCTCACATACAGACATTAATATGTTACAGCCAGATACAGTATTAATGCCTTTGAACAGCAATTACATCAAATAAAAGGCCATGAATTGGATGTTTTAATTAATAAAAAAGCATTATCAATATCAATAATATCGTACATCACTATAACTAGAGAATAATACAGTAATTATGTCACAGCAAAAACTGAACACTGCCCTTTTTACAGCTCTTTACAAAGGGTTAACTTAAATGTTCTGGCTACAAAAGTATTTGCATGTGTTTGATTATTTTAAATGGTCAAAAAATTGCAAAAATTACACCTACATGTCTCTCCCATGTTTGGTTTTATTGACTATGAGTTGAACAGGAATCTGCCGATCTCCAGCGGAGCAGAAGTACCATCCAGAATCACTGAGTCTCAGTCCAGTCATCAGCACAGTGAAGGAGCTTCTCCCATCATCACTGATCTGGACTGATGAAGTCTGGGATGTGTCAGTCCTCCCCACTGGGTAACAGCTCTGATCTTTATATCTGCACCACTGTTTGAGTTTATTCTGATATCCAGAACTGTAGAAACACTGGACACTGACATTACCATCTTCATGTCCAGATACACTGCTGCTCACCACAGACACATCAGGAGCTGAACAAGGTCAAAAAGACAATACGATTTGTCAATCAATTGTCTTATTGGCTATGATGTAAATATCTAAGTTCCCTTGATACTATAAAGTGTTTACTACTACACTTTATTCAAAACCGGTTCTTTTTTTAAACAGTTACAGATAAAGATGACATTTTATCGAACAAGCATTCTTCCACCAATGCACAGGGAATAAATAGTCTGACTGCGGCATAATTTCCCTTTAAAACAGCACTAGGTAACTTTTTAACCTTCATAATATATTTTCAAGACTCTTGTGATGATAAATCGACTTACAATAGGTTGAATGACACGTCTGCCATAGCCTGATGGGGTCTGTATCGTTTTTAATCGTACTTTTAAACTTCGGGTTTCGGGTAGTAACCCGAGAACAAAAAGAAATACAAAATTCGACTGCTTTACGGCATATACGTCACTTCCACCAACACTCACACTTCCTTAAATTCGGACGTGCGAGCAGAACTTTGTTCGTCGGATAATATAGTCATGTCCGAAGCAGCAGAGACAAATAAGAAAGAAAAGGTTTTGTTGGAGGAAAGCAATAAGAGGAAACGAAAAAGTGATGGGATTAAAGGCAGGACGAGGATCAACATGTGACCAGCGTTTGCTCGTCGGCGTGAGCTGAAGGAGGCGTGCCCGACCGATGCTGTCCGGCTGGTTATGGTGAGCTACCACTCAAACATTGAACTGAAGTATCATATAGATTCTGTAAAACGGTAACCAATAGACTACTATAATGACGCTGGCTTGTAAACGTGAGCATCGTGATTATTTGGCGTTTGAAAAAAATAAAACCCATGAAATTATATTCATATGCCACTGACTGTACCTGGGATGAAGACATTTCACACGCGACGCCAGAAGAACACCTGAATGTGAACTCCTCCTGCAGTGTTCAGGGGAACTGTTAGTGCTGCACCAACCCGCGGGCCGCTTTTATGAAGTTATTTGGCCCGCACCGCACCACTGTATATATTTTTACAACCTGCGCAGCACCCGCGACCATTAAAGGTGAACTATGTAGTATTTTTACAGTAAAATATCCAAAAAACACTTGGCCAGTGTTATATATTTTGTTCAGTTGAGTACCTACAATATCCCAGAAGTTTCCAACTATTCCAACTATTTGTAAATTGTGAGAAAATTGCTATTTTAACTAAGGACAGGGACGTTTCAGCATTGCATTTGAGGGAGTCGCCTGTCAATTGCGTCATATCTGCGCTACCCTCGGTTTCAGCTTTTATTTCGCAGGAGCGCTTTACTCTTAGCAGTGTGAACAAGTGAACGCACGGAGTAAAGTCATAACATCGTTTTAAACACACTTAAATGTATCTAATATGATAAACAGAGCTGCATTACCTCAAAATCATAACCGGAAGAGCGGATCTGTGCGGGCGCCCGGCGACTGTGTCCCGTCCCGTCATAATAAAAGTCCCGGTATTCGCGAGGCGGGTATTTGTTTAACAATCGCTCCAGCGGCCGTGCTCAGCTCCACAACACTCGGTCCTGCTCTGCTTTACACTACAGTAGCGTTAATAACCGCATGCATGAACGTGATTTCTGCCTGAGTTCTATTTTCCACCGGCTGTGAGGTGAAGACCACATCTCCCAAGATGCTGCGCTCACATTTTGCGTCATCAAACTACGATTTGTTTTGAATAGGCGCCCTCCAGTGGACGGAAAGCTGCATAATGCACCTTTAAATAGACATACGGGGTCCACGGGTTATGAGACAACCCGCGCATCACTAGTTCAGGGCTATCAGGGCTGTCATGTCAACAAATGCACGCGCAATGGCATCCCCTGTTGTAGGAGGACAGAGCTTACGACAGTAGTTGACCACATTATTTTTTCCCAATTGTAGGGGGACCCTGAGAGCAAAAGTTGCCAAGTGCTGCTTTAAACTGGATTACTGGATTTTTACTGGATTTAAAAACAAATTATCCTGCACTGATAGCAGTTATTTGATTTTTTTTAAACTACATTCAGCGATACGAGTGATCCAATCCAGAACAAATGACTCTTATAAAACGGTTCTTTTCAGTGCATTAAAAATAGGACCTGTCCCAAATGGCAGCCTAAACACTCGTTGTCTTCTTAAGAGTCTGCACTTTTGTGACTTCATGCTACTTTGACTGTCAGGAAGAAGTCTGCTGTGGAGCTCTAACCAACCCATTCTCACTCCCAAGGCATCAACATCTGAAGCATGGTCAAGTACCTTCCGGTCAGTGTGTGTTTATAGCATTGTGTCAAATAAGTAATTAAAAAAAAACCAACTCATCCAAGAAAATTGACTATTGGAAATGGATTATCGTCATAATAACTACCTGAAATAATACAGTGGGTACGGAAAGTATTCAGACCCCCTTAAAGTTTTCACTCTTTGTTATATTGCAGCCATTTATTAAAATCAATTAAGTTCAATTTCTCATTAATGTACACACAGCACCCCATATTGACGGAAAAACACAGAATTGTTGACATATTTTTTTGCAAGACACATGAAAGTTTGCTAAAAGAAACACCTGAAGGACTCCAAGATGGTGAGAAATAAGATTCTCTGGTCTGATGAGACCAATATAGAACTTTTTGTCCTTAAGTATGTGTGGAGAAAAATATCACCTGTCCAATACAGTCCCAACAGTGAAGCATGGTGGTGGCAGCATCATGCTGTGGGGGTGTTTTTTAGCTGCAGGGACAGGACGACTGGTTGCAATCGGGGAAAAGATGAATTTAGCCAAGTACAGGGATATCCTGGACGAAAACCTTCTCCAAAGTGCTTAAGACCTCAGACTGGGTCCAAGGTTCACCTTCCAACAAGACAATGACCCTAAGCACAGAGCTAAAATAACGAAAGAGTGGCTTCACAACAACTCTGTGACTGTTCTTGAATGGGCCAGCCAGAGCCCTGACTTAAATCCAATTTAGCATCTCTGGAGAGACCTGAAAATGGCTGTCCACGAGTGTTTACCATCTATCCTGACAAAACTGGAGAGGATCTGTAAGGAAGAACGGCAGAGGATCCCCAAATCCAGTGTGAAAAACTTGAAAAGACTCTAAATACTGAGCAAAGGGTCTGAATACTTAGGACCATAGGACCATCTCAGTTTTTATTTTTTTAAAAATCTGCAAAAATGTCAACAATTCTGTGTTTTTCTGTCAATATGGGGTGGTGTGTGTACATTAATGAGATGTTTTTTTTTGTTGTTTTTTTTTACTTAAATCTGCAGTAGGTAACTTTTGTGAAAATTAAAAAAATATTTTTTAATATATTTGTTAAACCTGTCATTATGTCCTGACAGTAGAATATGAGACAGATAATCTGTGAAAAAATCTATCTCCTCTGGCTCCTCCCAGTTGTCCTATTGCCATTTGCAGAAATACACCGCTCCCGGTAAGAAACAACCAATCAGAGCCAGGAGGAGTGTCTTAGCATTGTCAATCAATCTTGTGTGTGCGGATCACACCCCTCTCGTACACAGCGCGTACAGGTGTTCAAATTCAAGAATTAGCGGTGTGCCACAGCTTTGCTTATGGCGGACAAACAATCCAAATTGCCAAATCCTTGAGTGGCACCTGATCATGAAATAAAGACGGGTAAACGGAAAAAGACAGATGACGATGATAAAAAAGACAAAAAGAAAGAATTCGATAGAGTCCGAGATGCAGAGTTAATCACATTTCTGCTTGACAAGTAAGTATCCCTGCTTGATTTGTTTCATTTTTTTAAAGAAGTACACAACTGTATCAAAACTCTAGCCGCATTAAATACAGAAAAAATGTCACACACTGGAGTATCCAATAGGGTATTCTAGGCCAAACTCAGAGCTCGAAGCTCTCCCCCTGGACAGCTCGCCATTTAAACTCACTCTTCATAAATTATATGTAAGTGCGAACTCGTGAAAGGGTGAAAAATTTAAGGGGGTCTGAATACTGAATACTAAACACATTTGGAGAAACTGTATTGGAAGAGTAAGGTAGTGTAACTTTTATGAAAAGTGCGGTGCGGGATTTATGATGACCTGTAGCCATAATAGAACAGCAACTATAATAGTTACTGTACCTGGTCAGGGGCGGGCAGGGATTTAGGCTCTTCCTGGCTTTTAAGCATGCGAACATGACAGAGAGTGATGACATGATGAGGAGGACATAACATTCAGTCAAAGTGAGACCCCTAGGGGCTGGCTATTATGGCTACAGGTCATCAAAAGTCCCGCACTTTTCATAAAAGTGACACTAGCCTACTCTTCAGATACAGTTTCTCCAAGTGATTTAGATTTAGATTAAGTTTAAACATTTAAGGGGGGGGGGGGGGGATGAAAGGCTGTTTCATGCATACTGAGCTTTTTCTGTTAAAGACTTGGATTCCCATCCAAAACATAGACAAAGTTTCAAAAACTAATGTTGGACGTTTGATGGAGTATTTCTGTGTCAAAAATACTCCTTCCGGTTTCTCACAAGCTTCTGAGAGTTTTTTTCGAGTATGGCTCGGCTTGATGTCGATAGAGTGGAAGGTCCCTGTATGGGCCGTACGGGCTCTTCTCCCGGTAGGGTGCGCGCACGTGACTAGAGCGAGAGAGAAAATGCACGCCCAAACACTCGCTCAGCTGCAGATCTAGTCGTCTGTGAACACTTATGTCGTTATAGTCTGCGCCGCACTCCACTTTATTCCTATGGGTGACGGCGAGCGACTTCAACACTTCAGCACAGCATTCCAGGAAGGCAGCGCAGCATTTGAACCGATTTGAACACAGAAATGACGGGAAGCTTCACAACATCGCGGATCTCCACGGTCACTGCTGTCATAGGAATTCTCCAAATCATACCACAGAAGTGTGTTTTTGATGGAGCGGTCCCAGCGATAAAGGTTCGGTCCTGCTTTGGAAGCAGCCGGTGAGTAAAACTGCTTCAAATGTCTGTGCTGTTGGCTCGTCGCGTGAGTAAACATCAGTAAATGACACGATCGTGTATAGTTAATTTATCAATGGAGCATGCGATCTATGGTGTGTGTCTAAATACATTTGTTTAGCTGACCACTATAACTTAGGTGTCAGTAAAACCACCCAAACATAAACCTAGCGTTCTCACAAAGCGTGCTTCATCATTCAAATGCGCTAACGGTTACTCCATTGTTGTTCTATGTATGACGTTACACTAGTCTGACGTGCAAAACCGTTTTGCTTGCTACTGCTAAGGTTTAGTCACATACAATAGTCCATAAACCGAATCATGTCCTCATAAACTGCGAGTAAACACACACAAATGTTGACAGGCCACTAAATACAGTCCATACCACAGAGACGGATGTCCTGCTGTTGCTGTTTCTCCTGTTCAATTTATTTCAGCCTCTGGATCTGATTCTGGATCATATATCTATTAGCTGAGATCGATAGCCATGGTTTATTAGAGTAACGTTTTCTTCTCCACGCTTGAGGACGTCACCGCTTTGTGAGCGCTCGTCATTCTTTAGCTCCGCCCACACGATACGCCTCCAGCCGCTCGTTTTTTTTTCCGGAAAGACTCGGTACAGCCCATATTTCTTTTATAAATATAATAAAACTAAAGACTTTCTGGAGATATGAAGAGTGCAATACTACTCTATAGGTACTCAAGATTGACTGAAACTGAGTGTTTCACCCCCCCCCCCCCCCCCCCTTTACTCCAAGTCTTCTAGAGTTGCGGTCAAAGCTGATTCTAAAGACCGCCGTTCGCCAGTTTCTGTGTTTACTAGAAGCACGCAAATGCAACTCTGCCGTCGTCATTATGGCCCCGCCCACGGGCTCTATACACGATGTGATTGGCCCGACAAGAGTTTGGAGTTTACAGTTCAGAAGGGTATTGAGAGTTGCTAGACGACACTCGCGGGCAGATTAGATTTGCAGCCGCTAGGGTGCGTCTAGATTTCTAGGCTAGTTTCTGGGCTATTATATTATATTATATTATATTATATTATATTATATTATATTATATTATATTATATTATATTATATTATATTATATTATATTAAAATGCATTATCATGTTTATCCAAAAAAAAGGTAATTTGGAAAAAAGTTCTTTACCTGATTGTACCGTCAGATACAAATAATATCCATCATCTAAGCCACGAATCTCCACAGCGCACCAGTAATATCCAGAGTCTGAGGTCTGCAGATTGTCCCATTGCACTGTAAAAAGACTCTGTTCTGGAATATCACTGATGGAATATTTTCCTGACTCATTTGCATATGCCAACATACTGCAACTTCTCCAAAAAGTCCCCCAGCACCAATATTTGCGTTGTGCTTTATATTTTTTATCATACACACATGGCATAATTCCAGGTGATCCAGATTTCACTGCAATATTAAGTTCCAGTGTATAAACTCCAGCACCACCTGTAGACAAGAATAAATGTAGGGCAGAAAACACTCACAAACTGCACATGTACTGATTCATATATAGTTTGGGCATGTTTGGATCCTCTTTTCTCTCTCTCTCTCTCTCTCTCTCTCTCTCTCTCTCTCTCTCTCTCTCTCTCTCTCTCTCTCTCTCTCTCTCTCTCTCTCTCTCTCTCTCTCTCTCTCTCTCTCTCTCTCTCTCAACTTTATACATATATGCTGGGTGCAGTATATTATTCCTGTTTAAGTGTAATCATAACCAGATATTTAATAAAACCCTATACAAATGATATGCTACAGTAACTAGTTTTGTTCTGTATTAACTTTGATGTGCTACCTTTTGCAGTACAATATCTTCACACTATAGCAACAGTCTCACACATATTTTGCCATTGTAAGGGCACTTATTTCCGTTGTTGGTGTAAGTAGCAGCTGTTGGTAAGAGACCAGAAATGTACAGTTTTCTACCATCTTGCTGATAAAGTTTCTGTAGTCTTTCAGGCATCCTGCAGTCTGAACCAATGTATATGCAAACCACCTCTACAATGTAATAATGCGTTTTAAACAGAATTATCATTTTGTTTTACCTGAGATATAAAGTAAAATCCCAGAGAGAATCAGAGGGTAAATCATGACTGTAGCGCGGTGTGTGTGCAGGAGAGGAGCCGGTCCCTTCTTGTAGCCTGTCTCAGAGCAGAAATAATCACCTGAAACCACACAGTGTCAGCAAGTGAGAAAAGTAGTCCATTTTCAGCAGAAGCTCTAACTAGCCTCAACACAACAAATTAACATTTTACTTAAGGCTAATTTCATTTGTTTTAAACGATAGTGGTACAATCTGAAGCCTATAAAACACTTTCTGTTCCCACTATTACTGAACAAAATGTTGAGTTGAGTTAACTTTATTGTCCTAAAAGGCAATTCTGTTTGTAGACAGCAGTGTACATACATGTAGCAACACAACTCACATTAAATAACACATTTATGATCGCTCATGTAAGAACATAATTGCAACAGGTAAGAAATGTTATTGTTCAAGCAACCATTTTGACAAAACTGTGAAACTGTGAAACATACTGTTAAAGTTTCTTTGTTAGCTTGTTTTGTTTTTTCAATCATAGGTTTAAAGGAAGTGTATGTAAGATTGTGGCCAAAACTGGAACTGCAATCACTTTCAAATGACTGTAGAGCGGTGAATCCCCTCTCCCCCTCTCTCTGACTCGAGGTTGCCAGATTGGCTGCAGGTTCAGCAGGAACGTTTGTAGATCTGCAGCTGTGGTAACTAGAGCAGATCTGGCAACCCGGATGCAGAAACACTACTGACTTCGGGATTGGTAGATAGATGGAGGGCGGAGCTTCAGGCCAAAACACAACATCAGTTGAGGGCTGCAACAAGAACTTTTAAATGATAATATCCTGGCCGGACTACTGCTGTCAGTGATAGAAGTATTTAAAATTAACATGATTTCTTAATGTCTAGTGACGACATAGGGCCATTTTATGATTAACTAAAATACATTTCTTACATACAGTTCCTTTAATAATTTTGAGGTTTTATAAAAGGTTTTTGAAGTTGTTGAAAGGGGTTCATTGGGGACAATTCACAATTCATTCAATTAAATTCAAAACACGATTCATAACATAAACATATGGAAAATTATATCAAAGTTTGAGGTTTAAAAAAAGTATTGCAACCATGCCCATCTCTCATATTGCCTTAAAATAATTCCCAATTATGTATATTAAAACGTTTTGTAAAAACAACTGTAAATGTTTTGAGGTTGCATTGGTTGAGTGTGCTGAACTTCTGAGCAAAGAATAAAATAAAGTGTGAATATGCACTGTGTGGCCATTGAACAGAAATTAACCACAGAAACACACGAGTAAGTAAGGAAGCATTCAAGCAGAGACTGACTTCTGCTCCACTTAAAGTGTTAACCACATGGACATCAGCAACAGGCCACTGTGTGATACACATATGGGGCAAGCATCCTTCTCAGTCGACAGTTAAAAAGTTGTGTATATCCTGAATAAACTGCAACATTCTATATGCTCCATCGAGAGACCGATGGTTGTAAAATGTTTATATTGTAACATTTCTGTCTGTATATTGGAGTTCCTTTAAGGCAGAGCATTCAAAACGTGATTCAAACTAGTTACAAGTGTCAGGTATTCAACGACATAGCTGTCATATCTTTGCAGCACAAACAGAAAATGTGTGGGTTAGTTTCAAACACGAGGAGTGAAATGTTACATATTCCGGGTTAGTTAGGGGTGAGAAACATTATGAAATGCAAACCATGAATTTTAAAAGATTTTTATTCAACACTGCTTTTTATCACAGTTGGTGTGTGTGGCTGTGAAACAAAAAATTATAAAATGAGCAAATGTGCACCAGCTTCAATAACTTGAACACTACTGGGTGTGTGTCTGTATGTCAGTGTGTGTGTGTGTGTGTGTGTGTGTGTGTGTGTGTACTTGTTTATATCACATTGTGGGGACCAAATGTCCCTCTCATCTCGGTGCGGGGTGGAAATCGTGTTTGTGGGGGCACTGTGGTGCGATCGAAAAGGGCACGTTCACTTTCAAATGGGCAGGGGATCAAGCTTCAGAATAAATTATATTGTATTTATATTAAACAATGTGCTGGCTCATAGCTTTATAATGGAAGTGGATGGCCGCTTCTGTTTTAATGTCCATAAAGTGCATCTATCCATCATAAAACTGCCACATTGCTCCGGGGGGTTAATAAAAGCCTTCTAAATCGAAGCGATGCATTTGTGTGAGAAAATGATCCATATTTAAAACTTTATGAGGCGCATAGCAGCCGCTGAGCGAACGTAGCATATGCTTCATTGATGTTACAACTAACCTAGAGTCTTGCTGTTACAACCTTCCCAGAGTCCCAGAGAGTTAGATTTTACAGCTAACAGCCAGAAAACATTAGCACTATAAAAACTTGCATGCAAAATATCTACAAAGACACACAATAAACATATTTAAAGCTGCACTATGCAACTTTTCCATCCACTAGAAGGCGCCTATTCAAAACAAAGGCATAGTTTGATGTATGCAGCATCTTGGGACATGTGGTCTTCACCTCACAGTCGGTGGAAAATAGGACTCGGGCAGAAATCACGTTCATGGATGTGATTATTAACGTTACTGTAGTGTAAAGCAGAGCAGGTCCGAGTGTTGTGGAGCTGAGCACGGCCGCTGGAGCGATTGTTAATGAGATGAACGCAATACACGCCTCGTGAGCAGCGGGACTTTTATTATGATGGGACACAGTCGCTGGCGCTATTTCCGCTTTTCAGGTCATGAGTAAGAAGTAATGCAGCTCTGTTTATCATATTAGAAACATTTAAGTGTGTTTAAAGTGATGTTATGACATTACTCTGTGTGTTCGCTCTTCGGCTGCTGTGACTTCACACTGATAAGAGTAAAGCGTTTCTGCAGAATAAAACCGGAAACCGATGGTAACGCAGATATGACGCCATTGACAGGAGACTCCCTCAGACGTCCCGGTTCCTTGGTTAAAATAGCAATTTTCTCACAATTAATAAATAGTTGGAAACATTTGGGATATTGTAAGTACTCAACTGAACAAAATATATAACACTGGCCAATTGGTTTTGGGATATTTTACTGCAAAAATACTACATAGTGCACCTTTAACTTTGATGAGTTTAACTACAAAGTAAAAGTAAAAAAAGTGAATTTCTTACATTAGAATTCTTTTTTTCTGCTCTATATGCTGTGGCTGAATTATGTGGAATAAGGAGTAAATCAATCAATCAACTTTATTTATATCACGCTTTTACAATGACGATTGTTTCAAAGCAGCTTCACAGTGTTAAACAGGACAATATTGCAACAAAATTAAATTTGGCTGTACAGTCGTTCTGGAGAAAACAGGGATGTTATCAGCTCATTTTAATTTATCATAGAACGACAATGTTGGCAGATCAGTATTATAGTTTATAGAATTTAGTAATACCTAATTAATACATTTTATTTGTATATTTAGTTGAATAACTTAGATCATACTTTTATTGTCCCCAACTGAGCAAGCCAAGCCAAAGGCGACGGTGGCAAGGAACCAAAACTCCATCAGGGCGTGATGGAGAAAAATAAACCTATAGGGAGAAACCAGACTCAGCTGGGGAGCCAGTTCTCCTCTGGCCTATTATCAAACGGTGTATGATTATTATTCTGGCAACAGTACAGGTCAGAAATCATATTAGATCGGAATATTCAACATTTCTGGGTATCACACAAGAGACGGGTTTATTGAGGATGGCGTGTCGATTACACAAGAATATGAATATTTGAAAGATCAGAGTCGCCGCGCCGGAGACGGGACTAAAGTGAGCATGTCTGAAGTTAATCAGGTGAATTGTAATTTGTTCCTGATTGGAGAAATTAGAGGTTAACCTTTTACAACAATCCTCTTCTACTGAAAACAGGACAGGACAATAGAACATGAAAAAAACTAAAAAATACCTGCACATTAGGTTTTAATATTTTTGGCTATGTGTACACCTGGTATTAAGATGCGTTTTGGTCGATCGGATCTCAAGTGGACAAGAGAGTCACGTACCGTTTACACCTGGTGTTTTAATCCGTCTCTTTTGTCCACTTTCAAACACTTCTGTCCTGTTTCTTCAATGGAAGGGTCTAAGGGTGGGTATATATATGGACTATTTCAGATCTTTGATCTTATGGATAAAATAAGCTCATGCAATTTATATAAACATAACCGGAGAAGACAGAAAAACATACAGAGAGCAGCGGCTTTGTTTACGCATTAGGTCAGTTAGCAGAGCGAAGGCGGTCTTTTGTGGCTGTTCAGATGATTTTGACCACATGAGCTTCTACACTACGAAAGCAATCTGGTCAAAAGCGTTTTCGACTAACATTAGCTCAAATGGGAAATATGAATAATCATAATTTATAATTATTTATAAATACTTGGATCAGTTAATTGAATTTACTTAATGTAGCTGAATTGATATTACTAATTTATCTGTTCGTCCAGCAAACACTCAGTTTTGATCATCTATCAACAACAAATATTTTGCATATCCATAGAAAAATATTTATTTCTTAGCTATGATTGCATTGTTAAAGAGACATTGATTTAAAGGTAAGGGCCAGAATAAAAATAAGTCACAAACACATAACCTCACTGTAAAAAAATTATTTAGAAAAAAAGTTACCTGGTTGCCTTAAAATTTTGAGTTCATTGAAATTAAAATTTTGAGTTAATACAATGAACATTTTTTTGAGATTCGACAACCTTTATTAAAAGATTATTAAAAGATTTTGTAAGCATATTGGGTAATTGTGTGTGTTTTATTTGTGATGACGCAGCAAAACATATTTTCATGATTTATCAAATTTTTTTATGTGGTTCAGATACAACAATATTTTGAGTTTCTATTTATTAAACTCAATTTTTTATTTCAATAAACTCAAAAAGGTAAGGCAACCAGGTTACTTACTTTTTTGAGTTTAACCAACAAAAACCAACATTTTTTTTTTACAGTGCTTAAACAAACACATACAAACAATCCCACAGACATGGAGAAAATGGAAAATGAATGAAACCGGAAACAGAAACAGCGGTGAAGCTATAGAAAAGAGTCATTTAACCATCTTAACAGAACCATCTGAAGCTTAAACTAAAACTCTCAGTTAGTTATTTAATTGTGCAATGCCTTAGCTGTTGAAGATCATCCGGATGCAGTCTCAGAAGACAGTCTTGATGGTGTTGAAGTTGCAGATTAATGTCTTCTGCTTCGAATGAAGAAATGACGATAAACTTGCAGTGTTATTTTAATTGTGTTATTGTGGATGAGGACGTTTGGCTTGAGGTGTCGAGGGCCTGGTGTCTTAAACTCCTGGTGAGGTCCCACCTCCAGAAGGCCAGAGAGGAACTTCAAACTTTTGGAGGGGAAGTTTATGATCCCTTGTCTTTGAGTATGGTATTTTGCATATGTAACTTGATTAGCAGTTTGTATCTCTTCATGCTATAAAGAGGTGATGTACACCGATGTGTTGGGCATCAAATGAGGATTATTTTGATTTGGTAATAATGAGGTTATATTAAATTATGTTTTATTAACAAATTTCAGGAGGTGGAGAGCACTCAACTAATCATATATATATATATATATATATATATATATATATATATATATATATATATATATATACAAGAAATCCTCAATGACAGAATTCATGACTGGAAAAATTGTCAGCAGGTGGATTTTGAAATGTTTTAACCAATCATCTTGTAATAAATTACAGTTCTACTTTCTGAGTATTATCAAACACATTGAAAGAAAACAATACGCAAGCACTGGAACAGGTTTTAGCTCAAGCTCAACTGACTGACTTCTCTCCTCTGATTTCACTACGAGTCTCTGTGATGGAATCATGAGCTTCCAGAACATCTGACTGAGGCTGTGTGTGTGTGTGTGTGTGTGTGTGTGTGTGTGTGTGTGTGTGTGTGTGTGTGTGTGTGTGTGTGTGTGTGTGTGTGTGTGTGTGTGTGTGTGTGTGTGTGTGTGTGTGTTTGTGTGTCTGTGTGTCTGTGGCTGTGTATTCTTGTTTATATTACATTGTGTGGACCAAATGTCCCCATAAGGATAGTAAAACCTGAGATCAGCTATATTGAGAGGTACAGTCAGCGGTCCCTACTTTTCAAAAGGCTCATAAATCATAAAGGAGTTTTTTTTTAAGAAAGTAAAAATGGATAGAATGTACAGTTTGTACGGTATAAAAATCATAAAGTCTATGGAAAGTCCCCACAAAGATAGTGAACCAGATGTGTGTGTGTGTGTGTGTGTGTGTGTGTGTGTGTGTGTGTGTGTGTGTGTGTGTGTGTGTGTGTGTGTGTGTGTGTGTGTGTGTGTGTGTGCTCTATAAAAAAGCAAAACGACAGTGGAGGATGTAATGTAATCTTAGCATTGCCATATTCTATGCTAATTTCATCTCACGCTTCGTCATGGCAATATCACAAGACAGTTTTCCACTCTACGAGAAATGTCACATTTTAATCTCACGAGATCTTGTTACACCACTATCGTTCTATCATAAAGCATGCATACAACAGTATATAATACAAAATACACTGAACAAGAGAGTTATAATCATGCACACAATGCCCATCTTCCTTCATCGATGGTTTATGAGAAGTCTTTTATAGGCATTGTGGAGTTTCAATTGGGGAATGGAGTAAGAGTTAACTCTTTCCACATTCATAAACCAATATCTTATCAATATCTTATATAAATTAATAATTGTGTGTCTGATTGGTTCAGATGCTACATCTGGAAGTGGTCGAAAGTGGACAAGCTCAATGTTTTAGACCCTGTTTACACCTGTATTAGTGTCGTCCACTTTTGATCCAATCGACCAAATCTTATTTTAGGACCAGGTGTAAACAGGGCCTTTGTGGGGATTCTCCATAGACATAATGATTCTGGGCAAACTGTATTTTTAGCCCCTAACCTTAACCCTATCCATCACAGAAACATTTTCAAGTAAGCATCATTTATAAAGTTTATTATTCCATTTCCCTTGTGGGCTGATCTCACGTTTTACTATCCTTGTGGGGACATTTGACACACACACACGCACAGAGAGAGAGAGAGAGAGAGAGAGAGAGAGAGAGAGAGAGAGAGAGAGAGAGAGAGAGAGAGAGAGAGAGAGAGAGAGAGAGAGAGAGAGAGAGAGAGAGAGAGAGAGAGAGAGAGAGAGAGAGAGAGAGAGAGAGAGATTTTTACACATACAATTACAAAGTTTTACACATACAATTACAAACTATTTTTTTATTTTAAAATTTGAATGTTTATAATATTCTAAATGGAAACAGAGATAAGAAAACTGTGTAAGAAAACTAAAAGTAGGTTTTATAAAAATACAGATAAAAAGGTGTCAAATTGTACCTTTAGGCTTGTCACTGGGGCAGTAGCCTTAAAGGGACATCTCTGTACCCTTTTTACTCCTAAATGGTACATATTAGTACATTGGATTACAAAAACATACCTTCAAGTACTACGATGAACCTTTTTGTGGTAATATTGTGGTAATAACAAATGTTCTTTTAAGGGTACTGCCCCAGTGACGAGCTGTTGTACTCCTAAAGGTACAATTTTGAGTAGGTACCTTTTATCTGCCTGTATAACTACAAAATATATACACACTGTTAAAATACAATCCCATTTGACAAAGAAGGCTAGTTATGAACTTGCCCAATATTAATTTACCATCAGCACAACATTATTTTCTTGACCCTATGTTCATATGGTTCCTTTTTAAAGTTAGCTTAACTTATGAACTTCCCCTCCAATGTGTCTGTATCTGTTGATATGGTTGTGATAGTCCTCTTCTCTTCCTGTGTTATTCTCACTGTTGCCGTTAGTGAGGAGCCACAGTGCTGTATATTCCTCCACCTGCTGGAGGCTTCTGGAAGTGGGAGAACATTTTTAATTTACTGCCAGCAGAACAATAAAAACATTTAAAAAATGTTTCTGTAAAACTTACTAAAATCTAAAATCAGGGTAGAAAATAGCCATTTATTTCTAAGGGGATGTTTAAACGAAACCGATTTCAACAAAAAATGGAAAACTTTTTATGCGTTTTGGTCGTTCATTTACACAACAACGGCGTTTTGGGGGCCTAAAAACACAAACTTTATGGGAATTTTTGACCATTCTTCTAGAAGCGCATTTGTGAGGTCAGGCTCTGATGTTGGACGAGAAGGTCTGGCTCGCAGTCTCCGCTCGAATTCATCCTAAAGGTGTTCTGATGGGTTGAGGCCAGTCCAGTCAAGTTCCTAACACCAAACTCACTCATCCATGTCTTTATGGACCGACGCTTTGTGCTCTGGAGCGCAGTCATGTTGGAACAGGAAGGGGCTATCCCCAAACTGTTCCCACAAAGTTGGGAGAGTCATTGGTCACGAAAGAGTCAAGTGAGGGTGTGCTTTACTCCACTGCATCCCATGCTTTGGATTGCACTTGGTGATATAAGGCTTGGATTTATTGCTTGGCCAAGGAAACCCATTCCATGATCTCTCTACACTGTTCTTGAGCTGATCTGAAGGCCACATAAAGTTTTGAGGTCTGTAGCTATTGAGCATGTGCTGACCCCGCTCTGTGATTTTACGTGGCCTACCACTTAATGAGTTGCTGTTGTGCCCAATTGCTTCCACTTTATTATAATACCACTAACAGTTGACCGTGGAATATTTAGAAGTGAGGAAATTTCTCAAATGGACTTATTGCACAGGTGTCAACCTACGGCCCCACGCTTGAGTTCGCTGAGCTCCTGAGAGCGACCCATTCTTTCACTAATGTTTGTAGAAGCGTCTGCATGCCTAGTGTTTGATTTATACACCTGTGACTATGGAAGTGAATGAACACCTGAATTCAGTGATTTGAAGGAGTGTCCCAATACTTTTTTACAATATATTGTATATTCATGGCATCTTAAACTGAATATGTCATATTTCTGAGACATTGTGGTAGTAGTATGTCTGGTTTACTTACATTTGAGTGCTCATCATCTATAGTGTTGTATATCACAGAATCTTCTTCAGGGTTCGAGTAGATCTGCATTTCACACAAACACACAGAAAACAATGAAGAAAATGAATATACATATGAAATAAACTTATTACTCACAATATGGACAACACCAGCCCAATGTAATAGGAGGTGTAAGGGGAGAAAAATAATAATAATAATAATAAATTTCCCACGCATATTTCACTCTAAAAAGTGTTTGATTAGTCTGGAGATGAATGCCTCTATGAAGAGGGGTGTGCACAGTTTGCTCTTCCACACTTTGCGCGCTACTCCTCCTGCACCGTTTGTCATAGTCCCATGAATGAGGTTTCAAATCATGCAGATTATTGAGGAGAAGTGTGCTTTCTCTTTTCTAAAAGTTTGGGTGTGCGAAGTTCGACCGGCGGTCAAATAAGTCCCATAGTATTTGTATTGGGACGAACTTTGATGACTTCCTGATTATGTAGAAATATGTGGATGATCACATTTGAAGAGACTGGCAGGCTCAGTCAGAACAAACCTCAAAACAATAAGCTGTACCCCTGTTGTGCAACAGCTGCCCAAATCTGCCCCATAAAATACAATGGTGAAGGGACAGCCCATGAAACACATACACGTCATTCCTATGGGAACTTATAGGGATTTTGAATTAAACATACGTAACTTTGCATCACAATGTCATGACGACAAGGTGGTGAGGTCATTTTCCCCAGGCAACCAATCACTTTTTCAGGATCATTGTGAAGCTATCAAGCCACTCCCTAGCCCATTTAGAGCACCTTAGCAACAAGTTCCATAAGTGTCATAGAAACATGAGGGTGGGCTCGTTTGACTCGGGGCAGCAAAACAGCCAATCATGAATCACCTTCACTACTTTCTAGCCATGCCCTAGCAACCCAAAACCAAAATGAGATATCTTCACATTTGAATGTCAGAATGTAATAGCAATTAGTTTCAGGTTAACACATGATAAAAACATGACAAAATGTGTTAGCATCATGCTAGCAAAATATTAAACATATTAGCATCTTGCTAGCAACATGGGAATTGTGTTAACATCATGCTGGCAACATGCTAATCATGTTAGCATCTTGCTAACAACATGCTAATTCTGTTGGCATTATGCTAACAAAGTGCTAATTGTGTTAACATCAAATGACCTCTCGCTCCTACAGGTGGAACGTAGCATTGGCTAACCGGTGTAAACCACAAGAGGGAAACAGAGTCTCGTATAAATGGCTTTGTCTCCCAAAACCAAAACAATAAGTAGCAGTTACTTTCTTTGTCATGCCAGATTTTAAAATCTTATTCATTTAAGCACATCGAAAACATTTGGATGTGCAAAAGTAGGCCTATATTGTCTACAATTAGCACAATAACTAAAAGCCATTTTGGTTATTGTTATCATTGAAGGCCTGCAATTGAAATTGCATATGACATGCTTGATTCTCAATGAACTGGTACTCTTCACAAATAAACATGTTAAAAAAACATTGTAATGAAATCTGAATTATAGTTTTAAAATGTGTCTAAACCAGACGCGAATGGCGCTATACAACATGACAAAAGTAAATACGTAGATACCATTATAATTTATACTGGATGCGGTGCAACATGACGAATTCCCGGCATTAAATTGATGCAGCGTTCTATTTCTGACAGACTCCAAGCGCTTACACAACTTCTGATTTGAAGGAAACATAGATGCGCAACGGTCACTTTGTCACGTTCAGTATGGACTATAGTGCGATGTAGACACCCAGTGTTTCCAATCAAACAGTCACATTTTTGACTTTTTTTTCAAACATCATTTTGTGGCACGTTTCTGTTCACTATATATTACTTATATATATATATATATATATATATATATATATATATATATATATATATATATATATATATATATATATATATATATATATATAAGAATGTTATTGCCAAAGTTCTGAGAACATTTCCTGTTGGCCTTTTTGTGTGTGTGTGTGTAGGACTACAACATTATTAATTAGGCTAACAAACATTTAACTATTGCTGAAATCGCCATTTAAAAAACTACACAGTAGCATTCAGCTGGACAATGACATTCTTGCATAGTATAGGAAGAAGTAAAAAATTTGCCAAAGCAATTAAATAAACGGATATTATATGATACAAACATGTTCATGATGCTCATACAGGACTTACTGCGTCAGCGGTGCTGCTGCCGTTTCTCTCTCTGTTTTGGTGTTTATCTTGCTCTTTATTTTAAAAAGGAAAAAATATATATAAAGGAACAGAATGTATATGTGCTATTGAAATAAATGATAAAAGACATGAAATGAACTTTCAAAGAATTAATAATGGAGTGCAGGTCAAACATACCGGGTCTCTGTTTCCATCTCCAGGTGAAAACAGCGACCAGAATCAACAGAAGTGCAGCTGAAACTGGAAGCCATACAGTCAGAGGATATCTGTGGGAAATAAGAAAACACTTTCAAATCGATTCATTTAAAGAACAGAAAAAGTAATACAGTTGAATAAAAAGCACCAGAAAATAAGTTATCTAAACTTCCACCAGACTTTTATTAAACTGTAATGCATTGCAGCCTTAGAATTATAATTAGTTTAAGCTTCATTGTTTTTATTTGAAACAATACAGGAGTACATTTTTTGTCCTTCTCTGCCTTCAGTGATATTATTTTTGTTTCCGGTTTCATTTCTGCCAAAATAGAAAAGAAAAGAGAAATCAACAGGGCAATGAGAAAATGATTACATAAGCATTAAAGACAAAGAAAAAGAGGAAATGGAGAATTGATGACTAAACAGCCAAATACAGATTCATTTTAGGAAGATTACACTGAGAGGAAGCTCATTTTAATAAGAAACGTTTCAATACTAACGTGTCTCTCTTATTGTCTGTGGTCTCGTTTACTGTCAAAGAAGAAAGCAAAACAATTTTAGTTGTGTTGTATTTTATTTTAGCAAAATATTTATTAAATTAACTTGTACCTGGTCCTGCCTCAGTTACAGTGAGATGAACAGGGTTCAGTGCTTCTCCAGCGGAGCAGAAGTACCATCCAGAATCACTGAGTCTCAGTCCAGTCATCAGCACAGTGAAGGAGCTTCTCCCATCATCATCACTGATCTGGACTGATGAATTCTGGGATGTGTAACAGCTCTGATCTTTATATCTGCACCACTGTTTGAGTTTATTCTGATATCCAGAACTGTAGAAACACTGGACACTGACATTACCATCTTCATGTCCAGATACACTGCTGCTCACCACAGACACATCAGGGGCTGAACACACAGAGTCATTTGAGATTATAACACACACACACACACACGCACGCACACACGCACGCACGCACACACACACACACACACACACACACACACACACACACACACACACACACACACACACACACACACACACACACACACACACACACACACACACACACACACACACGTGTAAAGTCAGAGAATTAGACATTAGAATGTGATTAAAACAATTACAAAACCTCATACCAGACTGAACCTGGAGACGAAGCTCATAAGTGACATTCGGCTTTCCTTCAGTCTCCACAGCACAATAATAATCTCCATCGTGTTCTGAGCTCTGCAGGTTTCTGATAGTTACAGTAAAGAGACTCTGATCAGGATGATCAATTACTGTCAGATTCTCCTCTGTTGTGTCTGTGTATATTTTAGATTTAGTGATGTCTGAGAACCAGTATTTCTTCTGCGGTGGGTTTTTCTCATCATAATGACATGGGATGGTGACAGATCCTCCAGGCTTAATAGTTAATATATGATTTGACCAACCGGTGTAGCATTCAACACCTAAACAAACACACAAACGTTATAATATTCAGGATTAACAATAAATAAAATAAATAATTTGATCTTTCACATAAAGTGCATTAAAAGCATCATGAACAGCTGAGCATAAAATCTGTTGTTGTAAAATGATAAACAGGATCCATTAGAAACAAAAACAGAACAACATTTAATACTCACCTAAAATGAGCCAAAAACCGATTGAAATGTAGAACATTTTTTCCTTTGCGTGTGTGGCCATTGTGTTTTTCTCTCTTCCTGAATCTTGAGTTATTTAGCTGTGTTTGCTGTACTTCCCCTTTCCTCCTTCATATAACTCTCAGTCGTCTTGCGCCACCCATGGCTAAATGCGGTGAGGACAGACTCTGGATCTCAAGTTCTGCTCACACTTTCATTTCCATCTGTTTCTGTCTGGGGTTGCAGTTAGAAACACTCATTTTTATCAATCAAAAATAATCATATGATGACACTTTACCAGAACCATGCTCCCTTTATCTGCCTGAGAACATGTGTGATTGTTTCACTTTTTAAGACACTTTTTGTTTTTTTGACACTTTTTGACACTTTTTGTTTGTGATTTGTCTCTGCTCATCTTTGTGGATGAATGTGGTTCACAGCAAAGCTTGTACACAATGGAAACCAGTGGTGCTCGCTGCAGAGCCACTGACCTCCAGTTCCCTCGGACATCTCGTATGGAGTTGATGGGTTAGGGTGTGGCATCTTCAAGCTCCACATATTGGTTCTGCAGTGAGCAGCCTCTCAAAGGACATCCAAAAATGCATTAAAGTCAGTGATTTGTATCCTCAAGACTTGAACTCTGTCTCGAGACCATATTTTAATGGTCTCGGTCTCGTCATGGACTTGTGTGCATTTGGACTTGGAATTGACTCGTACTCTAACATGTTAGGACTTGGGCTTATTTCCGAGTCCACTCGAGTCCCGTTCAAAATATTCATGATTATTACTCTATGTTAATATTTCTAGTTAATAATTGATGTTTGACACTTTCCAATGATGTGTGGTTTTCTTAAGCGTAACTGCACGTGACTAACGCTAAGGTAGCAGGACTCAGGTCAGGAAGGATCATGTGGAGAGAGCTAGCTCTTAACTATGTGTGGAAATGTCTGCTACATCATCATCTGTTATTCAGTTTGCATATAAGAGCCACAAAGAGTTCATATGTAGTAATTTTTATATTTTTTATTGAACGTAAATGCCTTTCTGATTTGAAGGGATGGGAAAAGGGAGAATTGCAAGTTCAGCAAAAGATGGATTTGTCTACGCTTCACTGATTACACCACTGAAGACATTAAAATATGTGTGCCTTTTTAAAATCTTGTTTGGCCCAACCAGGCATTGTTAGGCTAGATTGTGCGAATAGCAAGGTATACTATTTGCACTTGTTGTATATAGATACTCAGTAAAAAAAAAAAATGATGTCTATCACAGGATATAAGCTCCTTCTATCAGCAAATATGACGTTTCTCCAGAGCTCATTTACCCTCCTCCATCCCCAGCTCCTCATCTTGTCAGTGAAGATTTGGCCATCTGATTCCCCTTGAATCAGACTAAATTCCCGAATTATGTTGCAGATGTTGACATTAATGATATCTGCAATACGTTATGTTGGTTCTGTTCTGCTTACCTTAAGTGGGGTTATTGCTGCTCTCTCTCCTGGGAGGTCTTGCCTAGAACAGAATCATACCGCCAATCCAAACTGTATCCTATCAATCATCTTGACGCTAGTGGTCCTAGTGGTCCTGACAGAAGTAGCAGTTCTTTGCAGTAAGTGCAAATAGTTGTTAGATGCTATTTATAATACACTCAAAAAAATGAACTTATGATGCCGTTCACTTTATTTAAGCAATTCATATTGATTTATCACCATTATATCAGGTTTCTGGTTCAAATGTAATTGATTCATGCTTAACTGACTTAAAACCGTCACTCTTTGACATAACTTGATGTGTTTATTTTGGAATAGCATGATTCAATCAAGTAAGCCGAACAAACAGGACTTTCCCTTCCCATCATGCTTTGCAAATGGGCTGCATTTGGAGGGTAAATGTTTAAATAAAGTGCTATTTTATGCATTTCTAACGAGATGAGAAAATGGAGAGACTTTTTAATGTTTAATGTTTTGTTTTGTTGTTATTTAAAAGTGTGTGTTATGTTAGTGTTTTTGGACGTTACCATTGTGGTGAAGTGTAGAGCGTGTGCTTGGGCTGAGGATCTGCTAATAACAATTAAAGTTGCTTTAATAATAAAAAACAACTACTTTAGGCATGCCATGCATGTAACAAAAACATCTAGCCAATACAATCTTGTGGCAGATTTGCACTTCAGGATAGTTTAGCCAAAAATGACAATGTGATGTTTATCTGCTTACCCCTGCAGGCCATCTAAGATGTAGGTGTGTTTGTTTCTCCAGTAGAACACAAATAAAGATTTTCAATGGGGTGTAATTCTATGAGAGTAAAAAACACCATATTAAACATCCATATTAAACCCTGTGGCTCGTGGCAACACATTGATATCTTAAGACACGGAACAATCAGTTTCTGCGAGAAACCAAACAGTATTTATGTAATTTTTCACCTCATAGAACGAATCTCATCTAGTATTCCCAATGCCATTACTTCCGCTGAAGAAGGTCAAAATAGCGTGAGATATCTTACATATAGATGCCTCATTCGACCACTCCGTGCGGGCACAAATGAGGCAGCTGAAGCAGTATTAATATACAAAATGGCATCTTTAATTTACATAATGAACATTGTTTTATCCAAAGTTTAATTTGATATGTTCCTCATTTGTAAGTGATTTTGGACTTTTTAAAAAAAAAATCTGCTTAATGAATAAATATTAATGTCTAGTTTTTACTATTAAAGGACAACTCCGGTGAGAAATGAACCTAGGGGTAATTAACAGATGGTTACCGAGTAGATCGTTCTCTGGGATGCGTTTTCATGGAAATCGAATGTAAAGAGTTTTATCTTTAAAAACAGATTAGCTTATAACGCTAGTCTATGGAGCACAGAATAGTGAAATTAAATCGCTAGTTAATACCACTAACAAGGCTAAAAATAGCCTCACACTAACACAGTAGCATAATGAGGGTCCCTACATGCAAACCGAAGCATTGAGAACTTTGTAAGAGTACAAACAGTTTAATAAAAAGAAACTTTATAAACATAGTGCCTTACGCGTTCACGGACAGACACCATCTTGGAAAACAGTCTCGACTCATCGAGCCACGAGCGCTGTGCTAAGTGATGAACTGTGACTTGGAATCTCATATGGTCCGTTGTTTCCGGAAGAAAACACTGAACACAACAGAGAAAATAAATAAATAAAACTAAAAATGTCCATGTTATTACATTTCACAAACTTAATTCCTATCGACCAGCTCACTTAGAACAGCGCTCGTGGATTGATGAGTCGAGACTGTTTTCCAAGATGGCGTCTGTCCGTGAACGCGTAAGGCACTATGTTTATAAGGTATCTTCTTATTAAACTGTTTGTACTCTTACAAAGTTCTCAATGCTTCGGTTTGCATGTAGGGACCCTCATTATGCTACCGTGTTAGTGTGAGGCTATTTTGAGCCTTTAGCAAGCGAGTCAGTAGGTAGGTAGGTAGGTAGGTAGGTAGTAGGGAGTTAGGTAGGTAAGTAAGTTAGTAGGTAGGGTGGTAGGTGGGTGGATATAGGTAGGGAGTACCTATCTTAGCAGTTTATGTTAATTACCTGTCTTGATATAAAATCTGAGAGACAAATGATGACTTCACTCTAAAATACTTTTTGCAGCCAACAATCAGACATTTGATTTTTTTAACATCTCGAATGTGCCATCTTAGATGTTCACAAATGTATAGTCTTCAACACTGCATCTAGAATTCAGATCGTGTTGTTCAGATCTGTTCGTGCTTTTTGCGGCCTTTCTGTGTTTGCGGTACATGTGTGACTTAAGTGTGGAGAGGGGTTGGAAAGTGCACCGGCACTGAGGAACTGCACACGCAAATCTGAAGTTCACCATGTTTTTGTGCCCTTTGGCAACGATTAATAAAGGCAAATAATGTCTCCACAGAGATGTCACAGTGCTTGCATAGGAACACTGCATGTTTTACTCTAGCATGCTGAACATTTATTTGACTGACTTAAACAAAACACACAAAAGCTCTTCTTCTTTTTTTCCGGAAGCAGTTCACATTAACACTCACTTGCTCATAATGTGGTAAAACTCAAGACAGAAACCCATTTATGTCCATATATTGATGGGGAAATGTACAGAAAAAGGTAAGAAAACAAATAAATATTAGTATTTGCACTGTGTCGCCACAAATCTCAGTGTATGTAAGCATACACTGTATAGTGTGAGGTGACTGCATTGTTAAGTGGAGTGTTGTTTTTTAAATTTAATTTTAATTTTTTTAAGATGAACCAAACAAATTTAATATGGAGAGAAAAAGCAGGAATATTTGCTCACACCTTTGCAGTTGACTTGTTTTTGCATCTGTGTCATTTACTTATTTCTCCAAGCAGGAAATAAAAGCCTTTCTGTGATTGGTTTTGAGCTATTAGATATTTCCCAGAATGCAACTTGAAAATAGAGTAGCATACTCTATAACTGTTCCACAGTAAAATAAAAGTTATTTTACAGTTAAATACTGTGAAATTGACAGAAATTGCTAACAGTGTAGACTTTACATTTTGAATGAGAATTAACTGCGATACAGTCAATGGCAAAACAGTTTCCTCTTGTGTTTCTGAGTAATATTGTCATGTTCCCTTTTCAAGTTCTCATTTTACAATATAAGACTAATGCAGAAATGGGTTATTTTGGGTCTTTTTTGTGGTCAACAACACATGTAAGCAAATAAATATCCTATATTGGCCTAGGTGACAAATATATATATATATATATATATATATATATATATATATATATATATATATATATATATATATATATATATATATATATATATATAAATAATTAATAAATAAAACACTTATCTACAGATTTGATCATGAAATCTCTATAACCCTAAGTTTAGCAGAATCTATTATTTATGGACATATGACAATATATGGCGGCCAGATTTATCTATATTGTGTATCATGGTTTGTAAATATTGCACCCCCAGCTGTAGGTCACCACTAGAGGAGTGTTATATATTTTGTTGACATGTGTACACATTTAAATCCAGAGAAATAAGGCTGTTTCCTGTGCGTTGCCAATCATATGACCTGAGCAATGAACATACCTGAGTTACCCTGGATTTACGTTGTTATTTTGTAGAAACCATGGAAACACCAGAGACACTTTAATATATTATACTGTATGTTTTATTAGACAAGGGAACAACTGTTCATACATTTATAGACAAAAAACTAATCATTGTTATATTGGTCGTTCCTGTTATATAATGACTATTCTGTATCTATGGTTTATTTACTCATATTTTCTATAAAATGAGTCACATATTTATAAGAAATAGAGACATAACTTATAGAGACATAATAGACATTAAAAATACTATTTTGTATTTTATACATTTTATACAGTAATCAACTATAAACCATGAAATGATAAAAATGTCAACATATTTTTAGATTATGTCATACGCTAAACTACCTATATACATTATGTGAAACTATAGGTGTTTTTTTATACAACGTTTTTAATTTATTGGGTCACTGAAGGCATCTCCCACCTCGTGAGTATATGTACTTTCTTGACTTCCAAAAAAGACCACAATTCCATTAAGACCATTTTCAGGAAATAACAATTAATATTTCTTGCTGGAATTCAACTGTACAAAATGAAGTGAACTTCAACTCTCACTCCTAACTTTTTTGTTTGTTTGTTTTTGAAATGTTATCCTGCTTGTCCCACTCTTAAATGTAGGTGTGTTTGTTTCTTCAGTAGAACAAAAATGAAGATTTTGAACTCCAACCGTTGCTCATATAATGTATGTCAATGTTTTTTTAGAAGAGCCACTATGAGAGTAAAAAAAATCACATATACATATGAATCCATATTAAACCTTGCGGCTCTTGACGATACATTGATGTCTTAAAACTGAACAGTATTTATGCTATATTTTTACCTCATAGCAGGCGAATCTCATCTAGTATTCCCAACGCCATTACTTCCGCTGAAGAAGGTCAAATTACCGGCACAATTTATATATATATAATCCTCATTAGTGCCTGCACGGATTGGTCGAATGAGGCATCTATGTAGACACATCTAGGATCGCTATTGTTTTGACCTTCTTCAGCGGAAGTAATGGCGTTGGGAATACTAGAAAAAAAATAGCATAAATACTGTTCAGTTTCTATAAAAAACGATCGTTTTGTGTCTTGACTTAAGACATCAAGGAGTCACCAAGAGCAGCAGGGTTTAATATGGATTTGTATGTGTATGTGTTTTTTTACTCTCATAGTGACTCTCATAGAAAAACACAAGATTAAAAATCTTCATTTGTGTTCTACTGAAGAAACAAACACACCTACATGTTGGATACACTGGGGGTAAGAATATAAACATCACATTTTCCTTTTTGGGTGAACTAACCCTTTAAATTAGTGTCTTTAAATTTAAATCTGTAGAAGGTGAACACATGAATTTGTATGAACACACACATAGTTAATATAGCCTAGCTACCCTAACAAAAATAAACCATGGTCTTATAACAAACAAAACCAGCAAAAATAATATTAATACATTAATTAATGTATTTATTCAACGGTAACCACAAATTAACCATGGTTTTGTTTCAAATCTATAGTTTAACTATATGGTATCTGTGTGGTTTACAATTGGTAATGCTTTTTACTATCTAATAGAACCATTGTTCATTTTCATAAGCGTATGTTTGTGCTATGCATTATGTGAAAAAGTTACTAAGCAAAATGAGTAACTTGAGTAGGCCTACAGTAAAATAATATTAAAACAAAACAGAAACAAAAACTCAGTGTTAGTCAGATAAGAGGAATGTTCTGCAGGAACACACACACACACACACACACGTACACACACACACACACACGCACGCACGCACACACACACACACACACACACACACACACACACACACACACTATGGACACAGTTACTGTAATTTCTTTATCCTGTAGAAACGTCTTACATGTATATTCCAGTTACACGCGTTTATCCCTTTACAGCAGGCCTAGTACTCTCATAAAATACATTATTTACATGTTGACTTTTAAAACTAAATTTAGCATCCAACAGCAGATTTTTAAAGCCAAATTAATGTTTTTTGCGCTGAATATTAATGGTCTCCCTCTTTACCGCACAGTCTTCCAAGACAATTTGAGAATTTAGCCAAAGCGATTGTGGAAAAACTAATCCTAATGTGACCGTGAGTTGAGACTGAGAGTTCAGTGCCTCTCTAGCCGAGCAGCTGTACCATCCACAATCACTGAGATCAGCCATTCTCACTGAAGCTGTTAGTGAGGAGTCACAGTGCTGTATATTGCGCCACCTGCTGGAGGCTTCTGGAAGTGGGAGATCATTTTCAATATACCAGCAGTACAATAAATACATTAAATCAAATATTTCTGTAAACTTACTGCTTCACTCCCAGGAGCATCACTAATAGTACTGTATATTATATCCTTGATGGGATCCTGTGGTGAAAGGGATAGTAATTAAACATGATATTCATGAAATCTTCATATTTCTGAGCCATTATGTCATGTCTGGTTTACTTACATTTGAGCATGTATCCTTTATAGTGCTGTAGTAGTGCAGGTATAGTGCAGGTTCTTCGGGTTCACTGTAGATCTGCATTTCACGAACACAGAAAACAACAAGGAAAAAGATACATCAAGAAACCGATAAGACTCATTAAATGGACAAACGGTTCATGGCCAACCCAATGTAATGAAAAGAGAAACAAGGCTAACCCGTGCTAACCAGAAGATGGAAACAAAGAGAGGCTTGCATCCATCAATTTGGCTCAATTCTAATCTATCTATATCTACTCAAATTTCACTTTGTCCATTACGTTACTTTTTTTAAATTCAAAACATCCAGTTTTGTTAGTTTTAAGGGAACATTGCTTTTTATAATTTTCCAAACATTATGGGAATGTTAGTTTCGAATATTCTCTGAACTGTCTGAAACAAGCAGGGTATAGTAACATTTAAGAAATATTTCAGAAATCAAACGTTCCATGAATGTTTTTGTGCTAACATTTACGTTCATGAGTCTGAACGAATGTTTTATTAACATTATTGGAAGAATGTTTGTTCATAACTTTGAGAGAATCGTGCCAGTGTTCTAAAAACGTTCCTTGTTAGCTGGTATATTTTTTTCTGTTTACTTCCGATTACAGCAACACTTTACATTAAGGTTCCCTTTGTAAAGGGTTTATAAAGGTGTTTTATTAATGACTGATAACTCATTTACAAATACATTATAAATCATTGATAAGCAGTTATAACTGCATGAATAAAAAGGATGACTTTAACACAATGCCTGCCAAACAGTGATCCTTTCTTAACTCACATGTTATAAATGCTTAATAAATGTAATTATTAACACATTCAAATCAAAACCAGATTCCTGATTTATTTAATGATGCAGCAAAATAGACTTTCATAGTGAGACTGAAATGTGTTGTATGTGGTTCTCTCAAATAATATCTCATGACTGCCACTTTTTATTATTATCTAATATTACAGAATTAATATCTCATGACTGCCACTTTTTTTTTTTTTTTACTTTTAACTTTTAACTAACCACTTTTTCTTTCCTTACCAGAAGTTACAGTCTTGCCATGATGTCCCACAAAAGGTTCAGGATACCTATCCACAGCAGTGTATCAAAACTGATTTATTATGAAGATAAAGAAGAACTTTATTTTGGGTAAAAAAACAAGCGCACTATCATAATCTGATGAGATATTAATAATGAATTTCTTAATTCCAATATTAGTTACTTAGTTAGAACCTTAGGGTGGACAACTGTGAACCATGTATTGATGAGTTAAAAACATTAATAACCTGTGAAAGTGAACCTTAAAGGGATAGTTCAGCCAAAAATGACAATATGATGTTAATCTGCTTACCCCCAGTGCATCCAACATGTCGGTGTGTTTGTTTCTTCAGTAGAACACAAATGAAGATTTTTAACTCCAACCGTTGCTGTGTGCCGGTCATATAATGGTGTGAATGGGTAACAAGTCTATGAGAGCCACAAAAAAAAATGCTTAGACAACAGACACAAAAACCTTGCTGCTCCTGATGACACATTGATGTCCTAAGACACGAACCGATCGGTTTCTGTGAGAAACCCAACAGTATGTTATTTTTTACCTCATATCCCGACGAGTCTCATCTAGTATTGCGATCCGTCATTACTTCTGTTTGGTAAGGTCAAACTGATGTATATATATATATGATTGCGCCAGTTTGACTTTACTAGATGGAAGTAATAGCGGATGGGAATACTAGATGAGATTCGTCTGGATATTAGGTAAAATACTGTTGGGTTTCTCACAGAAACCGATCGGTTTGTGTCAATGTGTCGTCAGGAGCAGCAGGGTTTTTGTGCACATTTTCTAAGCATGTTTTTGTTTTTTTTGCTCTCATAGACTTGTTACACATTCACACCATTATATGACCGGCACACAGCAACAGTTGGAGATAAAAATCTTCATTTGTGTTCTACTGAAGAAACAAACACACTGACATGTTGGATCCACTGGGGGTAAGCAGATAAACATCACATTTTCATTTTGGGGTTAACTAACACTTTAATGTAAAAGTGAAGACCTATGAACCATCTATTAATGAGTTAAAACATGAATAACCTGTGAAAGTGAACTTTAATGTAAACTGTTCACCTGTGAACCATGTATTAATTTTTTTTAATAATAAAAAAAAACTATTTTTTTTACTGATTAAAAAAATTATTCACAGGTGTTCACTTTACATTAAATGTGCCCTAGAATGATTTGAACCAATATGTTAAATTGTTCTCTGATATATACATAGAGGGTATGTGGCTTATTTAAGGGCAAGAATTGTCCAGATACAGTTTTGTAGGTCCAATTACAACCCTATATGATGTAATGCTCTGTTTTTGCCTTATTTGGAAGAGTCATGAATATTAATGTTGAACTCTGCTCTGATTGGCTTATTTCAGCAGCTCACAGCAGTTCAGTGAAGGGGGTCATGAGTCCTGACCGTCCTGACAGAACACAGACCGACTGAATGACACTTTAAGCAAAACATCTGAAATGGAGATTGATAAAATTCAGCTTACTTGTTTATTGGTGTTTTCAGATCATCCGTGCACGAGAAAGAGCTTGCGTTCAGATTTCAGTAATTAAATCACCCAAACGGAGCTTTTCTGTTAAAAGAAACCAGTATACTATCCGGTGTTTAAACATGTCCAATCTGGCAACCATATTCACTCGAGCTCTTTCTCGCATGCGGATGATCTGAAAACACCAATAAACAAGTAAGCTGCATTTTATCAATCTCCATTTGAGATGTTCTGCTTAAAGTGTCATTCAGTCTACATTTTAGACTTGTCTTTTTTCATCAACGATATTGCATGTTTATATAACGTTAGTCACAATGTAGGCTAACGTTACGCAGTGACTGTGATGGAGCCTAATCTGAAATACAAATAGGCAAAACATCATAGGAAACACCATACTTCAGTTCTCAAAAATATAAATATATAACTTATATTTTTACAAAATGAATAGCCTTGTCAAATGACATTCGTTTTAACTTATATGGTGGAAAAGGTGACTTTTGCTAGAAGGATTGAGTGAACGGTCTGTAAGCAACATATCTACGGTTGTATTGTGTAATACAAAATAATATTACCCTTTGTCATTAGACACACTGTTTAGTTTTGTATGGTACTTGGAGTTTCCTGTTGTTACTGTACTAGCATCTTGCGTTATCTAGACAATGCTGTCTCTCTAAGAAACCTTCAATGTAATCAGAAATTGTTTAAACAGTCAATAAGTGGATAAAACCACTACTTACTGCTTGCAGGAATATAGTTGTAATTGCCACTTTCTTCAGGTTAAGAAGCTGAGCGAAGCTTGCTTGAAATGGGCCGAACAAACGAACGATCTTGAATTAAATTGTTGTGGTATCGGATTATAAACATCAACCATGACTGTTGACATTTTTTATCTGTTGGAAGGTTAGAAAAATCTCCTGAACAGCCTGGAACATGAAGTGTGTCCATGTGAGCAGCTTGTTTTGATGATTCGCTCCATTTCCGCCTGTCGGACAGATGCAAATGTCGGGGGCGTACATATAAATGATCCCCAACGCCACGGTGAGAAGCACTTTTTTTCCATGGTGTTTTTGATTTATGAGATTTATATAAGAAGTAGATGGCAATGGTGTTTGATACTCACAGTATGTGATGTCCATGTACTGAACTCTTATTTTTTTCATTCTAGGGCACCTTTAAGGTTCACTTACACAGGTTATTAATGTTTTTAACTCATTAATAAATGGTTCACAGGTCTTCAGTTTACCTTAAGGTTAACTTTCACAGGTTATTCATGTTTTTAACTCATTAATAAATGGTTCCCGTCTTCACTTTAAGGTTCACTTACACAGGTTTTTAATTTGTGTAACTTATGAATAAATGGTTCATAGGTGATCACTTTACAGGTAAACTTTCACAGGTTATTAATGTTTTTAACTCAAAAATTGTTCACAGACAATCACTTTATAAGGTTCACTTTCACAGAATAATAATGTTTGTAACTCATTAATAAATGGCTCACAGATTTCCACTTAAGGTTCACAAGTAACTAATATTGGAATTAAAATATTCTTCACTAATATTTCATCAATTCATTTCATAATTATTGTGTGCCAGATTATTATTATTATTATTATTATTATTATTATTATTGTTGTTGTTGTTTTAATAAAGATTGATAATTTAATCTTCATAAACAAGAAATCAGTTTTGATACACTGCTGTGGATAGGCATCATGAACCTCATGGCAAGACTGTAACTTCTGGTATGAGGCACATTTAAAAAACTGGCAGTCTTGAGATATTCATTCTGTAATATTAGATAATATTAACAAGTGGCATTCATCAGATATTATTTGAGAGAACCACATACAACCCATTTTGGTCTCACTATGAAAGTATATTTTGCTCCATCATTAAATAAATGAATAACATTAAGTTAGACAAAATCTTACATTCTTACATTGTAGTTTTTTTTTGTCACCCCCAAATGTTTTGGGTGAGTTGCACCATTTTGCAGTCATACAATAGGGTTGTGATGTCCCATAAAACAGTTGAAAATTACACTTACAATTTACAGAATGCTAAGACTTAAAGGGTTAGTTCACCCAAAAATGACAATGTGATGTTTATCTGCTGTGCATCCAACATGTCGGTGTGTTTGTTTCTTCAGTAGAACACAAATGAAGATTTTTAACTCCAACCGTTGCTGTGTGCCGGTCATATAATGGTGTGAATGGGTAACAATTCTATGAGAGGTGAAAACAGGCGCGATCATAGCTATATATTAATACAAATCTTCATTTGTGTTCTACTGAAGAAACAAACACACCTACATGTTGGATGCACTGGGGGTAAGCAGATAAACATCACATTTTCAGTCTTGGCTGAACTAACCCTTAAAAAAAATAGCCAAAACGATTGGAGAAACAAAAAAATACACTGATATTGTGATGCAAAGATTTTCATGACCATATGCTCATAAATTAAGACTTACCGCGTCAATGGTCCTGCTGCCGTTTCTCTCTTTGTTTTGCAGGGTTTTTTTTTCAATTTGTTTTAAAAAGGGGAAAAAGTTATGTTTGACATTAACAGAATGTATATCTATAGAACCTGTGCTGTTGAAATAACTGATAAAGTGGCAGAGCCTGGAGATTACTGAAATTTTAAACAAATAAAAATGGAACAACATACCGGGTCTCCGTTTCCATTTCCAGGTGAAAAAAGCGACCAGAATTAACAGCAGCAGAAGTGCAGCTGACACTGCAAGCCACAAACTCAGAGGATATCTGTGGGAAATAAGAAAACACTTTCAAATCGATTATTTTAAAAAGCACACACTCTAAAAAATGCTGGGTTAAAAACAACCCAAGTTGGGTTGAAAATGCACTAACCCAACTATTGAGTTGTTTTAACCCAGTGGTTGGGTTAAATGTTGCTCAAGACAACCCAATTGCTGGGTAAGAACAACTCAACCATTGGGTTAAAACAACTCAATTGTTGGGTTAGTGCATTTTCAACCCAACTTGGGTTGTTTTTAACCCAGCATTTTTTAGAGTGCAGAGAGAGTTCTGGAAGAAATTCAGCAGAATAAAAGCACCAGAAAACACACATCTGAACTAAACTTTCACCAAATCTTTATTAAACTTTAATACAATTCAGCATAATAGCATTTATAATTAGTTTAAGCTTTATTTTATTTTAAACAATAAAGATGTAGTACATTTTTTGTTCTTCATTGACAGCTTTACTATTGCTGTTGTTTTCTGTTTCACTTCTGCAAAGATAGAAAAAAGAAAGAAAAATCACCAGGTTAGTGAGGAAATTATTACGTAAGGATTAAAGACAAAGATATCAAGGAAATAGAGCACTGATAACAAAACAGCCAAGAAAGATTATTCTGAAAGCTCATTTTAATAAGAAACGTTTCAATACTGACGAGTCACTTGGATTGTCTGTAGTCTGGTTTACTGTCAATAGAGGAAAACAAAGCAATTTCAGTTATTTTATTCCATATGTAGTAGCAAAATGTTTAATTCTTGAACATGTTTTACCTTCCTCCTCAGTTACAGTGAGATGAACAGGGTTCAGTGCTTCTCCAGCAGAGCAGAAGTACCATCCAGAATCACTGAGTCTCAGTCCAGTCATCAGCACAGTGAAGGAGCTTCTCCCATCATCACTGATCTGGACTGATGGATTCTGGGATGTGTCAGTCCTCCCCACTGGGTAACAGCTCTGATCTTTATATCTGCACCACTGTTTGAGTTTATTCTGATATCCAGAACTGTAGAAACACTGGACACTGACATTACCATCTTCATGTCCAGATACACTGCTGCTCACCACAGACACATCAGGAGCTGAACACACAGAGTCATTTGAGATTATAACACACACGCACACGCGCACACACACACACACACACACACACACACACACACACACACACACACACACACACACACACACACACACACACACACACACACACACACACACACACACACACACACACACACACACACACACACACACACACGCGCGTGTTAAGTCAGAGAATTAGACATTAGAATGTGATTAAAACAATTACAAAACCTCATACCAGACTGAACCTTGAGATAAAACCTATAAGTGGCAGCCGGCTGTCCTTCAGTCTCCACAACCCAATAATAATGTCCAGTGTCTTCATTCTGCAGGTTTCTCATAGTCACAGTAAAGAGACTCTGATCAGGATGATCAATTACTGACAGATTCTCCTCTGTTGTGTCTGTGTATATTTTAGTTTGATTGATTTCTGAGAACCAGTATTTCTTCTGCGGTGGGTTTCTCTCGTCATAATGACATGGGATGGTGACAGATCCTCCAGGCTTAATAGTTAAAACAGGATTTGTCCAATGGCTGGAGCATTCAACACCTAAACAAACACACAAACTGGTTATATTTTTACATAAACCACATCAAACACAACATGAACAGCTGGGCATAAAATCTGTTAAAATGATAAACAGGATCTTTTAGAAACAAACAGAACAACATTTAATACTCACATAAAATGAGCCAAAACCCGACTGAAATGTAGAATACTTTTGTGTATGTGTCCATTGTGTAATTCTCTCTTCCTGTATCTTGAGCTGTCTAACTGTGTTTGTAGTAAATGCTGCACTTCCCTTTTCCTCTCATAACACTCAAATGTATAATCTGTCTAAGAGAAGTGAGGATAGAATGATTTCAAGTAATGTTCTGGTCACACTTTTACATCTCTGTTTCCGTAGTTTTACTAAAGAGGTCACATTTGGTTATTTTGTAGCTTCTTGGTGTTTCCCTAGTGACCTAGTTTTGCTGTGTTCTGATTAGTTCATTATTCCCACCTGTTGTCTCGTTAATTAGCCCATTAGTCCCAGTATTGAAATACCTTTATGCCCCGTCCACACGGAGACGCGTTTAGCTGTATATGTATTCATTTTGTACCATATCAGCATTTTGTTCACATAGGTACGGCATTTTGGAATCACGAATCCAATATTTTTTGAAACCGGGTCCCAGAGTGGATAAATCTGAAAACGACAATCTTGCGTTTTCGTGTGTACAGCCAATCGGTATATTTTGCCAAACAGTGATGTCATCACTACGTCCGCAGGGACGTCAATCGCAGGGGAGTGGGGGTGGACAGGACCCCCCCATCTGGAGGCTGTCCCCCCTAAAAATCCATGCTGAGTATTTAAATAATATAATGATATATACTTAAAATAAATGTGTAAGTAGTAAAACAATGCAAACACAAACGGGACAACAAAATGCATTTTAAGTTTAAAAACATTTGAAATCCCCACCATTTCCCCTTGCCCCACAGTGGTTTGATTCATCACGCATCCCTACCTATAACTATTTCATTCATCAGGAGAGCAAACCATAGACTGACAGACAAGATGATCGCGGAAGATTTTGTTTCAAAGCTAAATGTACAAGTGCCTATTTAGGGGGAAGGAAGAGAGCAGAGACTGATACTCAGATGGGCCGTTTGATTTACACCATTTTCTCTCTGCTGCTCTAAGTTTGGTTATCACGAAGAACATCAGATAACCAAGGGTTAGAGGGAATGGCATGCTAGAAGATAGAGGGAAAATACTATCTTGACAAGTTAAAACAATCGGCACCAAGATACTTCCGGGTGGCAGAACGATCAACGCGATCTAGCTTGGTGCATTCTGCACAGCTAGTTGACCTACTCAACGCTCAAAACACAGTATTTAGGCTATTCAGTCCTGAGTTAATGCAGCCTTACAAAACCTCTCATTAACAAACAAAGTCAAGACACGATGCAATTAAGAGATTTATTGTACTTAAATGTGTTTAACAGAACTTTGTGAGGTCATGATGAACTGACAAAGCAACAGCATTTAGTGGTCTTGGCTCAAATCTCGAAAGAGATTTCTCAAAACAATCAATTCAGGTCTCTGAACAAATAGTTTCTTGTTCACATTCTTTTTAATTTGAACAAATTGCATTTGCTTTGGCAGATGTGTGCAAAAGAGTTGGTACAATTATCTACAATTTGAACAATGACTAAATGCACACGGCTGGTTGATCCATTTCAAACTGATGAGCTGATTCTCAGTGAAACTGTCAAACTCATCACAACTTATAAATGGACTGCATTTATATAGCGCTTTTATCCAAAGCGCTTTACATTTTGCCTCACATTCACCCATTCATACACCGACGGCGATGTCAACCATGTAAGGCGCCATCCAGCTCGTCGGGAGCAGCTGGGGTTAGGTGTCTTGCTCATGGACACTTCGACACTTGGTCAGGTGGAACCGGGGATTGAACCACCAACCTTTCGGTTTGTAGACAACCTACATGAACCACTGAGCCACTGCCGCCCCAACTTATGAACCTTCTTTCATCATGTGAGCCGTCACATGCAAAATAATCATTTGGTATTAGGTAACTGGTCATGTACTGTTTATGTGGGCTGTTCTTGGCCAGAATTAGCTGCAACAATTACTTCATTAGCCTCCCCCGCCACAGACTTGAGACTAGCGTGGAATTTCCTCACTCAAACCGCTGACTGCTGCTGCTTCTGGTTGCTTTTAGAGGAAAACTAACCATAGCCGACACGTAACTTGAAACAATTTCATGGCATTTTATTGAAATGTTTTTTAAAGTGGAAGCGCATCTTCCTTAGCCTTACATATGCTTTCCTGTTATGGGCCAAAGGAAGAAAACATAGAATGAACTGTAGGATGGTTTGGTTATGAAAGTTTTGTGATTGAGTTTCTTCTTTATTAGTCTCATGTCAACTTCCTCTTGTCTTCTGTGAATTATGACAGCATCTCACACAAAAGGGAGAAACATTTCTGAATGGAAAATCAGTCAATGTATAACATTTATGGTTTAACTATAGCTAGACCTATTTTTCATTACGTATCGTTTGAAGTAAATTCTGACCACTACAGCGCCTGTATGCAAGAAAATGTATACTTTTGATGCATTTCCATGTTTTTAAAATAAAATGGGTGAAAATTTATTGATTGTGTGTGTGTGTGTGTGAGTGTGTGTGTGTGTGTGTGTGTGTGTGTGTGTGTGTGTGTGTGTGTGTGTGTGTGTGTGTGTGTGTGTGTGTGTGTGTGTGTGTGTGTGACCTGGTAATCCCTACGTTATGGGGACAAAATGTCCCCACAAAGATGGCAATATCCGAAATCCTTGTCCTTGTGGGGACATTTTTAGGTCCCCATGAGGAAAACATCTTATAAATCACACAGAAGGAGTTTTTTTGAGAAAGTAAAAATGCAGAATGTTTCCTGTGATGGGTAGGTTTAGGGGCAGGGGAAGTGTAGGGGGATAGGATGTACAGTTTGTACAGTATGAAATCCATTACGCCTATGGAAAGTCCCCATTAAACATGAAAACACGACTGTGTGTGTGTGTGTGTGTGTGTGTGTGTGTGTGTGTGTGTGTGTGTGTGTGTGTGTGTGTGTGTGTGTGTGTGTGTGTGTGTGTGTGTGTGTGTGTGTGTGTGTGTTAAAAATATATTATTCAAAAATATTTTTCGTATATTGTAGTGATTTGTTTTGTTCTAAATTTTGTTTTCCCATTAAAAAGGCACAAATCAGGGTTTAAAGAACTTCCTACATCTATTGACTTCTCCAGTTGTTTTATTGGGTAGCTGATTTTAAAGGGGTCATTAATTGAGAAATCAACTTTTCCTTTTTGATATATAAAAGTTCATCGTAATATAAGAATATACTGTATTTTTCGGAGCTGAAAACATCATTCTTAGTCTTATAAAAGCTACTATTGAGCAACGAAACAGCTCTTCTACAGAAGAACACCTAATTCTGTAGCCCACCGATTCGCATGCCATGTTATGTGAGTAAAATAGGCTGGAATATCCTTTGTATTTGAGGTGTTGGTTCATTGTCCTACAATTTGAGATCAGATTCTGGGTCGAACATGTATGGGTGAATCTTTCCGGTTGCCATTTTTCCACAAGTCCAAACAGTGTGTACCCCGCAGGTGTATGGGGGACTCTACTATGATACTATATATCCAAAACTTTTATCCAACCATAGCAGTGGGTGTTTACTTCTAAGTCTTCAATCCATAAATAAATAGCATTCCAGGAGCTAGGCTCAAAACCAGGGTAGAAAAAAGCCCATTCGTTTTTATGTTTTTGAATGTAAAAACTATGCAAACGTCGTTGACCTCTGACAAAAGTATTTAAAAAAATTAAAAAGGTCATGACCCCTTAAGATTGTGCTCACAAACAATTATTTGGTCAATTATTTTATTATTGACCAGAACATAAATAGACACATTTCTATTACATTATAGAGAAATTGCCTGATATTTCCAGGTAAACATTCCCGGCATAATTTTCTGATGTTTTCTACATCTCTCTCACTCCTGCATTCATGCTCTGTGGTTGATTGAGTCAAAACAGCTTGATTTACAATGTTGCTGTGGTGTTTGATTGTAAATGAATTATTTGCGATACAGTCAATATCAAAGCGGTTCCCTCTGGTGTTTCTGGGTAATATTGTCATGTTCTCTTTTGTAGTTCTCATTTTACAGACTAATGCAGAAATTGGTTATTTTGGGTCTGTTTTACACATGTAAGTAAAGAAATAGTCCATAGGCCTAGGCGGAAAAAAAAATGATTTTATGAAATCTAGAGCAGAATCTATTTACTATGAGGAAAATGCTTTAAGTTAAAAGGAGGTATTGAGTGCAATAAGCCTACAAAAATAATGCTATGCAGTACTCACATCATCCCAACACCTGAAGTGTCACGGTTCATGAATTCACTAGATGTGTCTCATTTCGTTAAATTTCGAAGGCTGCATCCTCCGGAGGACACGTCCTGTGCAGGATGCAGTATAAGGAGTGTCCTCAATCAGAATTAAACGAGACGTCCTTCGTAGGACACACAGGCAGGAAGTATCACGTTGCTATGCCAACACATTCAGCCTCGTTGTGCTCTAATGCCAGTTTATATGAATGAAAATTATTTATAACTTGAAAATTACTATAAAATGTTTCTTGTCTTGACAGCAATGTACTGTTCTGAACGTTTAAAAAGCACTAAAGCGTTGTAATCCTGTTAACCACAACTATCTGTTTGAGGTAATAGAGCTTAAAAATAAAAACAAGCTTGAACTTAAATTTTAAACACCCCACCAACGCTCGCATGTATATCTGGCAGTGGTGCCGTTTTTTCATATAATATAAAAAAATATACATATGACGGTTGTTAACGGCGACGCAAAGAATTATGGGTTATCTCCAGCCATGAAGGCTACACCTCATGCACACTCCGAAATCCTGTGAAAGAAGGAGGCATTCGAAGGCCGCATTTGGAGAGTCCTACTCCCTTTTTTGAAATGAGACGGCCTTATGACGTATGCACCCTTAAAATGCGACCTCCGGAGGACACAGCCTTCTGAAATGAGACACAGCTTGTGTCTTGTGTCAGATCGTTGCAGTGTGTCTTGTGGTTCCTGTGTGTTCTTGATCTTCGTGGGATTGCTTCGCCTCGGTTCCGGTTCCGCCCGAATGCGTCTGCCCTTACCTCCCTGCTCACGGAACATCTGTGTCTGCCGGCCTCTCCGCACGGACTGCGCTGCGCTGAGACCAATCTACCTGACTTTCTTGTGAAAACTGTTCTTGCTACGTTACTGAGAATAATAAATCATTATTTTGCATTTGGATCTTGCTGTTCTTTCTTCCCAGCGCACACGACATGAAGTGTACACTGCACACAGAAAGCCAATGAGCTCTTTCAGACAGCATGCAATCCCGACATCAACTCTCCTGCGCCTGAATGGTCAAGTGCCAGTGTTGAGTCCAAGGGCCTGTCCAAATACCAACACCTGCGATGTTTGATCTTGACCACTTGTCTATTTACCATATTTCTGGAGTTTGATCAAAATGTTCACGCGCGATTGTAACCGCGAGTGAAATGTTTTAAGATTTTTGTTTATTCAATGGGACTGTCATGTTTGGTTTTGGTTCACGGTTGTGTTTCATGTCTTTTATTGTAAATTTCCATAGTCATGTGCTTTACTAATCTCATGTGTTATCTTTTCATTGGTTGATTTAGTCATGTGATACTCTGCACTGTTTAACATTGGCTCTGTATAAAAGGCTCTGACATTCTTCTTTAGTCCTTTCTGAGTAATCCAGCTTCCAATGTTCTTGTGTTGAGTTAATGACGGAAAGTAAGTGACCTTCACTTCGCTGTGTTAGTGTTTCACTATTGTAGAATTGCTATGGATCATCATGTGCCAGCGTGATGAGTGAGATTTATAGTGATAGAAGGATGTTTATGCTGTAAAAGACTGTAGGAAATAATACGTTAACTAGTGTGAGCCTTCTGATGTATAAGTTACGTAGTTACGTTTATAATATTGAGTTAAATGGATTAATATCATGCTCACGAGACCATGTGCGAACGCTGTTTAAGTAGAAGCCTTGTCTGGCCAGAATGTGGTGCTAATGGTGATTTATTTGTTTTATTATCAGACTATAATGGCAATACTGTATACTGTTATGTTCTGATGAGCACTGCTGAAGTCCAATACAATCTGAAGAAGAAGTTATATCTTCTCGTCTTTATTTCTGTATTCTGACCGATACACCATCCTGTTTATTGGCTGAAAACCTTGATGAACTAGCCCTACTAGATTACCTCTTTAACATTGGTCCTTCGAGCCGGATAGCAGTATTTAGGCTGGAGGCAGATGAAGAGATGTATCTTGATGTGAGACCTAAACGTCAAATACGTCGACCTATCAGACTTCAGGACTTTATGGGATATAGTCAACGAGATCAGTTACAATGGGATCTGTCATCCCCTGCCTTGGATAGGAGGGTGTTCCTAACTCGGGAGGGTCCAGACCAGATGACCCCTTTCCATACAGCCCACCCTCACTCTGGGGGTTTTCCTGGGAATGCTGCTCACCCTGAGATTTATCGGTTAACCCCAGACCACAGCCAGAGGAGAGATTTGGATGGGTTTATTCAACCTGCGCGAACACCGTCATCCTACTTTTACTACCACTACTTTTTCTACCACTTTTACACATAAAATAACAACATTTACTCGCTCTTGATTTAGCAAATCATGATATGCAAATCATGCTGGGAACTAACAAGCCCCGTCCAGTTTCAGTTAATGCAACACAAATCATTCATGTAACAACACAAACGGATTTAGTTTGACTTCAATTTGACTTATATTTAAGTGGATTTAACGCAATCAAATTAAGTTTGGACAAAACCCCCAATCCCCCAAGCTCATTTTAATTAAGGAATTTGAATAAACAGTAAAAATATGTTTTTTCCAGTGTAGAAAATGTTGGTAAAAACGTACATTTACACATAAACTGACCAGCAAACGCAACTTTTGTACACCAAACGCACAGGACTGTGGGATATCAAAGGCAGCGAAGGATATATTTAAGCTGCCTTCAGTACTCGATCAGATGAAGGTCTCTCAGGAGACAGGAAGTGAAGCTAACATTAGATTCGGACATACCTTGATGCCTTCCTACCCTGAAATGTGTCCTCTGAAGGCATGCCACAGCCATGACTGCGTGAGGACCAGGAAACAAGACTATGAGAATTTCAAAATAAAATCCCCCCATGTTGAAATGCCCAACTTTACAGCAGAAAAAAATGATTGCAGCCTGGTACAAAAAGTGGTTTTGATCTATAAAATTAATTTTGCCCTTCATGACAACTAAAAGGGGAGTTAATTTATATATATATATAAGTATAATTAATTTGTTTAAATTATATTAAGCCTTACAATTTTGCATAAATAAGGGTGTGGTCACTTGAGTGACAGGTGGATTACTGCTGATGTCACTAATAGCCTTTTCCCATTTTCTGTTATCCGGGAGTGACATGCGATGACGCTACTTTAGGCTTCAAAAATGCCCTTTAGAAACTTACGGGTGACGTCACTTCAGTATTTTTTTTACAGTCTTTGGTTTTAACTTGGTTGCTTAAAATTGTGAAGCAATTGTGAAAAGTTACTAAGCAAAAGGACAGTTTAAATCCATACATTAAAATAATATTAGCATGGCAGGGTGTATTAAACGCTAATGCATCTTTAAAAAAAATTATAATAATAAATTAAGAAATATCATGTTTATGATATTTACGCTTGAATAAATAAATAAACGCTTGGTTTACGCACCTTTCCAGCAGCATCTTACTTGTGTCCTCCACTATTTTTAGATCCATTTTGTCCATATACATGCATTATTCAATGCTGTTATTCAATCGACGGGACCGGTGGAAGTTTTCCATGCACAGAGGTCAGACCCGACTAATCAATAATGAGAATCATGATTTTCATTATCGATTATTATCGATTAGTTGTTGCAGCCCTATTTTTGATTATAACATTGATTCTTAAAACACATATTTCTGTAACAAGACAACACCATTATTAGACTACTTCTAAAAACATATCAAAGCACATTAAGAAGCAGACAATAGCCTATAGCATTATTTGTATGCAGGTTTTTTATTTTATTTTATTGTCAGACTTAAAGCACTCACATTACAACTTTGCAAATATATTATGAATACTTTATGCTTTTTAAAATCAACAATTTAGAAATGTATTCCTAAATAACACTTACTATATTGTGAAATACCTGAATTACTTGTTTTGTACATGTTTTTACATTGTCATCACAAGAGACAGAACATTATAATTTATATAATTCAATTAATATATTTGTATCTGAATTCTGAGTTTGCTTGCTTTGTATTTGTAATGCATGGAATAAAAAACAATATTAGCTTGTTTCAAGTTGAGCCCTGTTGTGTTCATTCTTTTCTCAGGTGTTCAGTGCAGAACGTGCGCCTGTGATTAAGAGAATAAACAGTGAGATGAAATCACATGTTTAGTGTCTGTGTAAAACATCCTGTGATTATTGACTTCAACAAACCTGTAACATCTCACTGTTTGTGCACAGAGCTGTAGGTCACCTCCACAGATACTGGGCTGTGCTGGAGATACAGAAAAAGATTAACCCTTAAATATATACCTAGAATCTTTAGTGACATCATTCACTACAAATACACCATGATGAAGTGATGTTTCACTCATAGTCACTGCAGGCAGAAAACAAAAGAAGGAAGAATCATCAGCAAAACTTAAAATGGCATTGCGATTTAATGCAGAGCAAGTGCTTAACACAATCGAATATTAGTGTCACTGTCACTTAATGGTGGATCTGGTGAAAAAGCTGTCTGCGATCAAAATATTAATTTTGAAGATTTTGAAAATGATAGTTTTGAGAATATGTTTGAGATCCCGAGAGGTGCTGGAAGTACTGGGAACTGAGCTCTAACGAGGAGAGTGATTAATAACATCTACTCAAACAGATCCCTTCCAAGCTCCAAAAGGTAACAAAGGGTTAAGAAGAATACTGATAATTACATTACAGTAAATCTCTGTTTGCGCATGTTCTTGTGAATTCACTTACTGCTTTAGTTTTAGGTCGTATTGTCACAGAGCTGTAAGTCACGACATTCTCTGCATTCTCATCTACCACAGATGATGAACTGACATCGTTTCCCTGTGAATAATCATAAACACATCTGATTGTGCTGAGACTCAGATATGAGGTTTAACTCAAATTGTTTGTCATCTCAAACTTACTGCGTCCCTGACTCCATCTCTGTTCAACTCAGTGATGTGAGTGTTATTTCTGTCTGTTAGTGAGAAACCAAATGATGTTATCAGTCCTTCCATTGGGAGAGTTCTTAGACATCATCATAAAGTTTATAAATACACACTAACACTCAATGGGGTCAGTTAGACTGTTTGACATTTTTGGTTTTGAAAGAAGTCTCTTATTCTCACTAAGGCTGCATTTATTTGATGAAAAATACAAACATTTATTACAATTTAAAATAATTGTTTTCTATTTCAAAATCTCATTTTCCTGTGATTCTTCAGAAATCATTCTAATAAACATATAAATAAACATGTATTATTGTTATTATTATTATTATTGCTGAAAACAGTTGTGCTGCTTCATATTTTTGTGGAAATGATTTGATGAATAGAGCATTCGAAAGAACAGCTTGTATGTTACTTTAATACGTTACGTTAATTTAATGCATTCTTGCTGAATAAAAAAAACTATTAATTTCTTTAAAAAAAATGTTTTACGGAGGACAGACTTTAGTTCCGAACAATAGTGTGCAGAACTGATCAAGCACTTAATGATGGAATAGGTCACATAATAAGAAATGTAAAATCAATACTGACTGCTCTTCTTTCTCAGTATTACGGCTGACACGACAGTCACCAACAGAAGAAACAACACAACTGCAGGAATCCACACCTCCAGATACCCATAATGCCTGTGAAAATAAACAATGCAAATGGTTCATATTATATATGCATGATAATAATAATAATAATAATAATAATAATAATAATTGCTATCATCATGATTCTTACAATATTATTTTACTAGAAACTAAATTTACCATGGTGCATTTTTTCCAAGGTATTTTTCAGTTGAACTTTTTATTCTTAGCTCAATCACGGACATACACTATATTGCCAAAAGTATTGGGTCACTAATCCAAATCATTGAATTCAGGTGTTCAGTCACTTCCATGGCCACAGGTGTGTAAAATCAAGTACTTGGCATGCAGACGCTTCTACAAACATTAGTGAAAGAATGGGTCGCTCTCAGGAGCTCAGTGAACTCAAGTGTGGTACCGTGAAATGGTTGCCACCTGTGCAATAAGTCCATTTGGGAAATTTACTCACTATTAAATATTCCACGGTCAACTGTTAGTGGTATTATAACAAAGTGGAAACAATTAGGAAAAACAGCAACTCAGTCATGAAGTGGTAGGCCACTTCAGGAGTAAAATCACAGAGCGGGGTCAGCGCATGCTGAGGCATACAGTGCGCAGAAAGTGGCCAACTTTCTGCAGAGTCAATAGCTACAGATCTCCAAACTTCATGTGGCCTTTAGATCAGCTCAAGAACAGTGTGTAGCGAGATCATGGAATGGGTTTCCATGGCCGAGCAGATGAAGCTTTACATCACCAAATGCAATGCAAAGCATGGGATGCAGTGGAGTAAAGCCCATCGCCACTGGAATCTAGAGCTGTGGAGACGTGTTCTCTGGAGTGACCAATCATACTTCTCTGCTGGCAATCTAATGGATGAGTCTAGGTTTGGCATTTCCTAGGAGAATGGGACTTGCCTGACTGCATTGTGCCAAGTGTAATGTTGGGTGGAGGGGGGATATGGTGTGGGGTTGTGTTTCTGACTTTACAAATGTGCTTCTAGAAGAATGTCAAAAATTCCCATAAACACACTCCTAACCCTTGTGGAAAGCCTTCCTAGAAGAGTTAAGAAGAGTGTGCCAACTCCGGATTAAACCCTACGGATTAAGAATTGGAGGTCATTAAAGTTCATGTGCATGTAAAGGGAGGTGTCCCAAATGTTTTGGCAATATACTGTATAACTTGATCAGTTCTGTTGACATTTATTTTATGATGCCATTATTATTGGTCAATTTAAATGTGTCTTATGTTTAAATGGCCTTAAAGGAATAGTTGAAAATTCCGCACTCTCAGAAAAAAAGGTGGTACCTTTTCAAAAAATACACTATTTCCCTTTTAGGTAAAAGTGTGTACATTTCAGGTTATAATATGCATTTTAAGGTACCAATATTCACCTTTTAGGTACAAACGTGTACATTTTGAATAGGAACTGCCACAGTGACAACCGTCATGTACTCACACTTAAGTCGTTCCAATCCTGTATGAATTTCTTCTTTCTGATGAACACAGTGTTCAACAGGAGAAAGAAATTCATACAGCTTTGAAACAACTTGAGGGTGAGTAATTGATGACAGAATTTTCATTTTTGGTTGAACTATCCCTTTAAAAACCATTGGTTGTAGTCTTAAACCATGCCATACACCCCACATTGCAATTGCAGAAAAACTAAAATAGACATACAGTACATGAAAAAGAGGAAGATGGCCTCACTGATGCAGTTGCATTTTCACTGTATTATTTGCTACAGCCGTTACAGTCATCCTGTACAGTTAGAAATACTGTCTTATATAAATTAACCTTAAAAACAAAACTTTAAATTTGTCACATTCCTAAAATAATTGCCCAAGTAATTTTTTTCAGATTTCTCAGAAAACACAAAAAAACTGAAACTGTCAATCTTGGCAGACCATTACACGACAGCGGTAGATTTGCCTGATCCGTTCATTGAGGAAATGACTTATGCAAAAACAAATTGTTGTCAAAAATTTTAGGAAGTTGACAAATTAAAATAGCATATGCTCTGGTTATTTAAAAGTCATATTCTGCTTGATGTTTTATCTATTTGAGCAATAAACATCCTGTCGTAATACTTATTCTCCTGCTCTTCACTGCTTGCTGTTGAATTGTTGCTGCTAAGAAAGAAAAAAAGAGAGAAATTAACTTCAATAATTAACTCAAACAGAAAACAACAGCATACAAATAAAATTACATGTCCATTATACAAAATATTAATCTTAATATTTAAGCAATATTTAAGATAGATTAATGTTTTAATTAGCTACTAACCAATTTTTGTCAAATTTGTCTGTGGTCACAACTGCTGTTGAATAGAAATGTAGAAAAAAAAATGCATATTACAATTTTGTCACTACCAATAAGATGTAAAAATCACTACAAATAACTACTTGCAGCGACATCTCTTCTCTGATGACGTGTTTACTGGCACAATAGCAGGACATCTGTCGCTCACATGAGATTTACCAATAGCAAACCACAACCATCCAATCAATTTCATGTGGACAAAATCAAGTCCTGCCCCACATTTCTTCTTGTTTACAAAGCTATTTCACATAAGGATGAAAAGGCTATCGCAACTTCCATTTAATGCAATTTTAAATGGCTCAGTGACTGACAACAGGATACAGGAACCTGTGGATCTTCTATAGAGACATCATTTACTTAAGGGGGGGGGGGGGGGGGTGAAACACTCAGTTTCAGTCAATCTCATGTCAATCTTGAGTACCTATAGAGTAGTATTGCATCCTTCATATCTCCGAAAAGGCTGTACCGAGTCTTTCCGGAAAAAAACGAGCGCCTGGAGGCGTATCGTGTGGGCGGAGCTAAAGAATGAAGAGCGAGCAAAGCGGTGACTTTGTCCTCAAGTGTGGAGAAACCCACGGCCAATAAATTGAACAGGAGAAACACCAACAGCAGGACATCCGTCTCTGTGGTATGTACTGTATTTAGTGGCCTGTCAACATTTGTGTGTGTTTACTCGCAGTTTATGAAGACATGATTCGGTTTATGGACTATTGTATGCGACTAAACCTTAGCAGTAGCAAGCAAAACGGTTTTGCACGTCAGACTAGTGTAACGTTATACAGAGAACAACAATGGAGTAACCGTTAGCGCATTTGAATGACGAAGCACACGATCGTGTCGTTTACTGATGTTTACTCACGCGACGAGCCGACAGTATAGACATTTGAAGCAGTTTTACTCACCGGCTGCTTCCAAAGCAGGACCGAACCTTTATCGCTGGGACCGCTCCGTCAAAAACACACTTCTGTGGTATGATTTGGTGAATTCCTGTGACAGCAGTGACCGTGGAGATCCGCGATGTTGTGAAGCTTCCCGTCATTTCTATGTTCAAATCGGTTCAAATGCAGCGCTGCCTTCCCGGAATGCTGTGCTGAAGCGTTGAAATCGCTTGATGTCACCCATAGGAATAAAGTGGCGGCGCAGACTATAACGACAGAAGTGTTCACGAACGACTGGATCTGCAGCTGAGCGAATGTTTGGGCGTGCATTTCCTCTCTCGCTCTAGTCGCGCTCGCGCACCCTACCGGAAAAAGAGCCCGTACGGCCCATACAAGGACCTTCCCCTCTATCGACGTCAAGTCGACCCATACTCGAAAAAAACTCTCTGAAACTTGTGAGAAACCGGAAGGAGTATTTTTAACACAGAAATACTCCATCAAACGTCCAACATTAATTTTTGAAACTTTGTCTATGTTTAGGATGGGAATCCAAGTCTTTAACAGTGTAAAAAGCTCAGTATGCATGAAACAGCATTTCTCCTCCCCTTTAAAGGGAAGCTGCACTATGCAACTTTCCGTCCGCTAGATGGTGCCTATTCAAAACAAAGGCGTAGTTGAATGACGCCAGGTTTGGGCGCAGAATCTTGGGACATGTGGTCTTCACCTCACAGCCGGTGGAAAAGAATCGGGATAGGATTTGAGCAGAAATCATGTTGATGGATGTGATTATTAACGTTACTGTAGTGTGAAGTAGAGCAGGACAGAGTGTTGTGGAGCTGAGAACAGCCGCTGGAGCGATTGTTAAACAAACACACGCTTCGCGAGCAGCGGAACTTTTATTGTGACAGGACACAGTCACCGGGTCAATTTCCGCTTTTCCGGTCATGAGTATGAGGTAACGATGATAAACAGCTCTGTTTATCATATTAGATACATTTTTTAAATGATGTTATGACATTACTCTGTGTGTTCGCTCTTCGGCTGCTGTGACTCTCGTTCACACTGATAAGAGTAAAGCGTTTCTGCAGAATAAAACCGGAAACCGATGGTAACGCAGATATGACACAACCCCCCAAGCGTTTTACCAGTGACTGTGAGTTGAACAGGAATCTGCCGATCTCCAGCGGAGCAGAAGTACCATCCCGAATCACTGAGTCTCAGTCCAGTCATCAGCACAGTGAAGGAGCTTCTCCCATCATCACTGATCTGGACTGATGAATTCTGGGATGTGTCAGTCCTCCCCACTGGGTAACAGCTCTGATCTTTATATCTGCACCACTGTTTGAGTTTATTCTGATATCCAGAACTGTAGAAACACTGGACACTGACATTACCATCTTCATGTCCAGATACACTGCTGCTCACCATAGACACATCAGGAGCTGAACACACAGACATGACTCATCTGAGATTGAGTTAACAGGAATCAGGATCAGAATATTTAAAGGTGAAACTCATCTCATACCTGATTGAACTGTGAGATGAAGCTGCTCTTTTTCATCCATTTGAAATATTCCTCCAATCTCAACGGCACACCAGTAAGATCCAGTATCTTCATTCTGCAGGTCTCTCATAGTCACAGTAAAGAAACTCTGATCTGGATGATCCATTACTGACACTTTTCCTTTGGTTTCATTAGCATATGCCAGAATAGAGCAATAAAAGTATGATGATTTTGCATGAAAGCACCAATATTTCTTGTGTTCTGTGTATTTCCTGTCATAATAACATGGAATAATGACAGATCCTCCAGTCTGAACCGTTAACTCTCTACTCGCTGATCCTGATGTGCGTTCAGGACCTGAGAGAAGAAAAGATCAGCTTTACTTATTTACTTACTTACCTAAACACTAGAGTTATATGTGATATTATTTTATGTATCAGTAAATACAAGAATTAGAAAAATGCCTGTCATGCAGCAGGATGTGTCTACTACTCATATGAGCAAAATGAATTAAGAGCACTTACCTGCTATGAGCCAGAGGAAAAATATAATACACTTCTTCAAACTGACTGTCGGTTTGTCGAAAAGCTGTGATGTTTCTTCCTTCTTTATCTTCATAATTTCCATGCAAGTTTTCTTTTTTAGGTTACTACCACAGAAACAGCTTCTCACTCAAAGAGACGTGCATAATATCTAAAGTCATCATCATAGATTTCTCTTTCTTTCTCAGTCTTTCTCACTTCCTTCCTTCGCTGTCTGCTGTTGCTCGAGTCAAACAGCGTCCCTGTGAATGTTGCATCACAAGTTACAAATGTGTCACCTGGCTGACAGAAGTCTAACTCGTGTTATTACTGTGTTACTGAAATACTTCTGTAAATCAGCTGTGGGCCACTATTACCTAAAGCTGTTTGTGAATGCAGATTGTCTGTTGTTCTTAATACTTTAACTAAAAGATAAAGGATTGAGCAAGATTAGTTTTATAAACTTTAATGTTACATCAGTCAGTCACATTAGTGTCGCGGCTAATGTCTGTTACTGATACAGTTCCAGCATGTGTACCGCAATAAATAAGACAGATCTGTTTATTGATGGACATACTCTTGTTAATGCTGATAGTGAGGAATTACAGCAGAAACATCTCATAATGTACCTCAAAATGTGTAGCGCATCACTGAGAAACGTCCTGCTCAAGTCGTCCTTGTGGTGGAGGTTCGGCATGATACCGAACCTTGCGCTCGGATTGATATGTTAAAATCGATGTCATTGTTACTTTCTTTACAGTGTGTACAATCGATGAGCTTTTAGGAAGCATCCGGACAGAGCTAAAGGACAGTTAAGGTAATGGACGTTTAGCTTCGGGTGTGCATGGCAGGCTAATCAACGAGTCATTTGAGAATCAGTGAAAAATGTGCAATGAATATTATGAGAAAATTAAACTTGTTTTTGACCTTTGATGCATGTAAACCTGTTGTTGGTGACCTCCAGAAACAAATTAAGATCCTTTTAAAATAGCATAATATGGGCACTTTAAAGGGGTACTTCAGCGCTGGGAAGATGAATCTGTATTTAAACTGGGTCATTAATGTAGTAGAAATGTGAAATTATTTTTGAATTTGGTGCCTTCTAGACTGAGAAAAGACAGAAAATGTATTTTTGTCTCATGGGGATGAAAAACTTCAATTCCCAGAATACTTCGCTGCCCTGTGAGGCCATTCCCAAAGCCACCAACTTGATTACTGTGACTGAGTTGGAGAAGACACTACAATTAAAAACTGAACGTGTCTGTTCAATATAATGAGTGAGTCACCGCGCGAGTCTCACAGCACTGAGCACTAACTGCAGGAGTGAGCTGAGCTCTCGTGATGAGAGCTGAGGTAATCGCGTAAATGACTTACATTACTCACCACATAGCTCCGTTTAAATGAGTGCCATAGCTGCCAGCTGAGCTCTGAGTGTGCTCTCCATCCCCCATGCACGGGTTCAAAACATACGGAAATGGCTCCCTCTGCTGGCTGTAGTCTTTAGCCTTTGGCCAAACATTCCTCCTATGATGCAAATAATATTTTTCAATAACATCGTTGGAAAGCTTGGAGACTACAATTTCAGAATCTGTGAATAACTCAAAATGCCCCAGAACCGACTTGTGTCCCTACCTTCCGTAACTGGTCACATATCGTCAATTTGCATCATAGGAGGAATTTTGCCAGAAATAAAATGCATAAATCTCTTGTCTCAGGGGGATATGAAGGGGGAAAGCACATTTATTTGAATATACTCCAGGGTTTCTACTGATACAAAGCCATATGCTAATCGCTGAAGTAACCCTTTAAGAGAAATCTTAAATAATTATTGCACTTGCTTGCAGGTATCTATGTTGTAATGTAATCACATTTAGTGCTGAGTAGTAATAATTAACCACATGTACAGTACTTACTATGTTTAGGGTTTTGGTTTGGTTAAGGTTATTTGCATGTAATTATAAGCAATTTATAGTAATTATTAGAGTTACTAACGTGTAATAATGACACTTTAAAATACAACCTAATCCTGTTACATTTTTAAGAGTATTTATGTGCAATGCAGTAAATGTCAAAGCTGTTCCGCTCTGGTGTTCACACGTTCCCTTTTCTAGTTCTCATTTTACAATTATAGGAGAGTAGGGCACAACCTACACCCTTAAAAATAAAGGCGCCAGGTAGAACACAAAAGGGGTTTTCACAGTGATACTATAGAAGAAACATTTTTGGTCCCCCGAAGAACCGTTTTTTTCTGAAAGGTTCTTTAAAGAACCCTTTTTTTAAAATAATTGTATAGTCTAAAAACCTTTCTACACTACACTATGGTTCGTCATGGAACCATGCACCCCACCAAAAATTAACGTTTTTTTTCTTAACATTTAAACACTTTCCACACATGCCAGGATGACAAAACTTAGTGTATTTACTAGTTGCCATATCAACATTATTTAGAAGAAAAAGAATTGTGTCAAAATTTAAAAATCTTTAGAAGATATCACTGAACATTTATTTTTACCATAGCAAAGTACATTTCTTACTTAAGTAAATTTTTTCCGCAAAGGATCCACTGTGTATCCTCGCTCATGACTCCTCAGGAAGCCTCCTTACTCCTTCATCCTCGCCTCCTCACGGTGCAATTTGAGGATTGAGATCTCCTACAAGATGGCTGAGCTCCATCAGTTTCCGAGTCATAAGATGGAGGACGGAGGAGCGAGGAAACGAGGAGGGATATTGAGAAGCACCTGTGAACAGGAGTTTTGTGGACTTTGCTGCCAGGTAGAGTTTAATGATGCTGCCTGTGACGCCCCGTGGCTCATAAGGACGCAACAAAGATTGGGACACACACGAAAGCCGAAATAAAATACGAAATTTATTAACAAAATAGAACTATACAGAAAAGAAACAGTATTAAGTGTAACAGTCAGGAATCAGTGTGTTGTGTAAGGAATGCATGAAAGGGTAATGTGCTGTTGTAGTGTTGGATGTACCAAAGAAACAAAGTCAAACAACCGCAAAACAATAATCAAGTCCAGCCTGCCACCCCCTTGGGCCTTTTCCTCAGATTCCTTTTAACAAGGCCCAACAGGATGTCAGCAACAGGTGTGCTTAATCAATCTGAGAACAGCCAGTTGAGGGCGGAGCCAGCAAACCATCCTCCTCAGCCTGGGGAAACCCCACTAAACACAGGAGTCGTCACACTGCCTTAAAGGGCATGTTTCTTAATGGACTGCATGACTTTTTACGTTACCTGATGCCTGAGAGCACAGTGCCGTGGACTCTGGCCCAGTATATAGATCATGCCCTGTTGTTGAGTGGATCCTCATTTACTGTGGGAACGGTGGACGAGGAGCTCCGCTGTCCCGCAGTACCCTCTACACCAGTGAGGCCAGCTCCAGCTCCAGCCCACACGCCCATAGCTCATGCCCACGAGCCCATGAGCCCACAAGCCCACGAGCCCACGAGCCCCTAGCTCCAGCCCATGTCCAGGCTCCAGCCCATGAGCCTGCTCAAGCTCCAGCCCATGTCCAGGCTCCAGCCCATGAGCCCGCTCCAGTCTGCCAAGAGCCCGCTCCGAATCCAGCCCATGTCCAGGCTTCAGCCCACGAGCCCATAGCTTCTCTCAAGAACATTTTTTTGGGGGGCAAGGGGCACATTGAGGCCATGCCGCCTGGGATCCCTGAACTGCCTCTACCGCCATGGCCCCTTGAACTGCAATCGCTGGCCACGCCCATGTCCACAACTGAGGGTCCAGGTCCACCCACGCCTCAGGGTCAAGGTCCGCCCACGCCTCTGGGTCCAGGTCCGCCCACGCCTGAGGGTCCAGGTCCGCCCACGCCACAGGGTCCAGGTCCGCCCACGCCACAGGGTCCAGGTTTGCCCATGCCACATTGTCCAGGTCCGCCCATGCCACAGGGTCCAGGTCTGCCCACGCCACAGGGTCCGGGTCCACCCATGCCACAGGGTCCAGGTCCGCCCACGCCACAGGGTCCAGGTCCGCCCACGCCACAGGGTCCAGGTTTGCCCATGCCACATTGTCCAGGTCCGCCCATGCCACAGGGTCCAGGTCTGCCCACGCCACAGGGTCCGGGTCCGCCCATGCCACAGGGTCCAGGTCCGCCCACGCTCCCAGGCCCGTCTCAGCCATGCCAGGGTTGATGTCTGGTGCCTTGGCACGGGCCTGGCCCACCATCCCTCCCCCAAGTCCGCCCCCCCCCAAGACTGTTATTGATGTTTTGAATATGTATGGGCGTCAGGGGCCGCCCATAGAGGGGGGGATCTGTCACAGGGGGTTTTGGTGTAGTTTCATGTTTCATGTTTTTAGGTTTTTAGGTTTTCATTTTCACTGTTATGTTGTCATGCACTTCCTGGTTTTTTTCATGTGTTCCCTTGTCATGTGACTCCATGCCCTCATGTGTTCCTGCCTCGTGTTCCTGTGTCTTGTTTTCATTGGTTTATGGGTTGATCATTGTTCACAGGTGTCCCTTGTTTTGTCATTAGGCCTTGTGTATTTAAGCCCTCATGTTTGACAGTTCTTGGTCAGTTATTGATGTTGTAACCCACGGTTGGTGAGTGTTTGTTCGTGTCAAGTCTAGTCAAGTTTATTCAAGTTAAGTCTAGTCAAGTTTTTTGTTTGTTTTTTGCCAAGTCTTTGTTATGTTTATGATTTTGATGAAATAAAACTGCACTTGGGTTCTCAACCTCGCTAGTCTGACAAGCCAGACCCACATCAAGATGTTTGGTCTGGAAACTCACCATTGACAGCTCAATCCGAGGGGCGGGATATATGGTTATCTTTCAAACTCCCTCTACACGCGATAGGATAGCGCTACAACCAACCAGAGCAATGAAGGTGAAGCGGAGCTAGTTGTAAGATTAAACTTTCGCCGCATCCGGTCGGCAAAACTCAGAACACATCTTCCCTTTTTAAGAATGACTTCAGTGCTGTTCTTTGTTCTTTTCTCAGAGAAAAGCTTAACTCCAAGTCTTCCAGAGTCGCGGTCAAAGCTGATTTGAAAGACCGCCGTTCGCCAGCTTCTGTGTTTAAAAGAAGCACACAAGTGCAACTCCGCCGTCGTCATTATGTTAAGCCCCGCCCACTGACTCTATACACGATGTGATTGGCCCGACCAGAGTTTGGCGTTTACAGCTCAGAAGAGTATTGAGAGTTGCTAGACGACACTCGTGGCAGATTAGATTTGCTGCCACTAGGGTGCGTCTAGATTTCTATGCTACAACCTCGCCTCTCCAGTGGATAAATGTTACATTATGTTTTGAACCATGCTTTATACCTTTATTTAGCCATTTTTATTTTATTATTATCATTTTTTTAAATCAAACACAAAAAAGTGTGTATTTTTTATGATTAAAAAATTCCATTATTTTTTTTTGAAAAGGGTAATACTTAATTTTTATTGGCAAAATATTTTAGTTTGTCTTGGATATTTTTTTGAATATATCAGATAACATTTTAATCTGTCATATGGTCATGTTACAATGGGGTATATTGTCACATTTCACTTCCACTCTTTCAGGGTTCAAGATACAGTTTTTCTCGATTGCTTAAACACATTTCTTGAAACTATGCCTCATATTCTCAAAACTATAAACACAAATCCATAACGTCTCACCCAGTTTCCCAAACAACCTATTTTCAGGTCAAAATGAAGCTCTACACTCAAAACCATTCACTCTTGCTGAAAAACCAAACTTTGCCCTCAGACAAGACACACAAGCCCTCAAAATCACACACACTACATACAACATAGTCTAACACACTGGTGCAATAAATTCAAAACAACATTTTCAAAACTGGTAAGTTATGTTACTTGAGGTTCCCCTCCTCACAAACCTTTTCACATGATGAACAAAAGACACAACCAATGGATACATTGGCACATTTTTATTCATTCATTCATACTACACGGTACAAAAAAAAAAAAAAAATGTATTCCGCCTCAGCCTCCCGTCTTTGGTCTGGGTCAGGCCAGAGAATCTCATCTACATCACAGTCTATATTAGCCCTAGCCTGGCAGCGGGGGTAAAATCCTCTAGCATGCCTGATCCACCCCTGGCACGCATCTACTGACACATGGCTTGGACGAGGTGAACAAGCATATAAGGTTCTCGATCATACACTTTCCACTAGTGTTGTAGTCAAGACCACCTAAACCGAGACCAAGACCAAGACTTTGAAGGGCCGAGACCAAGACCAAGACTTTGAAGGGCCGAGACCGAGTCAAGACCAAGACCAGTGCATGTCCCCACACTTACAGTATGATAAAATGTGGAATATGCATATGATTGGCACTTCTCTTGTATGATCAACTAAACTGGCTCTAATTTCATCTGAGACTGCTTGTCTTCCTCCTCCTCCTCCTCCTCCTCCTCCTCCTCCTCCTCCTCCTCCTCCTCCTCCTCCTCCTCCTCCTCCTCCTCCTTCACCACATCCTCTTCCTCTCCCTCCTCCTTCACCATGTCCTCTTCCTCCTCCTTCACCACGTCCTCTTCCTCTCCCTCCTCCTTCACCACGTCCTCTTCCTCTCCCTCCTCCTTCACCATGTCCTCTTCCTCCTCCTTCACCACGTCCTCTTCCTCTCCCTCCTCCTTCACAATGTCCTCTTCCTCCTCCTTCACCACGTCCTCTTCCTCTCCCTCCTCCTTCACCATGTCCTCTTCCTCCTTCTTCACCACGTCCTCTTCCTCTCCCTCCTCCTTCACCACGTCCTCTTCCTCTCCCTCCTCCTTCACCACGTCCTCTTCCTCCTCCTTCACCACCCACGTCCTCTTCCTCTCCCTCCTTGAACTCTTCCTTCATTTCTTTGTGGATGCATTGTTCCAAAGCTCAAATGAACTGACTCTGGCACTTTTATGTATCTTGAAAGTTCTGATTGATGGGTGTTCAATTTTGACTCTTAGTGTTTTCACCTGGGTAATTGTGTGCTAATTGAGCTGAAACTATGCTGACTTGAGTGAACAATATTGAATGCTAGTGCTTTCTAAATGACCACATGGTCTAGGCAATGAGAAATTAAGGGATTTGTGTGTAGAGTTTTGCAGTGACAGTTCAACAAATCTGACTCATGTGTCAAAACAGGGAATAGTGTTTATAGTTTAGTGAAATGGGTGTGCTTTTTGATAAATGGCGTTATGGTTTTGAAATTTTAGTTCAAAAGCATGGTTATAGTGTTTAAGCAATTGAGAAAAACTGTAAAAGTATACAGTATATTTTTTATTTTTATTTTATTTTTTATTATTATTATTTTAATTACTATATCTTTACGACTGTTTTAACTATGCTTGTTTTTAAATTCTTTATTCGTCCATATGGTATTCTTTTTTTTCTCATGCATTTGTTACCACTATTTTAATTAATTTCTATGTAAAGCACTTTGAATTGCCATTGGGTATGAAATGTGCTATACAAATAAACTTGCCTTGCCTTGCCTTGCCTTACAGGTCCTTCTAAAAAAAATTGTTATTATTAAAATTATTATTTTCCATAATATAATGATAAAAATTAAACTTTCATATATTTTAGATTCATTGTACACCAACTGAAATATTTCAGGTCTTTTATTGTTTTAATACTGATGATTTTGGCATACAGCTCATGAAAACCCCAAATTCCTATCTCAAAAATTTTAATATATTTCATCCGACCAATAAAAGAAAAGTTTTTTTAATACAAAAAAAGTCAACCTTCAAATAATTATGTTCAGTTATGCACTCAATACTTGGTCAGGAATCCTTTTGCAGAAATGACTGCTTCAATGCGGCGTGGCATGGAGGCGATCAGCCTGTGGCACTGCTGAGGTGTTCTGGAGGCCCAGGATGCTTCGATAGCGGCCATAAGCTCATCCAGAGTGTTGGGTCTTGCGTCTCTCAACTTTCTCTTCACAATATCCCACAGATTCTCTATGGGGTTCAGGTCAGGAGAGTTGGCAGGCCAATTGAGCACAGTAATACCATGGTCAGTAAACCATTTACCAGTGGTTTTGGCACTGTGAGCAGGTGCCAGGTCGTGCTGAAAAACCAAATCTTCATCTCCAAAACTTCCGCTTCCCAGGACAAATTTTTTGAAACGCATCACTTTACAGAGCAATATCTATTTGGAATAGACTTTCTATCTCATCACGCAGAATTCAGAACAAATACAAATTTAAGAGGCCAGTAACCAAGGAACTGCTGCAAATAATCTAGTGCCAGCTGTAAATTGTCTTTTTTTCTTTCCTTCTTTTTTTTTTTCTCTTTCTCTCTTCTCTCTGAATGTAAGCGCAATGTTTGAATTATTTTTATTGTAATTTGTGTTGATTATTGTTTTGTGTGATTTTATGATGTGAATAATTTTAAAAGAGGACCCCAGGAAGATTAGCTGCCATTAAATGGGCCGCTAATGGGGATCCTAATAAAACAATAAAAAAATAAAAAAATAAAAAAAATTTCAGCAGATGGAAGCATGGAGTGCTCCAAAATCTCCTGATAGCTATCTGCATTGACCCTGCCCTTGATAAAACACAGTGGACCAACACCAGCAGCTGACATGGTACCCCAGACCATCACTGACTGTGGGGACTTGACACTGGACTTCAGGCATTTTGTCATTTCCTTCTCCCCAGTCTTCCTCCAGACTCTGGCACCTTGATTTCTGAATTACATGCAAAATTTGCTTTCATCCGAAAAAAGTACTTTGGACCACTGAGCAACAGTCCAGTGCTGCTTATCTGTAGCCTAAAAGTGGCTTGACCTGGGGAATACGGCACCTGTTGCCCATTTCCTGCACACGCCTGTGCACGGCGGCTCTGGATGTTTCTACTCCAGACTCAGTCCACTGCTTCCGCAGGTCCCCCAAGGTCTGGAATCGGTCCTTCTCCACAATCTTCCTCAGGATCCGGTCACCTCTTCTCGTTGTGCAGCGTTTTTTGCCACACTTTTTCCTTCCCACAGACTTCCCACTGAGGTGCCTTGATACAGCACTCTGGGAACAGCCTATTCGTTCAGAAATTTCTTTCTGTGTCTTACCCTCTCGCTTGAGGGTGTCATTGATGGCCTTCTGGACAGGGTCGGGTCGGCAGTCATACCTATGATTGCGGTTTTGAGTAATGAACCAGGCTGGGAGTTTTTAAAAGCCTCAGGAATCTTTTTACAAAATGTTTCTCCCATTGAAATTTCCATCTCGGATTGGTCTGATTAATCAAATAAACTGTATATTTTACAGTAAATTTTTAAAGTTTTTATTTGTACCTCTTTCTCAAATAAATTGTTCATATGCAACATTTTTGATGTCTCTGAATTTAATCCCAAATCTCTTTTATCTGTATGTTGTTGGTTAGTCAACATGATGCAAATTACTGTCACTGGCAACCACTCAAATTACATTACTGTGCCTGTGAGGTTAGTATATCATATTAATGGCACACACACAAGAAAAAAACACTTAACTTTTTTTGTTTTATTTGGTTTGCTCCTCAGTTGTAAGTTGCATTTGGTAAAGGAAAAAAATACATTTGAAGAAAAATTATTAGAAAAAAATACATTACAGACATGTATTAGGTATTTAGCAAATGTAGACGTCTAATGCATTACGTCTAACACAGATCTTTAGCCTGCTGAGTGAGTGTAAAGCAAAAGCAGAATCAGCAGTTTTCTAATCAGATGATCTTTCTGGTCAATGTGGAGAAAACTAGTTCTGTGACAGACAGAAACGCCATCTGAAAGATAAAAGACAAACCGCTATCAAATATTACAACTGAACATGTTTCTCTGATTATTTTAGACACTTTAAAGAAAATATTTTGCTAAAAGAAAAAAAGATTGGATAACTGTTTTATACACTTTAAAGACATACAAAATTTTAAATGTTGCTGAAGAATAAATCACAAAAATGAGAATTTGTTAAAAGAGCATTAATAACAAAACAACCAAATATAGAATAATTCTAGGAAGAGTATTCTGAAAGCTCATTTTAATAAGAACGTTTCAATACTAACGCGTCTCTCTGACTGTCTGTGGGCTTGTTCACTGTCAAAAAAAGAAAGGAAAACAGTTTTAGTTGTGTTTTATTTCATATGTAGTAGCTAAATGTTTATTTGTTAAACGTGATTTACCTTCTGCCTCAGTTACAGTGAGATGAACAGGGTTCAGTGCTTCTCCAGCGGAGCAGAAGTACCATCCAGAATCACTGAGTCTCAGTCCAGTCATCAGCACAGTGAAGGAGCTTCTCCCATCATCACTGATCTGGACTGATGAATTCTGGGATGTGTCAGTCCTCCCCACTGGGTAACAGCTCTGATCTTTATATCTGCACCACTGTTTGAGTTTATTCTGATATCCAGAACTGTAGAAACACTGGACACTGACATTACCATCTTCATGTCCAGATACACTGCTGCTCACCACAGACACATCAGGAACTGAACACACAGAGTCATTTGAGATTATAACACACACACACACACACACACACACACACACACACACACACACACACACACACACACACACACACACACACACACACACAAAATGCACACCAACACACACACACAAAACGCACACCAACACACACACACACACACACACACACACACACACACACACGCACACGTGTGTAAAGTCAGAGAATTAGACATTGTGCATAAAACAACTACAAAACCTCATACCAGACTGAACCTGGAGACGAAGCCCATTAGTGACATTCGGCTTTCCTCCAATCTCCACAACACAATTATAATCTCCATCGTGTTCTGAGCCCTGCAGGTTTCTGATAGTCACAGTAAAGAGACTCTGATCAGGATGATCAATTACTGTCAGATTCTCCTCTGTTGTGTCTGTGTATATTTTAGATTTAGTGATGTCTGAGAACCAGTATTTCTTCTGCGGTGGGTTTTTCTCATCATAATGACATGGGATGGTGACAGATCCTCCAGTCTTAATAGTTAATATATGATTTGACCAAGCAGTGTAGCATTCAACACCTAAACAAACACACAAAGCCTTATTATGTCCAGGATTAACAAAAAACATCAAACAAACACATCACAACATTTAATACTCACCTAAAATAATCCAAAACCCGACTGAAATGTAGAATATAGTTGTGTTTGCGTATGCGGCCATTGCGTTTGCTCTTGCTGATGTTTCCTGTATGAGGCTTTCACAGCAGCACAACTGCTCATCTTCCGCTTTCTGCCCTCATATGATCATAGAGAGAGGAGAAATGCTCTTAGGTGTCTTGTGCAACATTGATTAGGAGTGTACAGACTGAACATATTCATAAAATAAAGTGCAATCAATATTTTTTCCATTGTTTGATGTGTGTTTAGTATCAGTTATCAAAAGCATTAAAGTTTCAATTTGTGAATATTAGTAAATTACTCTGGTTTCTAAGCATGAACAACACTATTACAACATTTAAATTGATGTTAATTTCTGCATATAGTAAAACACAAGTATAAATTAACATTAATGTATTATGAACAAAAATGGAGGAACTACAAACAAATGTTTGATTATATAACCATACTTGAGTAATACAATTATTAATTGTAATGAATTAACTGAACATTATACAAAAAAAGTACAGTTTTATGTATGTGTTTATTCACTTATTCATACATCAGCATTGCAAGAATGTTGTTCTAAAGACTTTTTCTGTCAGCATTATGAAAACATTCATCAAGTACAAAAAACATCATAAGGATGTTCTGGAAATGTGCTCAAACGTTTCCTCTCAATGTTATGAGATTGTCAAAAACAACATCCTGAAGACAGTCTCTCAATATCATGAGAACACATATCAAATAATAGAAACGTCATTTATAAGATTTTACAGAACATTATAAACATTATGATCATTTTTTTTATCCAAACTTTAACCTTTACATAACACACATACTGTATATATCTAGTGCTGTCATTGATTTAAAACATTGGAGTTTTAAATTGTTTTTACATTGTAATAATTGTATTTAAAAGCATTTGCATGAATAAAAGTGTGATCATATAATTGAATGATAGGTAAAGGATGACAGAAAAAAACAGATGCTGCATTAACTGCGTTAAATATTTAACACGTTAAACTGAAAAAATACATGCAAATTTTGACAGCACTTATATTTATATATTCAGCCCAGAATACTGTTTTTAATATTAAGTAATTTAAGTATTTTTTACCACTAGAGGTCACTTATTCATTATTCCAAACAAGGCGTAGATTGATGACACTTTCCCTGTGTCCCAATTCGCATACTATCCATACTAAATAGTATTCGAAAATAGAATTAGTATGTCCCAAATCATAGTGAAAGAATCCAAAATAATCAAAGATATTTGATATATTTTTCTTTGAACAAATACATTTGTTTTACTGTGTTTCACCCCCCTCTCTCTTATCAGTGGGGCTGTTTGGGATTCCTAAAGACAAAGAGATGTTGAGGGCCTGTAGGCCAAATGTGTGCCACACCTGTAGTACAGTGGGGGAAGTTTGGTCTGATTGGTCAGTTTGAATGTCTCAGGGTTTCAGTCACATGGTCAAGGGATGGATAAAAGAAGATTGCAACGGTTGTGGGGTGTCTTTTTCTCTGGGGGTCTTTTTCCTCTGACGCTGTCTTTTTCTCTGGCTGTCTCTTCTAGGGGCCTTCTTTGGCTCTTCTCTTTGCTCTCTCTTTTTCTATCTTTCTATCTCTCACTATCTCTCAGGTAACATTCTACACATGCTGGGTACGATTAATGGTATAAGCTTATAATGGTATAAGTCACAGTAAAGCAACGCTCTCCCACATATTTTGCTATTGTAACTGCGCTTATTTCCGTCGTTGATATAAGTTGCAGTGGGTGGTTATAGACAAGAAATGTACAGTTTTCTACCATCACGCTGATAACGTTTCTTTAGTCGTTCGGCCACCCTGCAGTCAGAACCACTGTAGGCGATCCACCCTTACAGTAGTATGTTAAAAAGAGTATTCCAAAGATACCCGGATGGTTTACTATTTCCGCTCCGAATTCGAAGTACGGATCGATGCGCACTCTAACGGCTGATATCACCCACAACCCATTGCGAGTTGGATGAGGATTCGATTAGAACTACAAACGTGGATAAAAAGCGTTAAAAAACTACAAGTATGGTTAAGTAGAGAAGTTTAGATAAAGGGGTTTGAGTGGCCAACTATCAATATTTAACCTGACAAAAATATATTTATTCAGTGTTGTCCACATTATATTTCACCTGCAGCAGCATTGTAATCTTTTGTAAGGATCGTTTTGCCATTAACTTTTAAATGCATCATTATATTTAAACTGCAAACACATGAGTCTCTGCATTAAAGGTGCTCTATGTAGTATTTTTGCAGTTAAATATCCAAAAACCACTAGGCCAGTGTTATAGATTTTGTTCAGTTGAGTACCTACAATATCCCAAATGTTTCCAACTATTCTTAAATTGTGAGAAAATTGCTATTTTAACTAAGGACCGGGACATTTCAGCATAGCGTCTGAGGGAGTCGCCTGTCAATTGCGTCATATCTGCGCTACCCTCGGTTTCCAGTTTTATTTGGCAGGAGCGCTTTACTCTTAGCAGTGTGAACAAGTGAACGCACGGAGTAACGTCATAACATCATTTTCAACACACTTAAATGTATCTAATATGATAAACAGAGCTGCATTACCTCATAATCATAACCGGAAGAGCGAGCGTCCGGCGACTGTGTCCCGTCCCGTCATAATAAAAGTCCCGGTGTTCGCGAGCCGTGTGTTTGTTTAACAATCGCTCCAGCGGCCGTGCTCAGCTCCACAACACTCGGTCCTGCTCTGCTTCACACTACAGTAACGTTAATAACCGAATGCATGAACATGATTTCTGCTCGAGTCCTATTTTCCACCGGCTGTGAGGTGAAGAGCACATGTCCCAAGATGCTGCGCTCACACTTTGCGTCATCAAACTACGCATTTGTTTTGAATAGGCAGCCTTTAGTGGATGGAAAGTTGCATAGTGCAGCTTTAATGACCCACAAATGGCAGATCAACGTGCGGCTACATTTCTCTCTGATACAGTAGGAGATTAATCTGAATGTGGAGGATTTGAACTGTGACGAAGCTGACGATGATTGACAGGGCAGTTAAACGGTGATGAGATGCACGTAACTATAAGTGACAGAGTCCGTTAAAGATGGCGAAAGAGTATGTCCCGAAGCTTGCATACTTTACTGCTACACACTCAAAAGTATATACTTTTTCTTCACAAAAAGAGTACATACTTTTAGGACGTAGTATAAGTAGGCGAACTGGGACGCAGCATTTGATTTCCCAGAGCTTTTATTCTGCTGTAAACAAACTAGCTTCCGATACTTCTGGTCAGGTGAATGTCATGCCACTATTGAATTCATTTCACATTTGAAGTTTATTTGCCCATATCAATCTTTAAGCTATTAAGGAACTTAAATGTATTTGGCTTGCTGTCCGAAATTGAAAACAAACTTAACTCTGGTCACTTTATATATCAGACTGTCACTTCCTGTCTGCGTGGGTGCTTTGTGACTAGAATAAACTGCGATGTGGATTTCCTACTGCAAAACAGAAGTCTGCTAATGGCTTTTAACTGAGTTTCACAGAACCTGTTATTTAATGAAGTCCTTCAGGTCAATGTGGAGAACAGCCTGTGATCTCTAATTCTGTGACAGACAGAAAATCACGGGCCATCTGAAAAAAACTGTTGATATCTGGAATCCAAAGCAAAACTCAAACAAGAATAGACAAAACACCAATAATAAGCAAATCTGTACAATTCAAAAATTGTATTACAGTAGTATTTACAGTAGTTATTATTTTACCTTATGCAATTGAAGATACAAAGTACAGTCACTAACACAATTCTTTCTTCCTTTTTTCTTTGCGTTGTCCTGTTTACCGCAATATGATGTTTAGGTGATTGTTAAAGTACAGACTCGTTTATTATTGGTGTTTTGTCTATTCTTGTGTGAGATATGCTTTGCATTCCAGATATAAAAAAATATGGTTTTGTAATGTTAGAATTGCGTTTTATATCTTAATTATACCATTAGCAGGTGAACCTGAAAGAAACATTGAACAAAAAAAAAGAATTGTAGCGATATATCACATAATATTTTTCAGAGGATAGTTCAATCTGTAATTGTATTTTGTCCATCAGTAATTTTCTTTCAATTGCCCACACTCTTTATTAAATTAATAAATAAATCTACTGCGTACTTAGTCAGAGAAAACAATGATATTTTTTGGGAATGCAAAGATGTTTGCAAAAGCGTTATTTTGTGTAAATTTATTTTTAAATGAAAACTTTAAATGAAACTGTAATACAGTTCGTAGATGGGAAGGAAGGAGGCGGGAACCGGCGAACGTTCAACAACATTTATTCAAAATAAATAAACAAAACGAAAGTAAAACCGCGGGCAGCCCCTCACGGACGACTGCCCGCAAACACACAAAATAAAACGTGGGCAGCCCCTCACGGACGACTGCCCACTAACACAAACACAGGTAAAACAAAACTAAACATAAAGTCCAGGCCTGGTCCTCTCTCGTCTTCCGCAACCCTTGCTCCTCCTTTTATGCTCCCGTCAAATGGCCGCGAGACCGGTGTGCAATGCAGCTGGCGCTCGTCAACACTCATCACTGGCCCGCTCTCGCGGTCCCTCGCCCCGCTGCCTGTCACACCACATACCCCCATCGCCCCTCGCAGGCCGGGGGGCACTCCCGAGACTGCGCTCTACTCCCACCCCCCCTCCCGGGGGGGGGGCTGATCACGGCGGCCGCGGCACCTGGGGGTAAGGACAGAGAGGCGAGAGAAATGTAGTCGGGAGCACGAGGAGCCCACGAACGAGAGAGGGGAGAGAGGGAAAAAAGAAAGAAAGAGAAAAAAAAATTCTGGTCCGGTTCCCAGACACTGCCGAGAGGCCCTCCGCCTGCCGAGAGGCTCTTCCTCGCGGTGCTGTGCGATGGCACTGGACGCCTGGTGGGTCGATCCTCCTCCGCCCCCTGGTGGCCGGTGGTGACTCTTCCTTCTGAGGGACCCGGCAGCGAGCCCCGTGCTCCCTGCTCCTCCCCTATCAGGCGGATGGCAGCAGACTCCGGCTCACGCCAAGCGCGGCGACTCCTCCGCTCCCTCTCGGACGGCAGCCACCCCACCTCGACCCAGGGGCAGGGCAGCGAGGTCTCTGTCCCACCTTCCTCGCTCCAGCACCATCGCCTCGGGCAGCCCTCGCGGTCCTCATTCATCCGTGCTGCCCGACCTCCTCAGCACCGCAATCCTCCTCAGCAGCGAGGGCTCTTCGACAGCATGTCCCTCCTTCCCCCCGGGTTTTGGCACCACTGTAATACAGTTTGTAGATGGGAAGGAAGGAGGCGGGAACCGGCGAACGTTCAACAACATTTATTTCAAAATAAATAAACAAAACGAAAGTAAAACCGCGGGCAGCCCCTCACGGACGCCTGCCCGCAAACACAAACACACGTAAAACAAAACTAAACATAAACTCCAGGCCTGGTCCTCTCTCGTCTTCCGCAACCCTTGCTTCTCCTTTTATGCTCCCGTCAAATGGCCGCGAGACGAGACCGGTGTGCCATGCAGCTGGCGCTCGTCAACACTCATCACCGGCCCGCTCTCGCGGTCCCTCGCCCCGCTGCCTGTCACACCACAGAAACGATAACGTAATATTGCGTAATTATTTGGATTAAGGGTGTTGATAATGTTGTTTCTAATGGACGCGAGGCAAACTGAACAATCAAATTACACTTCAAATATTTTTTCCCCCAAAGTTAGTTTATGTCATTGAAGGCAGTTATAATCACGATGATTTCATTTCAAGTGTTCGTTTTTAAAATAAGTTTAGTTTTAGTTAGTTATCTGATGCTATAAAAACGGGGGGGTGACGTGATGACTGACAGCTGAGATCGACGTCTTCTCTGAGTGAAGTTGTCACTGAGGCACTAACAGAATTTTTTCGGGATTTTCGGGAGCAGATTAGAGCTTTAGCTTTAATTTTTACATTTCCATAACTGTTTATTTCACACAAACATAATTACTTGTTCTGCATCTGTGAGAGGGTGGGCGGGCGTTACTGTGCAGACTCGGTCCCAAGATGTCAGCGCCGTGCAGGCCGCCTGAAAGCTTCAAATCTGGCAAGCGGAAACGGATGATGTCGAGTCGTCCATATTTTTTTACGGTCTATGGACTGAACATGCGCTGGGAATCTATGCCGTGTGTGTGTGTGTGTGTGTGTGTGTGTGTGTGTGTGTGTGTGTGTGTGTGTGTGTGTCGTTGTTATGAGCTCATATCTCCTGTAACTGTTATTATGAAATGCTATAAAATCGCTTGCATGTTCAAATGATTTCCGTTCTCCATCCCGAGACGAATGTGAAATGTTGAATCGGATAATGCAGAGTGCTTTAGTGTAGTGCGATGTCTTTTGAAACCAGAAGCAATTTGATAATTTTGAGAGATTTTTGCTGCAATTATTTCTCACAAGAAAGTTTTCAAATGACTGATTTAAATGTGATAAGCTTTGGTGATTAATTTACTAATTAACATTTGTGGTAATTTCCCACTTTATAAACTCAAAACTTGTATAATTGTACTCATTCGCGTGCAATATACCCGCGCTAATATCAGACCGTGGTATCGATTTAATATCGGTACTTCGGTATTAGATTGTGGTACCATACCGAAGCCAAAATTGTGGTATCGAGCCATCCCTATACCTGCAGCGACTCCAGCCGATGGTGACATCATGTGCATACCTTAGAAAACCTGTTCTGAGACATACTTAGGACTGCGCATGCACATTAGCTGCTTTAGTCTGAAAAAGAAGCTTTTTAATGCTAGGCTATTTGAGCAGAAACCACATTTGTGACAGTTGAAATTTAATCACAGTCTTGATGAACTGCTTTGGAGAATTTGATGTTTCCCCATTCAAAGAGAAGCTACACTTTCATGACTGAAATAGCTGCCCGAGACGTTTCAAAAGGCAGCCAAGAAATGACTTGTCTTAAAGGGATAGTAAGAGGATTAAGTGAGCATGCAGAACTCTTGAATGCTGAATGGATTTAATTTAAAGCAAGACATAGATGCTATTTACATACACCAAGTGTCAAATACCGTAAAATTATTTGCCAATGTTTTTGATATTACAACTTTGCAATATTTTCTGAATGATTTATGCTTTTTAGGATCAATAATTTAAAAAACTAATTTGATTCATAACCCTTATGCAGTGAAATTAACAATCTTTTTTTCAGATTAAATCACTTGTTTTGCACATGGAAGTACTGTACTTACACGGTTTGACCACTAGGGACAGTAAATGATCAAATATACATTAAAATCTGGATTGAGATTTTCTTTGCTTTGAATTTGTAATGATGCATGGAACAAAAAAGTATATTAGCCCGTTTCAAGCCCTGTGGTGTTCATTCTTTTCTCAGGTGTTCAGTGCAGAACGTGCGCCTGTGATTAAGAGAATAAACAGTGAGATGAAATCACATGTTCAGTGTCTGTGTAAAACATCCTGTGATTATTGACTTCAACAAACCTAACATCTCACTGTTTGTGCACAGAGCTGTAGGTCACCTCGTCCTCCACAGATACTGGGCTGTGCTGGAGATATGGAAGAGGATTAAGAAGAATACTGATAATTACATTACAGTAAATCTCTGTTTGCGCATGTTCTTGTGAATTCACTTACTGCTTTAGTTTTAGGTCGTATTGTCACAGAGCTGTAAGTCACGTCATTCTCTGCATTCTCATCTACCACTGATGATGAACTGACATCGTTTCCCTGTGAATAATCATAAACACATCTGATTGTTCTGAGACTCAGATATGAGGTTTAACTCAAATTGTTTGTCATCTCAAACTTACTGCATCCCTGACTCCATCTCTGTTCACCTCAGTGATGTGAGTGTTATTTCTGTCTGTTAGTGAGAAAGCAAATTATGTTATCAGTCCTTCCATTGGAGAGTTCTTAGACATCATCATAAAGTTTTATAAATATGTGCAAAGCTTCTGGATGCACAACTGACCAAACACAAAGGGTACTTTCACACTAGCATTTTTGGTGAGCAACCGGGTTCGCTTGACATCAGTGTTTGATTCGTTTGAATGATGTGAACGCTGTAGTGAAACCATACCAGAGTCTGCATAAAAAGCGTGGTCTGGGGAGTATGGTTCATTTGAACTCTGGTATGGTTTGCTGCTGATATGAAAGCTATTGTTCTAAATCGTGGAAGTGAACCCAATTGATGGCGTATGATTCAATGTGTGTCCTTACTACTACAGGCGTGAAACTACAAGCAGAGAGAATGTTTCTTGCCTTCAGCAGAGCACAAATGGACTTCCGTGATCTTTAGGACATTTGCAGTACATTCACAGCAGGTAGACACAAGTGCCGTTAATTGTGTGCTGATAGCCTGACGCTTTGAAAACAAAACCAAAGGTTAAAAACACGAAGTATTACAGTGAGATGAGCAATACTATGAATTTTGCTGCCTTCTTCTGCGTTGTTGTTACCAGGTAATAGGGGTAAACAACTGATGCAATGCACCACGGTTCACATCCAAATAACTAATGTGAAGTGTGAGAGCCCCCTAAATGATGGATGAAATCTATAATATATTAAGAAAAGTTTTAATACTGACTGCGCTTCTTTCTCAATATTATGGTTGACACAATCACAGCCAACATCAGCAGCAATAGAACTGGAATCCACACCTTCAGATATCCATAATCCCTGTAATCATAAAGAAATCATGAAAAAGTATAGACCAATTGTCAGCCTACGTCACACTGGCAGGTTCAACTGTATGTCGGTTGTAAAAGATGATTGGGAAAAAGTTATAATGTATGAAACACATTGGTTTAGATCATGCTTTAGGCTAAACATAGCCGCTGTTCCATCCTTGGAGCACTTTTGATACTGACCACTGCAGACCGGGAACAGCCCAAAAGAGCTGCAGTTTTGGAGATGCTCTGACCCAGTCGTCTAGCCATCACAATTTGGCCCATTTTTCCTGCTTCTAACACATCGACTTTGAGGACAAAATGTTCACTTGCTGTCTAATATATCACAAAGGCTAACTGGAGCCTTGATTATTCACTTCACTTGTCAGTGGTCATAATGTTATCAGTATATACATGGCTTGACATTAACTTTTTTTCTCACAAGCCACTGTTGCAAGTGGTTTTCCAGAGTTACGAGGTACGAGCCACTCAGCATTTTCACTGGCCACAATATTGACATCAGTATACTGGGGAAAACTGACATATAGATATTTGTAATATCTCATTATTTGGCAGCAGGTGTATTAGGCTACTTTCATTATCCATTAAAACATGCATTTTCTTTCACAACTGTTTACGTTCACTTAAAACAAAACTGACTGTGTTCACATGAATACTCGCCAACACTCTCACTGTCGGACACGCAGCGGGTATTGTGTATCTATACTGTGGAAAATGAGTATTAGAAGGGTTTCAGATATTTCAGTATCAATATGTATTAAAAATATTTTATATTTTTGACATCAGTACATTGCACTTAGTATATTATTTCAGAAGCCTTTTCAAAAGACTACAAATAAAAAAAGGATATATTATATAAAATTCCATGTGCCAAAGACACTGTTTGACATCGCATTTGGCAGGTTGGCGGGTGTTAATGTCAAGCCTTGTGTGTGTGTGTGTGTGTGTGTGTGTGTGTGTGTGTGTGTGTGTGTGTGTGTGTGTGTGTGTGTGTGTGTGTGTGTGTGTAAACTGTATATATACAGTATATATACACACACACATACTCTCTCTCTCTCTCTCTCTCTCTCTCTCTCTCTCTCTTAATGCATTGGTCTACTGAAAATGTTTGTTTTGTTCTATTGATTTACATTATTTGGTACACTATATTTCTATTTAATTTAAATATCTGAATTGCTTTGAGTTGTTCGAACAACTTTTGCCTGTTTTTTTTTTTTTCAGGAAACAGCCACTTGTAAAATGGTTCTAAAACAAGTTCTAAACCATTTCACACTTGCCACATTTTCCTCTTGCAGACTTTAGCTCCAACCCTAATCAAACACGCCTGAAGCCAATGAAGGTCTTCAGGATTACTGAAGTTACAAGCAGGTGAGTGTTTTTTTCTTCAGGGTTGGAGCTAAACTCTGCAAGAGAGTGGCCCTCCAGGATCAACGTTCCCCACCCCTGTTGTAAAGGTATATTAGGAATCCGCAGAGAGACACGTATCACAGTTTATCCAACTTTTTCTGTACCCATATCAACCTCCTGTCTCCTCACTGTGCACTCTAGTGCCCTCAGTGTTCATTAATTAACAGGACACAACAAACTTGTTTACAAATGCATTACATATCCTTGATAAGCAGTTATAACTGCATGATAAAAAAGGGTGACTACAATGCCTGCCAAATAGTGAGCCATTTTTAACTCATTAAAAGTTATAATTATAAATGCTTAATGAATGTATTGTATTGTATATATGTATCAAGTCAATACCAGATTCCTGATTTATTTTATGATGCAGCAAAAATAGACTATCATAGTGAGACTAAAGGGTGTTGTATTTGTGGTTTTCATCAATATCTCATGACTGCCACTTTTCTTAAAGGGGGGGTGAAATGCTGTTTCATGCATACTGAGCTTTTTACACTGTTAAAGACTTGGATTCCCATCCTAAACATAGACAAAGTTGGACGTTTGATGGAGTATTTCTGTGTCAAAAATACTCCTTCCGGTTTCTCACAAGTTTCAGAGAGTTTTTTTCGAGTATGGGTCGGCTTGACGTTAATAGAGCGGAAGGTCCTTGTATGGGCCGTACGGGCTCTTTTCCCGGTAGGGTGCACGTGCGCGTGACTAGAGCGAGAGAGAAAATGCACGCCCATAAACACTCGCTCAGCTGCAGATCCAGTTGTCCGTGCAACACTTCTGTCCCACCGCGCTTCACTTTATCCCTATCCCATTCCTATTCCTATGCGACTTCAACGCTTCAGCACAGCATTCCGGGAAGGCAGCGCTGCATTTTACCAATTTGAACGCAGAAATGACGGGAAGCTTCACAACATCACGCTTTAATCGTGTCGCAAAGTGGATCTCCACGGTCACTGCTGTCACAGGACTTCACGAAATCAACAGTTACCAAAGAAGTGTGTTTTTGATGGAGCGGTGACGATAAAGGTTCACGGTCGTGCTTTGGAAGCAGGCGGTGAGTAAAACTGCTTCAAATGTTTGTTGTTGGCTATCGTCGCGTGAGTAAACATCGGTAAACAACACGATCGTGTATAACGTTAGTTAACTTACCAATGGAGCATGCGATCTATGGTGTGTGTTTAAATACATCTGTTTAGCTGACCACTATAGGTGTCAGTTTGTTTATTGTAAAACCACCCAAACATAAACCTAGCGTTCTCACACGCTCGGCTTTTTTCGGAAAGACTCAGAACAGCGCATCTTATATAATTATAAAAAAATAAAGACTTTTCGGAGATATGCAGGATGCAATGCTACTCTATAGGTACTCAAGATTGACATGACACTGTCTGAAACTGAGTGTTTCACCCCCCCTTTAATCTTAGCTACTAACTAACCTGTTTCTCTCAAATGCTTCTGTGGTCACAACTGCTGTGGAAGAGAAATTAAGACAAGATTAAAATAATTTATGAGTTCCCCATAACATCAGTAAGAGTCTGTATTACCTGGTTTTGGTTCAGTGGCGGTGAGAACAGGAACATGTGGATCTTCAAGAGAGACATCAGGAACTGAACACAGAAAAAAGATGCAAATTTATGTTAGCCTTTCCCCCTAGACTAGCAAGAAACCCATGTAGATGTGATTAGTGAATGAGTTTTACCAGTGACCGTGAGTTGAACAGGAATCTGCCGATCTCCAGCGGAGCAGAAGTACCATCCAGAATCACTGAGTCTCAGTCCAGTCATCAGCACAGTGAAGGAGCTTCTCCCATCATCACTGATCTGGACTGATGAATTCTGGGATGTGTCAGTCCTCCCCACTGGGTAACAGCTCTGATCTTTATATCTGCACCACTGTTTGAGTTTATTCTGATATCCAGAACTGTAGAAACACTGGACACTGACATTACCATCTTCATGTCCAGATACACTGCTGCTCACCACAGACACATCAGGAGCTGAACACACAGACATGACTCATCTGAGATTGAGTTAACAGGAATCAGGATCAGAATATTTAAAGGTGAAACTCATCTCATACCTGATTGAACTGTGAGATGAAGCTGCTCTTTTTCATCCATTTGAAATATTCCTCCAATCTTAACGGCACACCAGTAAGATCCAGTGTCTTCATTCTGCAGATCTCTCATAGTCACAGTAAAGAAACGCTGATCTGGATGATCCATTACTGACACTTTTCCTTTGGTTTCATTAGCATATGCCAGAATAGAGCAGTAATTGTATGCTGATTTTGCATGAAAGCACCAGTATTTCTTGTGTTCTGTGTATTTCCTGTCATAATAACATGGAATAATGACAGATCCTCCAGTCTGAACCGTTAACTCTCTACTCGCTGATCCTGATGTGCGTTCAGGACCTGAGTGACAGAACAATCATTTTTAGATGCACCATTTCTTTTATGATTTTGTTTATTTTTTACTAATACTTTAGTCAACACAAAACTTGCGTTTGAACTTTTTTTACTTTTATCCCTTTTTCAATAGGTCAATCTTAAGAAGTCCGGTGGCGTGACTAAAATCGGTAATTATAAAACAAAATGACAAAATGCTGTTTAAAATAGTTACAGTAGCACACAGAACATCTCTTCATATACAGTAGAACATATGAACCGTATGAAAGTGAACACTTGCCTGTGATGAACCAAAGGAAAACCACAATGAACTTCAAACTGACATTTCTTCTGACAAAAAGTTGCAATGTTTCTTCTCTCTGCATCTTTATCGTGTACGTCTTCTTTTTCTTTTTGTTAATTCTAGAAACAGCTTATCACTTGAGAAGGTTTGCCTATGATTTGATGCTCTACATGTATTTAGACTCTCTAAAATGTCATAATACTTGATTGCAAATGCTAGACTTGGACAAGAAGTCTAAATGATTCTGAATAAGACGTGCAATGAAGTCGACAAGCGTTTCCTTCTTGTATTAATGGGTAGAAGCGATGTTGTTTCCTTATAACACCCTTAAAAATAAAAGGTGGCAGGAAGAACTAAAAAGAGGTTTTCACAGCGATGCCATGAAGAACTGGTTTGTGAAAAGTTCTTTAAAGAAGCATTTTTTTCTAACCACTGTATAGTCTAAAGAACCTTTTGTGCAATGGAAAGTTCTTCAGGGATATACATCCAACATTATATAGCCAATTAAAGTTTGCAAACAATATGTTGTATTAGTTAGTGACACACTTAAAACAGCACTAGGTAACTTTTCAACCTTCATAATATATTTTTTAAGACTCTTGTGATGCTAAATCGACTTACAATAAGTTGAATGACACGTCTGCCATAGCCTGATGGGGTCTGTATCGTTTTTAATCGTACTTTTAAACTTTGGGTTTCGGGTAGTAACCCGAGAACAAAAAGAACTACAAAATTCGACTGCTTTACGGCATATACGTCACTTCCACCAACACTCACACTTCCTTAAATTCGGACGTGCGAGCCCAACTTTGTTCGTCGGATAATATAGTCATGTCCGAAGCAGCACAGACAAATAAGAAAGAAAAGGTTTTGTTGGAGGAAAGCAATAAGAGGAAACGAAAAAGTGATGGGATTAAAGGCAGGACGAGGATCAACATGTGACCAGCGTTTGCTCGTCGGCGTGAGCTGAAGGAGGCGTGCCCGACCGATGCTGTCCTGCTGGTTATGGTGAGCTACCACTCAAACATTGAACTGAAGTATCATATAGATTCTGTAAAACGGTAACCAATAGACTACTATAATGACGCTGGCTTGTAAACGTGAGCATCGTGATTATTTGGCGTTTGAAAAAAATAAAACCCATGAAATTATATTCATATGACATGCGGAAACATATGCCACTGAATGTACCTGGGATGAAGACATTTCACACGCGCCGCCAGAAGAACACCTGCATGTGAACTCCTCCTGCAGTGTTCAGGGGAACTGTTAGTGCTGCACCAACCCGCGGGCCGCTTTTATGAAGTTATTTGGCCCGCCCCGCACCACTGTATATATTTTTACAACCCGCTGCGCACCCGCGACCATTAAATATACGGGGTCCGCGGGTTATGAGACGACCCACGCATCACTAGTTCAGGGCTATCAGGGTTGTCATTTCAACAAATGCTCGCGCAATGGCATCCCCTGTTGTAGGATGACAGAGCTTACGACAGTAGTTGAGGACATTCTTTTTTCCAAACTGTAGGGGTACCCCGAGAGCAAAAGTTACCCAGTGTTGCTTTAATAACAAGACAAAAATAACAAGAGTGAGAGAAGCGTTCGTTCTCTGTACTTCCTTTCTTCTAAAACATTCACAGTCAGGCGGTAGAGCGGTCACATACACGGCAGAGCTCTCAGAAAGTTCAGAGTTTACTTACTTTTACTAAGTTTTAATTACAAATTCTACACTTAATACAAATCGGAATCTCGTAAATACAAAAATGGAACAAAAATAAACTACAAACAAATGTATGTTTATATGTAAATAAACCTACTTTAACAAGTTTAGTCGTTTTAAGTTTTTCACACTTGTATTAATTAACTGTATTGAACTGAACATTCAAAATAATTGTTGTACAGTTTTGTTTATGTCTGTGTTTATTCATTTTTATGGTGCTGCACAACCCAGTTTAGTTTCCAGATGAGAGACCTGAAAGGAAAGATATGAGTGGACACATAATGACTGATTAACCAAACACAACACGCACTAATGACCATTAAAGGGCAATAAGATAGAATAGAGACAAATGGAATTGAGATTGGATTTAATAGGAGAATGGACAGAAAAGAGTACTGTTTGATAGGGGAATACATAAAGTGTCTCAAATAGAAAGGAATCACTGTTGGAAATGTTCTTTGAAAAATGATTTCTCAAAGGATCATTGGTTTCAGAAACAGCTTTATTCACATCAACCAAGCAACAAAGCGGAGTGTTTTTTGCAAAAAAGACACTCCTGTTCTTTGGCATGTCTGACATATATACTCCAGCAATCTTCCCAAAATGGTGGTTAACCTTTAGTTCTTTCTATAGCTGTTCTTCTGGCTCACCTTTCAGGTTCTCTTTCTGTCGATCATACACTTCTTGTATGTCTCTCTTTGAGCATACCCTTCAAGTCCACACACATGCTATACAGGGCAAAACCAACCTCAGCACACTGATACAGAATAGATAATAGTGTATTTTCATACTGCTTTTTAGCCTTAAACTTAATCATTCTTAAATAATATACTCTTCTACATTCCCATGCGGACAGATTTATGTTCTGAAAGCATTGTGGGAAAACTGATTTCCAACGTTTCTAAAAAGCATCATGATTGGAACATTACTTAAAAAGTTACAATAACATTCTCCTAACCTTATTATTACTTACAACATATATTGAAACTGAACATTTATTTGTAGTAATATTCTAAGAACATTAACATTAAGATTCATCAAATATCAATAGCATTACAAGGACATTGCAAGAATGTTGTTCTAAAGACTTTTTCTGTCAGCATTATGAAAACATTCATCAAGTACAAAAAACATCATAAGGATGTTCTGGAAATGTGCTCAAACGTTTTCTATCAATGTTTCTCTAAAAAACAACATCCTGAAGACACTCTCTCAATATCATAAGAATATCACATATCAAATCATTTTATAAGAACATTCTATAAACGTTATGATAATGTTTTATCCAAACATTAACCTTTAGATAGCACATATACTGTATACAGTGCTGTCAATCGATTAAAAACATGAGTTTTAAATGTTTTTTACATTGTAATAATTTTAGTTACTCTCCAAATGAATGTAGAAACAACTTAAATATTACATTTTAAATATTTATTGTAATAGCATCTTTTTATGAATCAAGGCCAGTATCACTGATAGAGATGTCTCTATGAATTTGATTTTAAAATGGATTTAAAAGCATTTGCATGAATAAAAGTGTGATCATATAATTGAATGATAGGTAAAGGATGACAGAAAAAACAGATGCTGCATTAACTGCGTTAAATATTTAACACGTTAAACTGAAAAAATACACAGCACTAACTGCACAGCACTAATACATATATATATATATATATATATACACACACACACATATACATATACATATACATATACATACACATACACTGTAAAAAATTATTTAGAAAAAAGTTACCTGGTTGCCTTAAAATTTTGAGTTCATTGAAATTAAAATTGAGTGAATACAATGAACACTTTTTGAGATTCGACAACCTTTATTAAAATATTATTAAAAGATTTTGTAATATTGGGTAATTGTGTGTGTTTAATTTGTGATGACGCAGACAAATAGTGCTATTTTCATGATTTATCATTTTTTTATGTGGTTCAGATACAATAATATTTTGAGTTTCTATTTATTAAACTAATTTCCTTCATTGTATCAACTCAAATTTTTATTTCAATAAACTCAAAATTTTAAGGCAACCAGGTTACTTACTTTTTAAAGTTAAACCAACAAAAACCAGCCTTTTTTTTTTTACAGTGTACACATACACATACACATACACATGCATACATATCCTGTGTCACCTGTGCATCATGGTGATGCACCCTCCTATCTCAAGGAACTCCTCATCACACAAACAGCCACTCGTAACCTCCGCTCTGTTTCTCTGTATCGTCTTAAAACTCCCACAACCAATCTCTGTACTATGGGAGATCAGGCCTTCTGCTCTGCAGCCCCCAGTCTGTGGAATGCTCTCACTGACCACCTGCGGACCCCACAGACTGTAAATGCTTTTAAGCGTGGTCTTAAAACCCACCTTTTTAGCAGAGTTTTTAAAGGTGCACTATGTTGTAATTTTGCAGTAAAATACCACAAAAAACTAGGCCGGTGTTATATATTTTGTTCAGATGAGTACCTACAATATCCCAAATGTTTCCAACTATTTGTAAATTGTGAGAAAATTGCTATTTTAACTAAAGGACCGGGACGTTTCAGCATAGCGTCTGAGGAAGTGGCCTGTCAATTGCGTCATATCTGCGTTACCCTCGGTTTCCGGTTTTATTTGGCAGGAGCGCTTTACTCTTAGCAGTGTGAACAAGTGAACGCACAGAGTAATGTCATAACATCATTTTCAACACACTTAAATGTATCTAATATGATAAACAGAGCTGCATTACCTCATAATCATAACCGGAAGAGTGGATCTGTGCGGGCGCCCGGCGACTGTGTCCCGTCCCGTCATAATAAAAGTCCTGGTGTTTGCGAGCCGTGTGTTTGTTTAACAATCGCTCCAGCAGCTGTGCTCAGCTCCACAACACTCGGACCTGCTCTGCTTTAGACTACAGTAACGTTAATAATCACATGCATGAACGTGATTTCTACCCGAGTCCTATTTTCCACCGGCTGTGAGGTGAAGACCACTGCTGCGTCCCAATTCGCCTACTTATACTACGTCCTAAAAGTATGTACTCTTTTTGTGAAGAAAAGGTATATACTTTTGAGTGTGTAGCAGAAAAGTATGCAAGCTTCGGGACATACTACTTCGCCATCTTTAACGGACTCTGTCGCTTAGTTACGTGCATCCCGTCACCGTTTATCTGCCCTGTCAATCATCGTCAGATTCGCCAGAGTTCAAATCCTCCACATTCAGTTTAATCTCCTACCGTATCGGAGAGAAATGTAGCCGCTCGTTGATCTGCCATGGGTGGGTCTTTGTGGGTCAGAGACTCTCCTCATGTGTTTGCAGTTTAAATATAATGATGCATTAAAAGTTCATGGCCAAACGTGTAATTAGAAAAGTTCACAATGCTGCTGTAGGTGAAATATTATGTGGCCAACACTGAATAAATATATTTTTGTCAGGTTAAAGGCCGTTAGAGTGCACATCGATCCGTACTTCGAATTCGGACCGGAAATAGTAAACCATCCGGGAATCTTTGGAATACTCTTTTCAACATACTACGATTTGGGACATACTAATTCTATTTTCGAATACTATTTAGGATGGATAGTATGTGGATTGGGACGCAGGGCACATGTCCCAAGATACTGCGCTCACACTTTGTGTCATCAAACGCATGTGTTTTGACTAGGCGCCCTCCAGTGGACGGAAAGTTGCATAGTGCACCTTTCATATTACACATACACACAGTATATATTTTCTGCCCGTAATATTGTTTTAATATTAAGTAATTTGAGGTTGTTGTTTTTTTACTGCATGAGGTCATTTTTAAAAACAAATGCGTAGATTGATGACACTTTGATTTCCTGGAGCTTTTATTCTGCCGTACAAACAACAAACCAGCAAACCAGATTTAAACAATAAGATTGTGTTGAGCTTTATAACAATGATTAGTTTTCTGTTGATGAATGTCTCCAAACAACTGCTCAACTGTCTAATAAAATCATATTTTAATAAGATATTAAAGGGTCTTAAGTGTTAAATTTGTGATAAGCACACAAGTCAACAAAATATATACCATTGTTCTAGTATTTTTTTTTTTTTAGAGATTTTAATCCAAAAATCGTACATATTGTGCCTTTAATAACAGTCTTAATAACTGTTATTTTTTATCATATTACTTTAATATTGTAATCATAAACATTCTGATTTACAGCACAAAGAGTTTTACTGTCATTCTCATAATCACAGAACTTGTTATTTAATGAAGTCCTTCAGGTCAATGTGGAGAACAGCCTGTGATCTCTAATTCTGTGACAGACAGAAATTCACGGGCCACCTGAAAGAGAGAATAGAAAGAACAGCACAAAGATGCACATATGAGAGGTGAACAAGTCACATCATGTAGATTTAGGACACATCAAAAAACATGTGACCGTGACACTGTTAATACTAACGTGTTCTTCTCAGTGCCGGCGTCTGTGCTCACAGTTGCTGTTGGAAATGGGGGGGGGGGGGGGGGGGGAGAGATGTAAAAAGTGTGAATAAAGCAAAATTAGCAAAATTACCACATTTTTTACAGTGCAGTGTGAATGTTCTGCATGTCTCGGCAAATGAATGGCCCAGAAACGTAGTTTAATTTACACACACACACACACACACACACACACACACACACACACACACACAAAGCTGAAAGTGTTTTTAACCTCCTCACTATATTAGGACATGAATGCATGAACTTCATCTCCAGACATGAGCATTACTCTTTTGTTTGAGAAAAAACTAGCGCCATATATTACAAACACAAAGGTCTTCACAGCAACCCGTCAAAATGAATGTTCAGTTCAACTTAAAATTGTGGCAGAAATATATATCAGTAGTGCAGAAGAAATTATGTCTCAATGTAATAATAATACAAACACTAATAATAATCACAATTTTTCTTCCATGTTTTTGAAAGAGTAAAGCTCGATTGTGCAGCACTTCGCTTGAAATAAAAAGATTGTTTGATTTCATATGATTAAAATATAAATTGAATTACTGTTTTAGATTTGATGGCCAGAATAATAAAAATACACAACACATTTCAGGGGGGGGGGGAAATGGATTTCCTAGGGCCCTAAATTGCTGTCCAAATGAACATGATTATTTGGGGGGGGGGGGGGGGGCATTAATAAGGATTTGAATGAATAATAATTACTTTTTATGTTACATTTAATCTTGTGTTCATATTTTCGGTCATGTTTTTGTGATAAACATTGTCACATCTCCTTTGACCTAGGAGACTGCATATGATGACGTGTAATGGTGTAGAAGTGGTGTCCCATTTCTTATGGGAATATTTCACCTCAAAATGTTTAGAAAGACAATGAATTCAACTATTACAGTCAGGGGCGTAGCACCAAATTTTGGGCCCTGGGTACAAACCATCTTGCTGGGCCCCCGTACCATGTATGTGTATGTATAGAAAACTGACTTCTAAGCCCCCCCCCTGCCTCGGGCCCTGGTTACTCAGTACCCTTTATCCCCCCAGTCCCACGCCCCTGATTACAGTTAAATACATTTTTTTCAATAGTCCACTTCAGATTCTACTAATTATGAGTGACTTTGTGACTACATGTCAACTATCACTCATTGGAGTATTAGTAGACTGTAAGGTTAGGGTTATGGTTGGGTTAGGGTGAGTAGATAGACTGGGTAAACCCAGCCTGATCTGACAGCAATTTGATTTCGCCCAGCAACTCTGTACATTCATTTCTACTGCTTCTGTTACACTTTTGTGGGAACCAATCACAGACTGGCTTATCCACCTGGCGCACTATTGGCGGGTTTAACACGATGACAAATAGAGAAACCATAGGTCGTTGCCCGTTGATCACGCCTCTTGTGGTCTGATTGATTGAAGGACTTTCCAATACAGAGTCATTCGAATAATGCTTGTTTATCACGCCTCTTGTGCAGTAGAAAATACAGAGCAGACTCCACAGACCAATGTTCAGTCTTAAATTGAGCTTGGTCTGGTGATAGCCAGACAAGTGAATAAGTTACTTATAGTAGAATAGAGTAGAATAAGTTACTTTCAAAGTAATGATGACAGAACTGATAAGTATGTCAAAGAAGATGATAAGTACTTTCAAAGTAATGATGACAGCTAGTCGACAAAGTTGCAAGTTAGAATGTCTAAAGTGGACTATCGAAATAAAGTGTCACCATTACATTTATTAGTATCTAATCAAGCCCATGGCAGAAAATATAAATCCTGATTAATATTTTACTTAGCTGACCTGTTTCTCTCAAATACATATTACCTATACCTATTCAAATGATTTATTATGAATTTTTCATAATCACAAAAGAGTCTGTATTACCTGGTTTTGGTTCAGTGGCGGTGAGAACAGGAACATGTGGATCTTCAAGAGAGACATCAGGAACTGAACACAGAAAAAATATGCACATTTATGTTAGCCTTTCCCCCTAGACTAGCAGGAAACCCATGTAGATGTGATTAGTGAATGAGTTTTACCAGTGACCGTGAGTTGAACAGGAATCTGCAGATCTCCAGCGGAGCAGAAGTACCATCCAGAATCACTGAGTCTCAGTCCAGTCATCAGCACAGTGAAGGAGCTTCTCCCATCATCACTGATCTGGACTGATGAATTCTGGGATGTGTCAGTCCTCCCCACTGGGTAACAGCTCTGATCTTTATATCTGCACCACTGTTTGAGTTTATTCTGATATCCAGAACTGTAGAAACACTGGACACTGACATTACCATCTTCATGTCCAGATACACTGCTGCTCACCACAGACACATCAGGAGCTGAACACACAGACATGACTCATCTGAGATTGAGTTAACAGGAATCAGGATCAGAATATTTAAAGGTGAAACTCATCTCATACCTGATTGAACTGTGAGATGAAGCTGCTCTGTTTCATCCATTTGAAGTATTCCTCCAATCTCAACGGCACACCAGTAAGCTCCAGTGTCTTCATTCTGCAGATCTCTCATAGTCACAGTAAAGAAACGCTGATCTGGATGATCCATTACTGACACTTTTCCTTTGGTTTCATTAGCATATGCCAGAATAGAGCAGTAATCGTATGATGATTTTGCATGAAAGCACCAGTATTTCTTGTGTTCTGTGTATTTGCTGTCATAATAACATGGAATAATGACAGATCCTCCAGTCTGAACCGTTAACTCTCTACTCGCTGATCCTGATGTGCGTTCAGGACCTGAGTGACAGAACATTTTTAGATGCACCATTTCTTTTATGATTTTGTTTATTTTTTACTAATACTTTAGTCAACACAAAACTTGCGTTTGAACTTTTTTACTTTTATCCCTTTTTCAATAGCTCAATCTTAAGTAGTCTTGTGGCGTGACTAAAATCGGTAATTATAAAACAAAATGACAAAGTGCTGTTTAAAATAGTTACAGTAGCACACAGAACATCTCTTCATATACAGTAGAACATACGAACCGTATGAAAGTGAACACTTGCCTGTGATGAACCAAAGGAAAACCACAATGAACTTCTTCAAACTGACATTTCTTCTGACAAAAAGGTGCAATGTTTCTTCTCTCTGCATCTTTATCGTGTACGTCTTCTTTTTCTTTTTGTTAATTCTAGAAACAGCTTATCACTTGAGAAGGTTTGCCTATGATTTGATGCTCTAAATGTATTTAGACTCTCTAAAATGTCATAATACTTGATTGCAAATGCTAGACTTGGACAAGAAGTCTAAATGATTCTGAATGAGACGTGCAATGAAGTCGACAAGCGTTTCCTTCTTGTATTAATGGGTAGTAGCGATGATGTTGTTTCCTTATAACACCCTTAAAAATAAAAGGTGGCAGGAAGAACTAAAAAGAGGTTTTCACAGCGATGAACTCCATGAAGAACTGTTGTGTGAAAGGTTCTTTAAAGAAGCATTTTTTTCTAACCAGTCTAAAGAGCCTTTTGTGCAATGGAAAGTTCTTCAGGGATATACATCCAACATGATTTAGCCAATTAAAGTTTGCAAACAATATGTTGTATTAATAAGTGGCACACTTACTATTTATCTAAAAGTTCAAATGTGTTTTTTCACACATAAAAATATATAGATGGACTTTGGGAAGGGTAAAAGGATGGATAAAGGTTCACCATATTTGGGGGTCCTTGGCATCATAAAGTTTGAAACTCCTGATGTTAGCAAAATATATAGCAGGTAACAAACAACCTCAAATAAAGATTTTAATACAGATTCAAACAAGATATGAATGAAGCACTATTTCTGTACAGAAGTTATAAATGGAAAAAAGCTTTTCATCATATATATGCTAATAAAGAAAAAACATGACAAGACAAAAATAACAAGAGTGAGAGAAGCGTTTGTTCTCTGTTCTTCCTTTCTTCTAAAACATTCACAGTCAGGCGGTACAGCGGTTACATGGCAGAGCTCTCTTCAGAGTTGACAAGTTTTAATTACAAATTATACACTTAAAAAAAGTCGGAATCTCATAATTACAAAAACTTCAACATGGCACGTATCCACCTGTACTTACAGACAGATCAAATGGATTGAAATGAAAGATTATATTCCATTGAACTATTAAAGGTGAAGAAATGTCAAATATTACCCCCATGTCCAGTTTCTCCATTCTGCAGGCTTTTTTTTTTTTTGACTTCTTAAAGAGACTCGAGTCCTAGAGTCCATCAGTTCACTTTAAATTCTCCTTCATCCTCAGAATGTCCATGAGTTTGGAGTTGCCCATCACGAGGCTCCTCTGTTAAAGCATTTGGACTTGCTGAGCTGGAGTGTTCAGGAAAATCACTGAGGTGTTCTTATAGTCTCCTTCTCTCCATGGACACATCTGCAAACATGAAAAAAAACATCAAATACAGCATCCAGAATAACTTGTCAGCAACATTTTCTTCAATAAAGGGGTCATCGGATGCAAAGTTCACTTTTTATGGTGTTTGCATAAGAACGTGTCTTTGCAGTGTGTGGACACGATGACAATGACAAAAATCCATTCATTTCTTTTTTTAAGCCTCAAAAAGCCTTAAACACTCAATAATCAAGCCGTTTTCATTTTCTGAGCAGTATGATGTCCTATTCCTCATTGCTCCGCCCACGACTGCTGACGGACTGTCCCATATTAGCATATTTCCCCTCAGCCAATTGAACACTGTCCGCAGCACTTTGTGTGTCTACACATCCCATGAAAGAGAGGGATAGGGTGAGCAGTAGCTCATTAGTATTTAAAGAGACATGGAACGAAACGGGTGTGGTGTGAACAGAGTTGCTTTTGAGGAGGTAAAAAGAGTGTTGTTTTACACAAACGTTAATGTTAACAAAAAATAGAAAATGTAGGCCTACTTGTTTTAATTACTACATTACAGCGATCAGGCATAACATTATGACCAGGTGAAGTGAATAACACTGATTATCTCTTCATCACGGCTCCTGTTGGTGGGTGGGATATATTAGGCAGCAAGTGAACATTTTGTCCTCAAAGTTGATGTATTAGAAGCAGGAAAAAATAGGCAAGCGTAAGAATTTGAGCGAGTTTGAAAAGGGACAAATTGTGATGGCTGGACGACTAGGTCAGAGTATCTTCAAGACTGCAGCTCTTGTGGGCTGTTCCCGGTCTGCAGGGAATTCTCTATCCTCACAATTACAATTTTAGATATAAACTCAGAACTGCGAAAAAAAGAAAAAAAAAACAAAGAAAAAAAAACAGATTTGCTAGATATTTAAACTCACAATTGCCAAAAGAAAAATCAGATTTGTGATACAAAGTAAAAAAAAAAAATATATATATATATATATATATATATATATATATATATATATATATATATGAAATAAAGTAAATAGGGTAATGTGACTGCTAGATAACAGAGAAGTTGTACTAACTGTGAGATTATCGTTCGTTTCATTTGTCCTTTGAGGTTTCTGCTTTTTCTCTGCAAAATGAAACAGAAAAGTTGAAGCATTATGCACAGAAAAATGAGTACACAACCTTTTTATTCTCAAGTTAAATGCATACAAATCCAGAGACATTTAAGTAACTAATAACATTTTAAGACAAAAAAAAAAACTTACTACAATGTTTCCGCAACTTCCAAAGTGCCAGCGACAAAGCCATGCCCAGCAGAACGACCCCACACACCATGAGAGGAGACTCCCAAACAGGACGACTGAAACAGACATGGTGTGTTAGTCGAATACCAATGTAAGTGTTAGCCTTTATTTTTATTTTATTAGCCTTTATCGATTTGACTTTATTTTTATGATACCTTTAACACATTCTGTTGACAGTAGAGTATTAATACACTTGTAGGGATAGATCACAATAAAGTGTTAGCAGATATTAAGCAGATAGTCTTCTAATACTCTAGAGAACTAAAAAACCCTTTTCCACTGTAAAGAGCATTGAGCATTTCCATAGATTTGAACAGTTCTTCATCGTAGAAACATCAACGTTAATAGAGACGCATTGTTTTTAAGAGTGTATGCGACACATATACGAGTGCTCATAGTTACAAAGATTAGTATCCCTTTATGAGAAATCAGCCATGAGTAAATATAGACCGGTCACCTGAGAGGCTCATTTGAGCTCATTACTGATGAAGTCCTGACTGTTGTCTTCAGATTCTGGACCGGAGACGCTGTGGCCACTGGCACAAGGACAGAGATCAAATGGGGCAAAATTTTAACTTCAGATGAGTGATGGATGGACGCCTGTTTTCATCATGTAAAAAAGTATATCTCATGACTCTGACTTTACTTTTCACAATTCTGTGTTTATATCTAAACATGAAATTGTGATTGTCAGAATTGTGAAATATAAACTTCAAATTGTAATAAAGTCAGAATAGCATGATATAAACTCGCAATTGTGACAAATGTCCGAATTGTACAGAGCCCCGGTAAGGACAGGAGATGAGATGTCAATGCTTTCGCGTTCCCTTGCAAAGAGCTCAAATGTTTTCAAGCAAACGTTAAGTTTTTCAGGAGGAACGCAAAACATTTACAAGAGAAAGCAAAAAGAGAGATGAAACGCTCATTAGAATAAAATAAAAAACCTGATTATATATCTTTTATAGATCTATATCTCACAATTTCGACTTTATTTCTCACAATTCTGATGTGCCTCAATTCCAAGTCTTGCCATTCTGAATGTATATTTAAACTCATAATATTAGAAAATAAGTCACAATGACCTTTTTTATTTTTCATTCCCAAACAAGCTTTCATAGCCTGGTTAAAACCAGACCATTAAGCTTCCATAGTGGTATAGTGTGGCAGCAACCACAGCATTTAAAACATTTAGGAACTGTATTCTGACATCGTGACAGCGAGTTTTGCTTGCACATTTTTCTACAAAAAAAATAAAATAAAATAAAATAAAAACACATACGTGTTGTGGCTTGTGGTGTGACTGACACATGAACAGCCACATGCTGCTGACCGGCTCCACACCAGTACCAGCCCGAGTCTCTCATCTCCAGCTCTGTTAGTGTCACTGTGAACATGCTGTTCTTGTCGTCATGGATAAACACATTTCTACTGCTGAATGTTCCTTCAGAATCTGTCACAATGCAGGAGTTCCAGTTCCCGCTGCGACACCACTTCTTTTCACTGGACCTGCATGGGCAGTTTATAGGCAAAATTTAAGCTACATATGTACATATTATTTGTATTATTATTTTTGCTTTACAGCAATGAGGATTTATTGGAACATGTCTAATGACACAAACCATTTTCATTCCTTATTTTTGTTATATTTTGGGGTGAAATATGACATGGAGGTTTCCATCACAGGTTATGTGATATTCATTCATATACATTCGATTTGTCTGTTAATGATTTGCAGTAGGTTACCTGAGGTTCTTACTGTAGAGACACTGAACAGTGACGCTTCTGCCTTCATCTGCACTCACTGTATTCCTCACCACTGACATTCCTGCAACAAAACAGTTACACACCTCTGACTCCTTCACAAATGCTTCAGTGGTTTTTAGATTTCATTTAGAGATGCATAACGTATCAATATGATAAGCAATCATTTTCAAATCAATACTGGATGCAAAAACAGTCACATTTCAATTCAAAAGGGGAATACACACACACTGACTACATTCAAAAGTTTGGTGTCTGTGAGATTTTATTAGTGTTTTCGAGAAAAGTCTTTGCTCACCAAGGCTGCATTTATTTGATCAAAAATACAGTAAAAGCAGTGATATTGCGAAATATTATTTAAAATAAGTTCTATTTGAATATATTGTAAAATGTAATTTATTCCTGTGATAAAAGCTGAATTTTCAGCATCATTACTCCAATCTTCAGTGTCACATGACCAAATCATTATAATATGCTGATTTACTGCTCAAGAAACATTTCTTATAATTATCAAACAACTGTACAATTGTAGAAGCTTTTTTGAATACTTGGATTTCGTTTTAATTCCTCCACCAAATACTCAAATTTACCTCCTTTTAATTTGTTATAACTTCAAGGATGTACAAAAAAACTAGAAATATGAATAAAATGTGTTTATATGCAAATTATAAATATTTTAAATGTGTACTTTTATTTTTTCACATTGCAGTAATGCAAATATGATTTTGATGATATGAAGATATGATTCTGCATTATAATAATACAAATAAGTGAACTGTCGATTCGTGAAATTTCCTCACTAATTATTCCCCGCTCAACAGATAGTGGTATTATAACAAAGTGGAAGCAATTGGGAACAACAGCAACTCAGCCATGAAGTGGTAGGCCACGAAAAATCAATGGTTGTGTTGTCTGGAGTGACCAATCACGCTTCTCTGGTCTGGCAATCCGATGGACAAGTCTGGGTTTGGCATTTGCCAGGAGAACGCTACTTGCCTGATAGCATTGTGCCAATTGTAAAGTTTGGTGGAGGGGGGTTTATAGTGTGGGGTTGTTTTTCAGTGATAGGAACTCTTAATGCTTCAGCATACCTAGACATTTTTGACAATTTCATACTCCTAACTTTGTGGGAACAAATCGGGGATGTCCCCTTCCTGTTCCAACATGACATGCACATCAGTGCACAAAGCGAGGTCCATAAAAACATGGAGGAGTGAGTTTGGTGTGGGGAAACTTGTCTGGTCTGACCTCAACCCGATAGAACACCTTTAGGATGAATTAGAGCGGAGACTGCGAGCCAGGGCCCTCATTTATCAACAGTGCATAGAGAAAAGGTTCTGTATTTTTTCCTTGAAATTTAGAATGTGTCTAAGTACAAGAAAATCCATATTTATCAAATAGGTGTGCAGAGTTCTTATGCACATGAATAAGCAATCCTTGTTGATAAATCCCACATGTGTAAGTACCATGCTCGTTCACGGTCATTAGCATTCGGAAACGCCTCAAACGAACCCTATATGGTGACAACACATCCCTTTAAAAATCGAGTGATTTTCCTTTAAAAACTTCAGTTTGTTCCTCACTGCAGTAATGGCAAAGAAGAGGAACTTCACAAACACAGAATGAGTCACGCAATGACGTTTAACAACAACAGCAAATCTGCATCACAAATGATTTGCATATTAACAGAATGAAACACTTTTCTATTTACATCATTACATTTGTTGGTTGATGGTCCTTTTATAGAGATGTGGGCGCATTCTATGGCTCTAACAATGTTTGGAAATCTGGCGATAACATTAAAGCCCCATTTTATTTCGGCTTGTTGAGCATTTCAGTAAAGGAGATGTAGTTTGGGTCCAAGGAAACAATTGCATCCAACATTTGTCACAGCTGTCTTAGGGTTTGACACCAATTGCGCATTGTTTTTTAAAATATCAGGACATATGTAGATTGCTTAATGCATACTGTGACATTATTAAATCCTTTTTTATGTGTAGTATCGTTCTACCACTTGCTTATCAGCGTAAGCATGCTCAGAGATGTGTTTATATATATACATTTCTGCGTATAAGTACAAGTTGGTAAATCCCAAACTTTGTGTGAAACTGTTCTTACGCACTCACTACACACAGATCTGTACACACCGTTGATAAATGTGGCCTTGTCCTCCAACATCAGTGCCTGACTTCACAAATGCACTTCTAGAAGAATGGTCAAAAAATCCCATAAACACATTCTTAAACCTTGTGGAAAGTGTTCCTAGAAGAGTTGAAATTGTTAAATGTGCAAAGGGTGGGCCAACTCCATATTAAACCCTAAAGATTAAGAATGGAATGCCATCAAAGTTCATGTGCATGTAAAGGCAGGCATCCCAAAACTGGTGGCAATATAGTGTATATCACTATAACTTTAAAGGGACAACTACTGTTTCTTTTGCTAATTAGTTTTGCTAATAAAACATATTTTTGAAGATGCAAGATTGAGTGTAGCCTATATTTTCTAGTTTATAAATGTTTTGTTGTATTTAACATTAAAAAGAGTTTCTCAATTTTCTTAACTCACCTTGAACTACGTTGATGTAAAGGGAGGTAGTGCTGTCAGAAACCCACATCCCTCCGAGCTCCACCCCACACCAGTACCACCCCGAATCCCCCACCGTCAGGTCCTGCATGCTCACGGTAAACACATGCTGAGTGGGGTCATCAGCGATCGTCACCTTTCCCTTGCTGTGAGGGGCTGATTTGGGGTCATCGGTGCGCGCTAAGCTGGAGCAGAAGTCTATCATCCGGCCGTAGCACCAGTATTTCACATTACTGATATACTGTGGGTTATAGTGACACGGGACAGTGACGGATTGACCCTCCAGCACAGACAGATCTCCTACAGTGGTCACTGTGCAGTAGGAACCTAAAAACAGACAGAACAAGATAACGGTCAGAAAAGCTCCAAGAAAAGCTCTACAATGAGATCTCATTTCTTAATGCAATAACTAATACGAGCTAACAATGAGCAATACATGTTTTACATAATTAGTTAACCTGTTAATATTAGTTAATACAAATGTTCATGTTAGTTCACGGTAGCCTAGAAATCCAGGCGCACCCTAGCGGCAGCGAATCTAATCTGCCGCGAGTGTCCTCTAGCAACTCTCAAAACACTTCTGAGCAGTAAAAACCAAACTCTGGTCAGGCCAATCACATCGTGTATAGAGTCGGTGGGCGGGGCTTAACATAATGACGGCCTAAATGCGTTTGCGTGCTTTCTAAACACAGAAACTGGCGAACGGCAGTCTTTCGAATCAGCTTTGACTGCGACTCTGGAAGACTTGGAGTTAAGCTTTTCTCTGAGAAAAGAACAAAGAACGGCACTGAAGTCATTCTTATGAAGGGAAGATGTGTTCTGAGTTTTGTCAACCGGATTCGGCGAATGTTTAATCTATCAACAAGCTCCGCTTCACCTTCGTTGCTCTGGTTGGTTGTAGCGCTATCCTATCGCGTGCAGAGGGAGTTTGAAAGACAACCGTTTATCCGCCCCTCGGATTGAGCTGTCAATGGTGAATTTCCAGACCAAACATCTTGATGTGGGTCTGGCTTGTCAGGCTACATTTCTCTGTGTATATGGTGCAAAAATGAAAGCGCAGAACTTGCCGTTTGAAGGCGGAAAAACTGCGTGTGAGACTCGTAGCAACAGATTCAAGCTGTTGTAGTGTTTGGACCTGTGATTGTGTTTGAAAAATATCCAAGAAAAGTAATGCATTTGTGACCAAACATATTCTACAAGTGTTCAACTCTCATTGCATGGATTCACATGTTAATGCGCGGATGTGCAAAATTTGTCCGTGACTTCACATTTTTGATACGGGTGTGTGACTGCGTTTTGCACCATATGCCCTGCAGCAACTGTAGCAAAATTGTGAGCATAGAGTTTCTTCATGTGTGATTCGTAGAACAGGATTTGTGCACCTGCAGTGAAGAATGTGTGATGGTGTAACTGTTGTGTTGTGTTTGTAGGAGAGAAAAAAAAGCTACAAGTTTACAACTCCTAAAAGATTTTTCTCTGTGACTTCAAATTTATTGATACACGTGTGTGCTCTACAGATACAGATTTCACCCTCACACGTGTTCAGTTGTTTTGCACCAAAAATACCTTTATATATAAACCCCTATGATAGCCTTAGCATAGTGAATCAGGCACACACACACAAATCAGTTTGGGGGAAGTATTGACTCATTATTTCAAAAATGTTATGGCTATCTTTAAACATTTTACAACTTTTTATCTTAAAATTGTATTAGTAAATGCTGAGATTAACTATGAATAATCAATGCCGTATAAGTATTGTTTACTGTTAGTTCATGTTAACCAATGTAGTTAAACTTAATGCTAAGATTCAAATCTTAAGAAATTAAAACAATGTAAAGATATAACAAATAATTTTATAATACATGCTATAAACAGCAATGAAGTGCAAAACTGAGTTGTAGTAATCAGTTGTAGAATTCAAATAAATTCTTTAATACAAATATATCATAACTTTAGGTGTGAGAATTTTGCTTCTTGACCTTAAAAGACCCAAAATGTCTCTCAGGATAAACTTGTACTACTTTGTCAATGAATGGCTCCTAAATTGTTTTTTAATGACTTTGCTTTAGTAATTTGTATACTTTTGTAGATGTATTGGTGGATTGCACAACAATGTCTACAAAATGCATTGGTTCATTCTAACATTACTAATTATGCTAGAATGCTTCTGGTTATATTTACCCTCATAAAAGCTAAAAATAAATCCCTTTGTCTTTATAAATCTATAACCCTTTAGAAATGTTTAATCATCGAACATCAATAACACACAATGACCTCATGAAATGGCCAGTTGTTACAGTGGCCAATGGCCTTTTCACCATTCAGTTATTTACTTTCACTCTAAATTTAAAACATCCCCAAGTTTTTCTCTGTCAATCTTCCAAAAAACACAATCAAGCATGAAAGACAACCAATAAAATACTACATGTATTTTCAAAACTCTGAAATTTGAAACTTTTTGGAAAAGCTAATAGACGGCACTCCATCATACTTTGAGGAATGTGGGTCAGTGTTTCCCTTCATATGAAACTCAACTAGCTGCTGTTAGACACACTTTTCCATTCTGCGTTTTGAAAGGGAAAACAGTTCAATATCCAAAGACAGGAAGTTTTAACCCATGACCAATGTTAGTCACCGAACGCCTTTCTAAATGTTTGCAAGCTCCCTTCCATAAAACAGCTTTGGAAAATGGCTTCAATTCCTTATAAACATGTTTCTACAAAAGGAACAATAAAAGCTCACCTGGCAGTTCACCAAGAACAAGAATGGTTAGAAGTAGCAGTAGAGTCATTGTTGAGCTCAAGTGTGAGAAACCATCGGAGTCCCTCTATCCTAATGACAGCTGCTGCGATGAAGAATATTTCTGTGTTCACTCTCACTTCCTTCAGCCCAAACGATGTCCAGATGTGGGAGTTTAACCATTTGTGTTCCACACTACATTGTGTTCCATGCAATGCTAATATATACATATATATATATTGTGGCCTACTGTCACACAAAATGTTTGTTTTTTCACACTGCAAAAATGAATTGCATCATTCTAACATTAACCATAATATCAGAATGCTTCTGGTTCATTTACACTCAAAATGAAATATAATAGGCTATTGTTCAATGTTTAAATGAAGTAACATCTGTTACTTCAGATCTGATTACCTAGATATGTTACCTAGAATAAAAAACCACATGATCATTGAATCAGCATTTATTTTCTTTCAATAACTTTCAGGAAGTTTTACAAAAGTAGAAAAATTAAGGAATAAGCCAAGAACTGATCATAAATGACAATTTTGTCAAAACATATATTAACATTGAGAGATCCACAGACTGTTGTGTTTGTAGATGTTCTGCAGCATTTGGTGTTCAAATCTGTGGAAAACAAATAGAATTCATCAAAAATAGTTGCAAATTACCAGAACAGTTCATCTTGAGAAAACAATTTACACATTTAAAAAGAAAAAATTGTGCTGTCAAATCGATTATTCACTTTTTGTTGTTGATTGTTGTATTTGTTGTAAAACCATGGTTCATTTGTGTAAGGGTAGATATATATTTACACTGTGTGTGTTCACAGCACTCAGCACACACATTTGTTTGAAGGACAGCATTGGGCATGATGTGGAATAGTGTGTTGTCCACAAAAGAAATGTTTTTCTTTAATAAAATTAATCGGAAAATGATTACTCAACTAATCGATTATCAAAATAATAGTTAGTAGCAGCCCTAGAAGTTATAAAAAATGAGTGGGTGGGGTATTATCATTATAGGCTGGTTGTTTACACGCTGCAGACACACATCTGTGTTCAAACACCTTACATTTATAGTGAATTTTTCATAATGGGTCCCCTTTAAGACACTTCTGTGCAACTTCATATCTCTTTGAACACAAAAAGGAAGCATGTACTGCCGTATTAGTTCATTTTTCTATATTAGGCACCAGAGGGTTTATATTCAAGAGAGCTTTTAGAGAAGTTGGCTTATACTGCACAAGTAGTTTAGATTGCATATCAGGATACAAATCTGTGTAAGACTGGAGAAACTGGAAGAACTATAAGAGATGTAATAGATGGCGACTCTGAGAAAACCAAGGGAATTAACATCTGAACTCACTCTTGTACATTTAGGCCATGTCCACACTAATACGTTTTCATTTAAAAACGTATATTTTTCTCTCCGTTTTGGCCTTCCGTCCACACTGAGACAGTGTTTTAACTCAATGAAAACGTATCGTTTTGAAAACGCTCTCCAAAGCGGATACATTTGAAAACGCTGTCTTCGCGTCGTAGTGTAGACTGTGAAAACGGAGGCTTTTTAATACGAGAACACATTTTTAGCCATGTGATGCAGTCATATGACCAATTCAGCCAAGATGGTGAACGACATTGTACAGCAGTTGTTTTGTATGTTTTTTGTTTTGACAGCCTTGTTAAATATGTCAGTTTGTACATACTGTTAAAAAACTCAGTACCTTTTCTCGACATTGCCGCAAAATGTCAAAGAGTAAATAAACGAGTAGCGGAAATGACGCATGTAAGCGTTTTCAGACGTTTCAGTGTAGATTAATTTTTTTGGGAGAACGATTGAAAATGATAGTGTGGACGCGGAGCGTTTTTAGACAAAAAATCAGTTTTTAAATTTATCTGGATTAGTGTAGAGTTAATCACTCAAGTATTTCTTAATTCACATGTCTTTCCCTTCACTGCCTCTTCCCATCTCTCCTCCAGAACTCACCCAAACTCCATATGGTTTAATGTGAACACGCATCATACCGTATTATACACGTTTGTATCATTTAAAATGTCTCCATGTGACTGGTACAAGGGTCTCATTCTAACAGATGTCAAACTAAAGCTAACAAAGGTTTTAAAGGTTTAGAGATATGATGGGTGTGCCTTTGGCCAATTGGTCTTTACCTCCTGTCATCAATACAGGTCTATATGGCTTGATTAATGCCAATTCCCATTGTGAACGTGTTACATTTTAAAGAGTTTTGTATCTGGGTCTGGAGATGTTTGAGAAGGGTCATGATGCGAACCTTTACACCGGTCAGCCCATGACACTGGGTGTTTTCTAGACACTGTGTTATGTCCTTTTCAGAAGTCAGGCATCCATCTTTTATTCTTTACTTCAGAGCATTTGATGTTACATATGGATTATCTTTGAATTGAATATGTAATTGACATGATACATTTACCTGACTAATAATAAACTATTACACTGATTTATTCTGATTTACTCTAGAATTATTAACTAACTCCAGAAGGGTTTCATAATTTCAACAAAGGGTAAAACAGTAAGCCCTCATTGGGAAGACTGGGTGGGCCAGACGTCTGCTATTTTGTTGCATTGTTTACTTTTGAGCTGAGAATCCGCGCACAACAGAACGTCATTCACACAGATTTTACTAAATAGATTGTCCAACAAAAGTGATTTTGTAGCATTGGTAAGATGTTACTACTGGCCACAACATTTGGTGTACACACACCTGCTGTAAGACACTCTTATTCAGCCGACAAAATTGACGACCACTAGATGCAGAACGGTGTGAGCGAAGAGGAAGTCAGCGAATGCTCTCTCCGGAGAGACGGTCAGGAAATCTCCTTTATTCTGAGGGTTGATCTGGATGCGAAGACAGACTGAAGAAATAAGAACAAAGACACTTAATATCAACTACAGCACCCCACACACACAATATATAAGAACATCATTTGATGGTTAAGTAACAGGAAACATGGGATTATTTTATGCTAGATCAGTATTTTTTGTATTTATGTATCTGTCTAATTTCCTAAATGCAGACATAAGGTTATTTAAATAAATCACATTTTATATATATATATATATATATATATATATATATATATATATATATATATATATATATATATGACAAGACCTGAGGAAATACGGTTTTCACTGTATTTTTGATCAAATAATTTCAAATAAATATTTTTTTAAATATTTATATTTATCAAATTATACTTATCTGTCTGATTACTAAATGCAGATATGAGGTTATTTAAATAATTCAATGCATTATAAATAATGAATAGGCCTATTTATTTTATAATATAATTATATATTATTTTTAATTGACTTGTTTTACTATATATATGATCATGTGACAATACAGACTGAAATAATAGCTGAACAAGTAAGATTTTAATATACATTAAAAAAACAGAACACAAATTGCATTAATGTTTCCCAATTTTGGACCCGCTGTATATGTATGTGTGCATATTAAATACTAAAATCATAAAGACAATAAAAACGAAAAACCTGGAAAAAAATTTTTTTACGTGACTAAATAATTCGCATTATAAATATATACATTGGACAAACATACTATATAACCACTTTAAATAATAACTTTTCATTCTAGTTATATATGATTAAATGTGTAAATACCAGCCAGTATGAAGCATCCCACACATGAAATGAATCCAGATAAGAAGCTGTTGAAGGGAAACGTTCCCACCAGCACACAGTACAAGAACTGAAACACTCCTGTCAGCAAAATATACAGCATATAAGCGTCGATCATCTTCAGCTTAGTCGGTGTGCTGCTCCTGTACTCCTCCACGAACCGCGACAAGACCGAGAATACCGAGTTAGACATGATTTCTGCTCGAAATGTGCACAGAAATCCTGGAAATCAAACAGCAAGGAAATGAATGACGTGTAATGAGAGAGAGAAAGATGTGCGTCCACTAATCGTTCCCCACTGAAACTGCAGGAAGAATTTAGTTCCGATGTGTTCAAGCGTTCGAGTTCAAAAGAAATAGATACATATTACAATCATATTAATCAACAACAATAAACTATACGCATTGATATAGATAAAATAAAGACGTTAAACCCAATTCCTTTAACATCACATATTGTTTAGAGATTTATACAAGACATAGCCTATAATATAGCCTAATACCCATAGCCTACATGAATCAGAGGCGTATCTTAAGCGTAATACAACAGTGATGGTCTGAAACAAACATTTAACAATTAAATATGTTTACGAATTACAGTTTTTTTCAGTCGCTTTTGTACATTTCTTAGATCAGAATTGAAATTATTCAAACTACCCGATTGTGTCACTTATGCACATCAAAAAACAGTTTCAAATTTATTTGAACAAGCTGCAAATGTTATTTGTACATCCATGAAAATGATTTTTGTCTTATCCATGCACTTTATAAATTGCTTATGTCATGTTGATCAAAATGTATTATAATAATGGGTCTGTTGAATAGTCTCACACCCACAACATTTAGGAAAGTTCATAGCATAAGTCTTTACATGCAAAAAAAAAAAAAAAAAAAAAAAAGACGTTCCATTAGACGTTCACATTTCTATTTTGTCATTCTTTGTGCTGTCTTTTCCTTTCTGTATCGCAATGACATGGTCTGTCAACAAATGACAGTAGGCCTACAAACAGTAAAAGTGTAAATGTGAATCCTGTCCATCTTGCCATTTCACCCACTGGTGATGCGGCTCCTTTAAAAACGCTGACGTCAGTGTTACAAAACACAACAAACACGGGCCTTTAAAGTCACTGTATGTGACAGATCCGGTAGTGAGCATACAAAACTCAGTCTGTCGTAGCGATTTTTTCTTGTATTATGCTTCATAATGTCTCCTGCAAACGCCGCGATGCAAGACGAGACTGACATAGAGTGAGTATATTTTAAAATACAATAATATTACACAAATGGTAGCCTATGTGATGATGTAACATGATTATTCCTTATATTGTGTAACACTGTATGTTTAACATTTGACTATTTTTAGGTCCCTGTCGTGAATGTTTGGAATGAAGTGTTAGAATAATCCATACATGGTTCGTTATGACTTGGATGATTTCATAACGTTTTGCAAAGTCATGCTGAGATGTAACGTCACAGTATTTGTGGCTCGTTTTTTGAACCAAATAACTATTATTTACAGCTTAATTGTTCTCTCGTATTATCTCATATGAGTATTACAATTTAAATATTAGTGCCAGCTTTTATTCATATAATATACAGTGCTGACCATAAATATATTTTTAAATAAAAATAATTGTTAATAAAGTTTTGTTTGTTTGTATTTATCTACTCATAGGAGTATTATTATTAAATGTAGGACTAAAATAAAACATGTAAATGATAATGGCACCTCTTATTCAGATTTACAGAACATCATTTTTTTTATAATGATGTAGGCTAATCTTCCTAAAATAATTTACTTCTAAATTTTTTTGGTCTTATTATTTCATAAAATTATTACTGTTTAAATGTAAGACAGAAATGTAAATGTTAATGACACCTTTTATTCATATGATGTACAGTATAAGATATAAATATTCATATTTTATAGGAATGTAATGCTCCTAAATCATTAACTTATAAGTCTCATTATTTCTTATAGAACTATACATGTTTAAATTTAAGACAAAATTGAAAGGTAAATGTTAATGGAACCTTTTATTAATCAATTAATCAATAAAAATGTTTAATAATAAATTGCTTTTAACTTAATACACGTCTAAACTGTCTTGTCTTATTATTGCTCATAGAAGTATTATTATTTTATTATATTTGTTTTAAATTTAAGACTAATATTTAAATTGAAATGCTAATAACAGCTTCCATTCAAATGGTGTACAGTACAGACCCAAAATAAACAAATGTATTATAAATTGATGCTCCTAACATGACTTTATTGTCATATTGACACTTTTTATTTCAAACATAATTTTTCTTTTGTGTGCTTGCGAATAAATCATATCCACAAAGCATTATTAATACTCAGTTTATTGCCAGCAGGTGACAGGCTTGTACTGTGTATAAAGGGAGATGACGTAACGCAGTATGTACTCAGACGGATGACATGGACAGTCTCATAGACCTTCTATTGCCTTCACCCCTTCGGTGACTTTATATGTATCTGTCTTTTTAGGCCGACCTCTGGGAACTGGTCCTGGTGGCCCTCTTGGAGACCAACATCCATGTCCTTACTGAAAAGTGCCGAGGCTAAAATTATTGCCTGTAAGATCCTCACTGTTCCCTTGTAATATTTAGAATTTGTATAGGATGCATTTTGATTCTATTTAATATTTCCAGGCATCCAGAATAACGTTTGGTCCAGATTTGTGACTTTGCCAAATCAAAACAGAATATGGACCCTTAAAGTCACCAATAAGACAGCGCCCAAACACAAAGACCAAGGTAGAGTTTCTAATCTTCTTCTATAGTATTTTAAATACTTAAAAGTACTTTTAAAAATCTGACAGTATCCCATTTCCTCTCTAGCCGCTCAGACGCCCCTGGTGATGATCCACGGGTTTGGAGGGGGTGTCGGCCTCTGGATCCGTAACTTGGACGCATTGTGTCATTCTCGACCCATCTACGCCATTGACCTGCTGGGCTTTGGGCGCAGCTCTCGCCCCTCATTCCCATCGGACGCCACATTGGCAGAAGAGCAGTTTGTTAGTTCAATAGAGCAATGGAGGCAATCGCTGGGGCTGGAACGCATGATCCTATCGGGCCACAGCCTGGGTGGTTACCTAGCAACGTCCTATACCATTCAATATCCAGAAAGGTATCTAAGAAAGCTTATTTAGGCAATTAAAGCACAATAATAGTAAGAGTTTACGATCTTATATACACATCTTATATTACTGATGTTACTGTTGGTTCATTCCTCAGATTGGAAGGTATTTAGACTACTTAAACCACAACTGAAAATGTATAATTAGCAACTGTAAAATAAAATATAAATAACTACAACAATATAAATTTAAAAAAATATATTATACCAAAAAATCATAAATAAAAAATATCAAAGTAAAATAATTAACAATATAAATAAAATAGCATACAAAAAATGTGATGAATTGATTATATTGATTAAAACATCTGTTAAAAGCATACATGTAATTGTATATGTATATATATATATATATATATATATATATATATATATATATATATATATATATATATATATATATATATATAAATCAACATATAAAAAAATAACAAGACATCAACCCTTGTGACATTTATTTTATATAAATATTACACCAGCACACTTTGTAGTTAAAGATGCACTATGTAGAATTTTTGCAGTACAATAATATAATTGTGAGCAAATTGCTATTTTAACCAAGGACCCAGGACGTCTGAGGGAGTCTCCTGTTAATTGTGTCATATCTGCGTTACCCTCAGTTTATGGTTTTATTCTGCAGAAACGCTTTACTCTTAGCAGTGTGAACGAGAGTCACAGCAGCCGAAGAGCGAACACACAGAGTAATGTCATAACATCACTTTAAACACACTTAAATGTATCTAATATGATAAACAGAGCTGCGTTACCTCATATTCATGACCGGAAAAGCGGAAATGGCACCAGCGACTGTCATAATAAAAGTCCCGCTGCTCGCGAGCCGTGTGTTTGTTTAACAATCGCTCCAGCGGCCGTGCTCAGCTCCACAACACTCGGTCCTGTTCTGCTAATGGATTAATAAATACATCCATCAACATGATTTCTGCTCGAGTCCTATCCCGATTCTTTTCCACCGGCTGTGAGGTGAAGACCACATGTCCCTAGATTCTGCGCTCAAACCTGGCGTCATCAAACTACGCCTTTGTTTTGAATAGGCACCATCTAACGGACGGACAAGTTATATAGTGTAGCTCTAAGGTTTTATGGGTTTTTAAAATATGAAAAATAAATATATTATTCAAAATGAACTCCTGGACATTTTTGGTTGTCAAACTCTGTGTGTCATGGTAATAATTAAAAAGGGTCTGTTCAACTAAAATTGAGATTCTCTCATCATTTACTCACCCTCACGTCGAGGAAGATCATTTTAATGAAATCTGAGAGCTTTCTGTCCCTCCATTGACAGCTACGCAACTACAACGTTGACGCTTCAAAAAGTTCATAAAGAGTTCGTAAAACAAATATGAATTGAGTGGTTTAGTCCAAAATTTCTGAAGAGACTCAATCGTGTTATATGATAAACAGATGTTTGTTTTTTTGATCAACAGATGACCAGTTGTGTTTTTGTCCACTAGAGTCAGTCACCTCATCCTGGTGGACGCGTGGGGTTTCCCTGAGCGACCCCAGCCTCAGCCGCAGGGGTCAGCAGGTCAAGGGTCAGAACTTAAAAGGGTATCCCCGCCTCGCTGGGTGAAAGCTCTTGCTTCAGTGTTCAGCCTCTTTAACCCGCTGGCCGTCATCAGAGCAGCTGGACCGTGGGGTGAGTAAACACTGCATGATAACTGAAATGAACCTCACATTACTGATTTGAAACTGTGTATAAGCTTTGTTTAGCACGTTTATCACGGGACATGCAACTCGATATTGATGTCAATGGAGTTTAACACTAGTAAAGCCAAACTGCATTGACAAAGACAATATTTAAAGGAGCTATGAAAGCTAGAGGTGGCAATAGAGTAAAATAATTCAATAAAATAATTAAAGTAATTAAATTCTTTGAAAACAGTAATGCATTTTTTTTCATGGTTTACACTTAAAGGAATTATTATTTTATTTTAATATTTTTATTTATTTATTTATTTATTTATTTATTTATTTATTTATTTATTTATTTATTTATTTATTTATTTATTTTAATTTAATTTAATTAAATTATTCTACCTGATAAAATATTGTAGACCATGACAAAATATATACAAATTTGTTTATAAATAGATTATAGACTATATTATGGTAACTATAAAAGAATTTTACACACACACACACATACGAGTATACATATATACACATATGCACATGGATACATACATACATATATTAGCATTTTAGCATTAGCATTTTAGGCAAAGCAGAATATATATATATATATATATATATATATATATATATATATATATATATATATATATATATATATACTTCCACTTTTGCTCACATCACGCCTTCATCTGCAGGTCCAGGGCTGGTGAACAGATTCCGTCCTGACTTCAAGAGGAAGTTTGAGGATCTGTTTGATGACGACACCATGACACAATACATTTACCACTGTAACGCCCAGAGCCCGAGGTACAGTCGTTTTAAAGAAGAATACATTTTCAACTTTCTTGAGTGTGTAATGTTGCTGTTTGAGCATGAAAAGGTCTGTAAAGTTACAAAGTCCCTCCAGCGCGAGTCATTCTCTGTATCAGTGTCTCGGTTTCTGAATTCCCTGTTATGCCTCTATCGTAGTCTTTAGTTTTCTTCCAGAAACAAAAATGTCACAATATTCCTAAAATTCCCATCCAAGGCATATGCAAAATAAATGAATGGGCCTGTTTGAGTTAGTTAGTAGTGTGTTGAAAACATACTGTACTATAATACAGTACAGAAAACAGACTGTAAAAAAATATGGACGTAGTATCTGTGACTTCACCCATAGGATTCTGAAGAGCAGTTTTGAAGCGTAAAGTAGGGTCTAGCTGGCTGTTGCCATATTGTCAACGCGTCATTGCCCCTTTACTCCCGGATAACAGAAAATGGGCAAAGAGGCGGGACGTGGGCGGAGCTATGTTGACATGATGACTCATAGACAGCAGACAAACGGCTATCCAGCTGTCAATCAAAGTGGCCACTCCCTTAATTATGCAATGTACACCCTTTAAGGCTTTATATAATGTAAATGAATGAGTTATATAAAAATCACCCCCTCACAGGTGTCATGAAGGGCAAAACTAGCCAGGTTGTAAACATGTTTTTTTTTTTCTGCTGTAAAGTTTTAAGGAATTTTAACATGGGTCTCAATGAGATTCTGCTCCCTTCTGGAGCCTGTCCCTAGTTGCCAGTCAATGAATTGCAGTTTAAGTCACTTCCTCATTGGCTTCTAGAGAGACCGCATATTGAAAATCATGGTTATGGTAAGGGGCTAGACACATTTCCCAAACATGCTTGAACCGGTTGACCAATCACAACACTGATTAAGTCACAAATCAGAGCAGATTGTGCATTTCAGAAGGAGGGGCTTCATAGAGACAGGAACTAAATAGAGTGTTACTGACAGACTGGGAAGAGAGGAGCTGCAACCATCTAGAATACGTGAAAAATAATATTTTTTGAACGTTATGGGCCCTATTTTAACAATCTGAGCGCATGGTCTAAAGCACATGGGACAGGTGCACTTAGGGCGCATCCAAATCCGCTTTTGCTAGTTTAACGACAGAAAAATGGTTGATGCCCCAGGTGCATGGTCTAAAAGGGTTGTACCTAGCCTCTTAATGACTCATGGGTGTGTTTTGGGCATAACATGCAATAAACCAATCCGAGTCACATCTCCTATTACCTTTAAAAGTCATTTGCGCGTTGTACTCACGTATATAGGTGCATATTATTAACGCACTCCTTATAACACAAAAAAATACTGCACTATTGACTTTAGAGCAGGTTTTTGTTGGTCAATAGCGCAGTCGTTTTCAGTTCCTCAAAATAGCTACGCACCAAAAATGCCCCTGAACACACCTGGTTTTTAGACCAGCACGTTTTCAGACCAACACGCCCATGGGTGAACAGATGGGCACGATTGCATTTGCTATTAAAACAACGTGGCGCTGGACGTGAAAATGATAACTGCATCGGGCTTAAACTAGCAAAAAACACTTGCGTTGCGCCTGACATTGCATTGCGCTGGGTGTATAATAGGGCTCTAAAGCATGAAAATCTAAACAAAATCAAGTAATTATGTAAAAGGACGTAACATGGCCTATTTAGATATGCATTCTTTTACAGATGTAAAAGCAATTGTGTATGTTATTCTCTCTTCCTCTCAGCGGTGAGGTGGGTTTCAAAGCCATGTCTGAGTCTCTCGGTTGGGCCAAACGGCCAATGGTTCAGCGCGTGAACCTGCTGCCGCCGTCGACGCCCGTCAGCATGCTGTACGGCTCGCTCTCATGGGTGGACAGCTCTACTGGAAACACAGTCATTCAGATTAGAGGCAAAAGTCCCACTACTGTCACGGTGAGTAAGAAATAACAGTACAGTTTGCACTTTGAGTTCATGATAGCAAAAATGCATAAATAATGCTGGCTTTTCCGTTTACAGATGATTGAAGATGCTTCCCATCACGTCTACGCCGACCAGCCAGACGAGTTCAACCGAGTGGTTGAGAATATCTGTAATACGGTAGACTAAATATGATCAGACAGCATTTCTATCTTTGTAAGACGTCTGTCCCGTGTTTGTTGAATGATCAGATTTGATAGAAACATATAAAGGCAAAGCTGTTCTCAGACCTTGTCACTTCATAATCAGATTTTATTGTTTGTGGCCTTTAATGTGGAAAAGCTCAGTGACTGTACTGTAGAATTTAATGGAAGCTGGTTGTATATGTATTTTCTAAGCTATATTTTATTCAGATTTCTTTTTAAGCATGCACCGAGAAAGTCATGCTATATCCTGTGCCATGAATGCATTGACAATGTTTGGACAGTCATATTGACTAAGAGATGTTTAATACTTATTTCATTCAGCATTATAAACGATTGTCTGTATTTTATAACGTGCATATCTCAATACAAGGATGTACCTTTAATACAGTGTGTCTGCATTTGTTTCAGTTAATTAGTTTAATGGAAGCTGTTCTCATTCCTCTTGTGATTACAATCAAGTAACACTAAGAGGTGCTACATGCAACATTTTCAGGTGGAACAATTCGGCTTATTTCATCAGAGCATTCCCATTCATACTAGCTCATTCATACTATATACTGTATAATTCCTGCTATTGTAACAATGGCATGTGAATCAGTATGTAGTATGCATGTTTCAGACAGCTAGTAGCATGATCTCACTGTATAACAAATATGATTTTGTATTTTAATCCAGTTAAAAAATCAATGCAAATAAATAATTAATTAATGTATTTCCGTGCTTTTATGTTGTTATGCCAAATTCTGACCCTGCAGAATCAGGATGCAGAACTATTGTCACCAATTGTCTCTACAATGTGACCACAGACTGAGCCCATACATAGCCTAGGTGTACAGAGTCTGAAATGATCTCATTCTGTTAAAGAGGGACAGCCGTTTTAAAGTGTCCACGGCCACTTTGAATGTTTTGACATCCCATAGTGGACGTCAATCTAAATTATTATATATTTTTTGTAATTAATGGTAATCAGACTCCAGGTTTCCAAAAATCCCAAATATCCCAAATTTTTGCTGGAGATGATCGTATCAGAGTCAATCAAATCCAAAGATGCAGTCACCGTCTACATGCCCAAATGCATTGAGTTGCTGCCATGTGATTGGCTGATTTATATTTGCGTTAATGAGCTGTTGAACACAAGTGTTTGGTGTGATTGGATTGTTTAATAAAGCTCTTCAACAGGTTATCTCAAGAAGACAGATGCCATTTGTTCAAATGCAAACACTATAGGGAGTGTTTTACTTCATCTTCCAAATCAAACACGAAAGTCTTGTTCAAGCAGGCCAAAACATGTTCAAAAACAACTACAGAGCAAAATATCTCATAAAATGTCATTTTTGTTAAAGAAAAATACATTACATAGATAAATAATACAAACATACATAACTTTTATATTCTTCATAAAATCCTAATATGTCATGAAGTATAAGTAACTTCACATGTCTTCATATTTTAAGTGTACATGAATAGTGTTAGTTAACAGTCTTTGCATGAGCAAAATTAGGTGAAGATACAACAGCATTTTGAATCAGACAAATGCAACACAATATGAATTCCTTGAAGGCACATTAAATTAATTCATAATAGCCATTATTGTTTACAATATGTAATATAAGGCAGCAGAGAAGCTGGGAAATGAAACGCATGGGCTACATGTGTTTGGCTACAAAATATAAATATATATAAATATATATAGATATATAGATATATATTTAGAATAACATTCATTAAGTAAAATTATAATAATCATGTATGATAATACCCCAGACCGTAGTTTTTTCAGTGGTGAACAGTAACATTTGATCAGCTAAACTGAACCAACAAACAGTTAATACACACAGTAAAGCAAAGCAAGACCAGTTTAAAATAAATTATGTGTATAATGAAATAAAATCAGGCACATACAGTAGGCATTTTATAAAATAGTGTGTGGAAAAAGAGGGTTATTTCATTAAGAAGTCTAACCTTAAAGAAATAATCCCATGGCTCAGTGTAAACCACATAAGAATGGTTAATGCAGTTTGTTAACGGACAGCTGTGAATAAATTAATAAAAAATATAAAATGCATAAATCTCTTGTCTCAGGGGGATATGTGGGGGGAAAGCACTATCATTCGAATATACTCCAGGGTTTCTACTGATACAAAGCCATATGCTAATCGCTGAAGTAACCCTTTAACGGACAGCTGTGAATGCAGGATCTGGTGATACTGAAATAATGCTTGTGAAGGGATGCTTCTATAACAGCAGGCTGAATTCACTGGCTTTCGTGAACGTCGATGTCGGCCACGCCGTGCACCTGCGAGAGCTGTTTGCAGTCCAGAGACGCCACGAGCTTCCTCTTGCCGGCTATCGTCGGAATAAAGTGCTCCGTCACCGTTACATTGGCATGCTTGCCGACATCACTGAGGAAACATGGAAGAAAGAGAGATAAATGCAATGCATTCATTAGTGGGAGAAAAGAAAGGACTTCGTTACAGTATGACTATTCAAATAAGACACAAGCAATAAACTGAATCGATCAAAAAGATATACTGTAGGCCTGATTTCCCAGACAGGGCTTAGATTAAGCTTAATTCATTCATGCTTTATCTATGGGATTTACTTTTTGTTGCTAAAATAAAATTCCCATTAGAATCCTTCAGAATTCTTTCCAAAAGGTAAACTTCCATTGGAATCCTGCACATTCTAAATAGTTAGGGTGAATGATCTTGAATGTTTTTTTGAGGTACTTACCCCACTATGATGGGATGGAGGTCTCTCAGCCCCAGTCCTTCCACTCGGACCACCACATTGCGCAGAGTACAGGGCAGAGGATTCGTGAACGTGATCTTCGCGGACGTCTCCTTGCCCACATACGCCTTTCCAATAGGCTTTTGGAGAGAAGCAAAGCATATTTACAAACCTTTCATTTCTTTTAAATATGTAATAAAATATATACAATTCAATTAAAATTGAGGGTAAAATGCAGCTGAAGGTTCTGGATGTCTCACCTCAATTTGGAGATCAGGTGTTCGGAGCCTAAAGCTGGTCTGATTGGCCAAAACCTGCTGGGTCTCGGTGACCCGTCCAGACAAGGTCAGCATGAGCGCGGCCTGGTCCACCAGCTGATTCTGATACTGCTTGTAAGGCAGGATCCATTCAATGATCTTTTCTAAAAGGACAAAAGGACATAAGAGGAATCAGCAGTGATCATGAGCTTTACACAGCAGATACCACCGTATATACTGCCTATTTTACTAAAAACACTATGCAGATTAAACACATAAAATAATTATTAAAATGTTAAGAAATAAAACTATTTTTCTTCTTTGTTTATTTAACATTTAAAATAAAATAATACAAATAATAAAAAAAAATATTATTTAAATCATTAACATTTTATTATTTGTAAGAAATTTACAGTAGCAAATATGTATACATTTATTTACAGTAGTGCATTATTTTTTTTTCTTCAAATTATGTCACAACGTAAAATAAAGTATGCAATGATACAGTGACATGACATGCTTTATTCATCAAGTTGCATCAAGTTATTTCAGAAAAGGTTGTTCACCCTGAGGTTGTTCCAAACTTGTATGAATTTGTCTTCTGCTGAACACAAAAGAAGATATTTTGACGAATATTGGTAACTAGACAGTTGATGGCCCCTAAAAATACTATGGAAGTCAATAGGGCCTATTCAACTGTTTGGTTGCCCATATTTGTCGAAATATCTTCTTTTTTTTGTTCAGCAGAAGAAAGAAATTCATACATGTTTTAAACAACTTTTGGGTGAATAATTTCAAAAATCATTTGGATGATTTTTGGGTAAACTATCCTTTTAAGTTGAATTACAAAAATGGCTAAAACTGAAATAAAAATGAATGCTATTAGTGTTCATTTATCATATAATCAATATAAAACATGTTCAAACATGGTTTATGTGGCTTCATGTTAAATGTGGCAGGAAAGGCGTAGCAGAATGTATGAAGTATTTCATACATATGTAGCTAGTATGCCACGGGAGAGGATTTATGAATGCCAGTGATGCGACGCAACTGACATCGGTAGGTCACATGATAATGACAACACGGCAGATGCAGCACGTCCGGAATACATTCATGCTACACACATTCATAAACCGAGAAAATGCTTTTCTAGCATGGAGTAATTACATCTTTTTCTCGTGAGAGTATGCGATTTCGGCCTCGGCCTTTAACTCACCTTCCTGTGGCATGAGCTCCACAGTGAGCTTTTCCTTCTTCACCGTGTCCTTCAGCACGCCGGTGTAGTACATGACCGCCACCTGGCTGTGAAGGGTGGTTTTGCGGGGATGAGAGCTCGTGTTCTTCACCACGATCTTCAGCTGAGCGTCTCCTCCCATGCGTGGCCCTTCTCCATCCATCTTCACCTCCACCAGCACGTCCTCAGCAACGGGACTGGAGTAGACGTCGGGTTTACTGCCGTAGCGACAGGCCGTCTCCACAGCGATACGCTCCTCCTCTGAATCTGATAGGGGAAAATTAGAAATGAGATTACATTCTCAGACTTTCAGCACAGATCACAACACTTAGCTACCATACTAAATGCCATAAGCTGCTATATATATATATATATATATATGTATATATATATATATATATATATATATATATATATATATATATATATATATATATATCCATTTCCTTACTTTAAGTCAACTGTCTTATTGTTTATATTTTGTCAATGATGCCATAGTTTCCTGTGGGTGGATCTCAGTTAAGTTTAAAATACCCATTTGGACATAATAACAGGTATTTTGGTGAGAAGGCAGTGGAATGTTAAGCCAGTTAAACCGGGCACTGTGTGTTCTTGGCCGCATCTGTCCTGGCATTTGCCAGTAATTCATGCTCTATATTGTAGGTTGCTCTGGTAAGACTAAAACATGAAGTCACTGTATGGATAAATCTCACCTCTGTGAAGTTGGCAACTCAAAAATCTCTTTTGCGAAACATAAACAAAATCAACATTTGTGCTGGTTTGGTGTTTGAAATATGGAAAATTATTTTATGGGTTGTGTGATGTCACTCTCCACCCCATGTTGTCTAAATCAAACCGAACCGGTATTATTTGTTTGTGCTCGATTTATGCCGTTAAAATGAAATAACCAATATAACTGTGGATCTGTGACATCACTCTCCACCCCATGTTGTCTAAAAATTGTTCCAAACTGGTGTCATTCATTTGTGCTCAATTTGTAACGTTAAAACGAACAATACAATAAATGAAATATGTATATACATATGTATTTATATGAACACATTTGATACTGCATACATGTGTACAATTATGTATCTGTATTTCTAATTTTAATTTATTACAAATTATACATAAAAATTAAATAGTGAGATTCTGATTTCTATTTATTTACAGGTGCAAGTAATAATTTACAGCAATACATTTACAGTATTAAATCTGTATGTATAAATGTATTACTGTAGTAACACAAGTTTGGGTGCTTTATTTTCATAAATGTAAAAAATGTAGTGTTGTGAAATCTAACAGAAAAGTGTATGTACATACATACTGTAACAGACTTTTATTTTAGATGCAATTAATCACGATTATTCAATTTGACAGCACAATCAAAAAAAAAAAAGTTTGATTTTAAAATGTAATATTACATAATATGATTTCTTTTCAATTGCCATTTGGCTCTAATAAAATTTTCTTTGGGAAACTGAACAAGTTCCAATACAAATGTTCTAATTATATCATAATTTGAATACCACATTATTTCATCATATGTACATAATGGGCCTGTTAAAATGTGTGATATTTGCTTAGGGCCTTTATTTTACAGCCTGCTGTTGTCTTGTCAGGGCAAGGCACTGAGATTGATATTTGTCTGAAATTGTGCATGTGCGTGTGTGTGTGTCTCACCTTCAGGATATTTGTAAATGTTTGTGATGTCTACACGCTCATCGGAGCCAACAGCCTTGGTGCTGATGCAGTGTCCGACCGCTTTCTTCTCACTGTGGATTTGACTGAAGCTGCCGTCGAGGTTCCTCTGCCAGTAGATCTTATCGCTGTTCACCTGCACCCAAAAAAACAGCACAGGTTTAGAGCTGAGAATCCTTCAAAGAGACGTGACTGTCAAGATAAATGCAGGTTTCAAACTGGATTTTATAGAGGGTATAAAGAAAATATTTAACATGGATATCAGCATGTCGGGGCCGGCCCGTCCTCTAGGACAGGAGTGACATGACAGCAGAACATGATTCTATTGCGAAATTGTAATCTTTTGGTTGTAACCACAATTATTAAAAAGTAATTGAAATTGTAAATGTAAATGTTAGATGAATATTAATACAATTATATATACATGTTTTATTTTTTACAGGAAAAATAAGTTATCACCTATCTATGAGTCAAAACTGCATTGCAAAAAATACATTGATGCATGTAAAATACCGGTAAATGAAATACAAACATTATAAACTATGTGCGGGAAATGCGCTATACAAATAAATTAGGGTTCACTTCTCTCACCCAGCATGAATTCAAATCTGTGCACTTTGTGCATGTTTTGCGTGCTTGACATTAATTGCATTATATAAGTCGCATTATATTAGTTTCAGATGATAAAAAACAACCATATTTTATATTCTAGAAAATGTGATAACAAAAAATGAGAGCCCTTTTGAAAGTAATTGTCTTTGAATGTGCACTTTTATTTGTTTGCACTCATTTTGACTGCGCATTTTTGTTGAGACTGCTCTATGGATATGATGATAACTTCAACATGGACAGGTCTGGACTCACCTCAGCGAAGACAAACGGAGTGTCGTATTTCAGATAGACCTGTCCAGAGCGTACAGCGGCCAGTGACGCCGGGCCGCAGCGGAACGTCCCATGACTGGTTTCCTGGGGTGTGGAATCCACGGCCTGCCAGCCGCCCATACCCGGAGGCAAATCCGGACGGGCCATCCAGCAATCATTCCAAACATGGAAGTTCCTGAAGGAACAGAAGAAAACAGGAAATCAGGGATACAGAAAGAGCAATAAGAGAATGTGTAATGATATATATATTATCATCTTACACTGACCCACACCTAATATTAATTCTTCCATGAAAAAACACAAATGCTCACCATACAGAGTCAGAGTTAAGGTCGTGGATTGGTTCCATATTCTCATCTAAATACACGTCTGTTGTCAAAGAGACATCCGTATCATGGGCAGACTGGAAATTCGTTACGGAACGTGCAGGAATACCTAGACATCTCAATACTGGGACAGATACATAAAGAGAGAGAGAGTTATTCATCTGTTTGCAGAGATTCAATATAATATTATACACTATTTAAGTATTAAGACATTACTTTTATTCAGCAGAGATGCATAAAACTGATCAAAAGTGGCAGTAAAGGGTATTACAATAGATTCAATTTCAAATAAATATTGTTCATTGTTCTTTTAAACATTCTATAATGCATCACAGTTTCCAAAAAGATGTGAAGCAGAAACACAACACTGATAATCATAAATGTTTCTTGAGCAGTAAATCATCATATCAGAATGATTTCTGAAGGATCATGTGACACTGAAGGCTAGAGTAAAGGCGCTGAAAATTCAGCTTTTATTACAGGAATAAATTATATTTGAAAAGAGAAAAAAATATTTTAAGATGTAATAATATTTCACAATATTTTACTGCTATCTTTGATCAAATAAATGCAGCCTTGGTGCATTTCCACACAAAAAAGAAGGGTAGTGTGAATCATATCAAACTCAGAAGAGGAAAGAATGAGAGAAATAATTCACTGAAGTTGAGTTGTAACGAGTGCAAGTGTCGAACACTATTAATGTCTGAGTGTGGAATGAACAGAATGCAGACAGGAGTATTTTAAACTGACGTTCACTACAGGGGTGTTACTGCTGTTAACCGGGGTCAGCTATGAATGTCACAGCAGTAAAGATAGTGTGCGGCTGGTCACTCCGGATTCCGACGGCTGGTAGATTGTAAACAATAGCATATTTTGTTAGTCCTATGACATCACTGATATTACAATTTGACCATGTACTTCTGATGTGTAAAACGCCAAAAGGTGCAACCTTCGATAAACAAGACCGGTTTGGGAAACGTTCACTTGTTTAGTCTTTCAGATGTTTGTGAATTATGAAGTTACTAGTTGGCCAGTGTTTTTTTTTTTTTTTTTTAGGAAGTGCAAATTTTTTATGTTGCATTTTTTTGTTCCACTTTAGCACAATCAAATAAACCCAAGTATATATTTAGTTGGAGCTCAGCACTAACGCCTTTCCGGAACTAAAGTGTATTAAAGGGATAGTGCACCCAAAAATAAAAATTGGCCCATGATTTTTTCACCCTCAAGCCATGTTAGGTGTATATGACATTTTCTTTCAGACGAATACAATTGGAGTAATATTAAAAAATGTGCCGGCTAATCCAAGCAATATAATGTCAGTGAATGGCTGCCCAAAATTTAAAGTTCAAAAAGTGCATCCATCCATTATTAAAGTACTCCGCACGGCTCCGGGGGTTTATTAAAGCATTTTGAAGCGAAGCGATGGGTTTGTGTAAGAAAAATATCCTTATTTAAAATATTTAGCTTCCGATGGACCGCCGTCCAAATTTAACTTGTATTCAAAGTGTAACACCTCTCGTAACTCAAAAGCTTTCACTAGGTCTGACATCATCGTTGCACCAGTTACACTTTTTTCGTAAGCTTCGTAATAGAAGGTAGTATACCGGTAGCTAGATACACTGATCAGGCATTACATTATGACAACCTTCCTAATATTGTGTTGGTCCCCCATGGGCACCCTGACTGGTCTGCATTTTTTTTATATTAGATTGTCCACAGCTGAAATCCTGAATCACTAACCACAAGGACATGGTTATCTCTCCACACACACACACACCTGTGGTCGTGATCCCAGAAAACACCCAGCACTGCCCGTATTTGACGGGCGTTCCTCCTTCTTTGTGGTATTGCCTGAGGATTTCCACACTGCCACTCCAGGCCGTAGGAGATGTTCCACCCGCGTAATTCCCAGACCAGTTTCCCTCCAGAACGCCACGGTCATCCGGAGCATTGATCTACAACAGGGAGTCAGATTTCATTCAATGGTTTCATATTGTTCTCATAGAGAGATCATCAGCTGTGATTCATAAGGCACAAGTTTCTACTATAGAGGTTTGGGATACAGATATTAATACCACAGGTTATTGCACAGATTTAGCATATCACTTAAAGGTGGGGTAAGTGTTATTTCAAAACCGTTTTAGAAAAAGGACACGGGCCGAGTGGAATAACAAACTTGTAGCCAATCAGCAGATAAGGGGCGTGTCTAATAATGACGGAAAGAAAGCACTCGCTCTCGCTCTGAGCACGTCATTATTCAAAACACACGAGTCACACATGACGGACATTAGCCGAGAACTAGCCTTATATATGCTGCTTTTGCTTGACTATGCTCGTGTGTCATGTTTGCTTGTTTGTGATCGTATGGTCGTTCACTTCAGCGATGATAAAGACCCGTTCATTTCCACACCGTATGGAGCATCTAAATCTCCTCACTGTTTGTTTCAAGCGTCAGCTCACAAAATGTGTCCGACAAGTAACATACTATACTCCCAATATATGTTTGTTTCCTCTTTTCATGATCTATATAACCCTTATCCGGTCATAATTGTAATATGTCGTCAGCTGGACTGTCGTGCTTGTGTACTATCAAGTTGTTCATGAGAACGGTTTGTGTTTTTGTGATCGCTATAACTCTAATCAGGTCCGAATTGTAATATGTCGTCAGCTGGACTGTCGTGCTTGTGTACTATCGAGCTATTCATGTGAACGGTTTGTGTGTGTTTTTGTGATCGCTATAATAACTCTAATCCGGTCATAATTGTAATATGTCGTTAGCTGGACTGTTGGCTCGTGTACTATCGAGTTGTTCATGTGAACGGTTTGTGTTTTTGTGATCGCTATAATAACTCTAATCTGGTCATAATTGTAATATGTCGTCAGCTGGACTGTCGTGCTTGTGTACTATCGAGTTGTTCATGTGAACGGTTTGTGTGTGTTTTTGTGATCGCTATAATAACTCTAATCTGGTCATAATTGTAATATGTCGTTAGCTGGACTGTCGGCTCGTGTACTATCGAGTTGTTCATGAGAACGGTTTGTGTTTTTGTGATGGAAAGGGTGACTTTTTAATTAAATAGTCGACCTGGATTAGTAACAGGTTCTGCCATAGTCGTTGCCTGGGTTACGTATGTGTGGGGCGGAGCTATCAAAATAGGGGCGAGACCCTTTTGGGGGTAGGGGCGTGTTTGTTTTGGTGATTTGAAATATCAACAACGGTTACCAGAAAGCACTTACCCCACCTTTAAAGTAGAAATTAGTAGAAAAGAGTAGAACATTTTTATTGTAATTCTTTAGGGTTTTTTCATTCTTAATACTGTGCAGCTGCTTTCTTTAAAGGAATTTATTGTATAAAGTGCTATGTAAATTAACGTGACGTGACTTGACTGGAGTGCTTTGGTAAGATGTTTCGTTATTAAGAGGAAAACGCACAGCACATATTTACGTATTGAAACACCACTGGTCACCTTTTTTACTAGAGGCGTTCCATTAATGTTGGCAGACGAGTGGACTCACCATGGCAGAAATGACTCGGACCACACTGACAGGATTTCCTCTACCTGAGGGAGGAACCTCGCTATTATCCAGCACAAACAGACAGGCTTCCAGAATTCCTTCATCAAACTGTGAGAGAGAGACAAATCAGAGAGACAAAATTTAATTGGGTGCAGAATCTAAATGGTGCTGTCAAAACATGTTCAAAAAATGAACACTCCCCAAAACTGGCTTCGTTCAGTAAACAAATTCTGGTTGCAAAGTCAACACATATTCTGCTAATTTCACAGTAAAGGATTCCTCATTGTTTTTTCAATGCAATCCATAAAACAAACTAATCCATAAAGCAAACAGTGGTTTGGTGCTTTAAGGGTTGTTAAGATGGTATTTTCCTAAGTGGGAGGTTCTTTGCAAGTTGAACATCTTTAAAGTAACTAACTAGAACCAGTGTTGATATTGTTAACTAAAACTATTACAGTAACACTTTAGTTTAGGGTCTAATTCTCACTATTAATATTTGCTTATTAGCATGCATATTACATGCATATTGTTTATTAGTACTTATAAAGCACATATTAATGCTTTATTCTGACCATGAACCATATTCTATCATGACCACATTCTACATCCCTTAATCCAACTCAATTCCTAAACTTAACAACTACCTTACTAACTATTAATAAGCAGTAATTGGGAGTTTATTTTGAGGGTGACATTAAACTGAAATTAAAGATAAATATAAATATTACAAAACAACTAATGCAACTGACAAAAGCACATAACACAATTCAGAAAACTTCATGTAAAATAAGAACAGCTAATTCAAGCAAAACCCTAAATATTATAATAGTTTAGACATAATGATAAAATAACACTGACTGTTATATAATGCCGTGGAAAGGGACATTTTTCAGAGATAAAATATACCGGTATATATATTTTTTAAATAATGCAAAGTTTTATGGCAGGTCATTTTTTTGAAGTTGCATTTGTCATTTGTGGTAAAAAGTTAAGTTGGGACTCCATGTGTCAAATTGCTTTGTGTAAAGTATTTTTCAGCAACATCTCCACACCTGGCCGAAGTTCCACGTCCGAGCTCCGATCTGCTTCTCGGTGCCGTAGTAGATTCTTCCAGTATCATTTAAGACGTACTCCTTCAGCTCTTTCTCACTCTCCATGTACACCGTGTCCTCTGAGAAGAGAGACAAAGAGAGTCATGAGGGAGGATGGACACACAGTTCCAGGATTTGATACGGTGGTTTGGTTCAGTTTAAGGGAAAGCAGTCTTATAGAGTGACGTCATCAGCATCTGCAATCTGTTCGGCTGCCTTTGGAATGTTCCCTGTTTCTGCACCAGGGCGTGAACACAAGGGAGGTCAAAATCGGATGGGAAAATGGAGAGAATGGAGGCACTATAAAGTAACGGAAATGATAGTAGAGGACTGAAAAGATTACAAAATGAATGGAAAATTCACTCAGACATGCTGGAGAAAAACCAGTGTAATGGAAAGAGGCCTGGAAGAGTGAAGCTGTGAGACAGAAGAAGATCAGCAGGGTCATTCATACTCATGGGAGTCGGAAGCAAATCAAATGCGAGTGTGTGGGTCCTCCCCTGAACAACTTTACTGGAGTAGATTGTATTCTGGTGCCTTTCAATTAAACTATTAGTTTTATAGCCCAAAACGGTTAACACATATGGCAAGGTTTCCCAAAAAAATAACACGGCAACAAGAGTTTAGTAAGTTGTTTTGAACAAAAAGTCCTTCCTCCGCCAAGCAGTTTAGATAACTATTAGCGTTATAACAACTTAGTGTAACTTTAATTCAATGCTGCAACAAAGACTACATGATGTCTTTAACTCTTTCTCCACCAAACACGGAATAAAACTTTTGTTGTTGTTGTTTAAAAGAAGAGGGTCAGCTCTTTCTTTTGATTTATATTGCATGCTCAGATATTAATAAAACAAAATATTCTATGGGCTATTACATTTATGTGAAAATGGCCAAAAACCCTGGTGGTGGCTGGCAACTTTTTTTTTAAATACTGGCGGGGAAATAGTTAAAAGCAACAGGATGAAAGATTGCATGAAAAACCTAAACTTGAAAGCCTTGACAGCTAAATGAAATAAAACTGAAATAAATTAATTACATTTCATTACATTTTAATTTAAAATAAGAATTAAAGCATTTAATTAAAGCATTAAAGCAAAAATTTTATTTTTTAAAAAGTAAATATTAATAATAAAAATAAAACACACACACACACACACATATATTATATATATATATGCACAAACACTACGGTAACATTATTCTAAAATTAAAGACATGCCATTAATTAAATAGAAAATAAAAAGGAATTAAAAATATCAATAAATACTATAATAATACATCGAAATACTATGATAACATTGTTCTAAAATGAAATTCATGCCATTAATTTAGAAATATTTAAGATTTGTCTTAATTTTTTCCATTTCTCTATTCAAAATCTTTCACATAAAACATTTAGTTTTTTTAAATATTGTTTTAAAGGAGTCATGAATTTTGCAGTAACAAAACGATAAAGATGCCTCTGACGATTACACAACGTGTTGCATTGACATCGGTGTTATCCTAACATTAACAGAGACTGAACATTAAAGTTGATGCATTGCTGACTATATTGGATCCCAGACTTCTATTGAGAGTTTTGTAAAAATCAAGCTGATAAAAGAATACTTCCTAAATTGAATAAAGTTTCTGAGCTTGCCCAAACATTTATCTGAAACTCAGCTACACCCTGTTACTGAAGTACTTCCTTACATTACATGCAGAGTTACAGAGTTCAGCATTCAGGAATGAGCCAGCAACTTTCAACAAAAGCACAGAGCATAAAAATGTAGTGTTATAAAACAAACCAAGCTGAAAGAAGCCTGTAAAGAATGACAGGAAGGGGCCTGGAGTGAAAGAGTGGCCAAGGAGGGAGTGAAAGAGAACGGGAGAGGGGAACATATATTTGACATGTGAACTGCCAGATGAGGTGGGGCTGCACAAGGAAAGGCAGAGAAAAAAGCAGAGAGAGGAAAAAAAAATAGAAGATTACAGTGTTTTCAGTGAAAGGTGATTTGGCAGACCTCTCTTTTTCGTTAACAATCCTCTCTGGCACTGAAGCGCAGGAAAGAGTGCGCAGCCCGAACCACCAAACAAAACAAGCCGTAAAGAAGATCTATTATGCTTTGACAAAGTCTTGATTTTGTTTTTGGGCTCCACTAGAGTAAGTCTTCCTTTTTTTAATGTAAAAAAAAAACACATTTTTCACATGTTCTCCTTTGTTGGAGCTCCTCTCTTCCCAGTCTGTCAGTAACACTCTTTTAGTCTCTATGAAGCCCCTCCTTCTGAAAACCACAATGTGCTCCAATTGGTCAGCTGGATCAGTGTGCTGTGATTGGTTAAGAACTTTGAGCGTGTTTGGGGAATGTCACGCCCCTTTTAATAACCTGAGTTTCATCACACTACTAACTAACTCAACTAGGCCCTGCACCTTTATTTTTTTCTTCTGCAAGAACATGTTCAATCCTCCAGAGGACTGATGTAAGTCACTGGGCCACAAGCGGAAACTTGCACCTTCATGTTATATTGCATTAACATCTGCCTGTGCAATATTTTAGGCTAAATATATCAGCGTTTCCCAGACTTGCTTCAGTGGATGAGCACCTTGGCTTCTCATCAATGGATGAGTTTGGCTGCATGACGTGACATGACATAATTCATGAATGCATTGCATTCTCTGTGTTGATGCAACATGCGAAAGGATCATGAAACCCTAAAACTTTTTTTTTTATTTACAGGGATGAAACAATGATAGCACTCATTGTTTTTATTAAAGGGCCCGTATTATATGATATATACACGGTTGCTAGTTTTGTTTTTCTAGTTTTTGTCTCCTACAAAATATTTACAGGCATCCAAGGTCAAAAAATTGCAATATTAACTAGTTTCTCAGAGTGTCTAAAATGGTCTGATATTTCATAAATAATCAGCTCAGAATATCTCACATTGGAGTCTGTAAAAAAAACACAAAAACCCACAATGACTCTTGCCACTAGATGGCCTTATAACTCTATATGGAGCAAAAAAGCTGTTCCACTGGGTCCTAAAGTCATTTCTCCAGTTATCTCTTCAGTGTGCATTCAGATACATATGTCGACATTGTAAATGTTTTTTTGTTTGGTAAAGTTTAGTTTTAATTTTGAGTATTTTTTAGGTTTGTCTATGTATACTGAACCATGCCTTGCATTCCATTCCTTCCTAAAGGGGTCAAATTGACCCGTGAGGGACTGATTTGTTACTTTCTTTCATTTCAACCACATAAACTCCTCGCATCTAGTCAAATGTTTGTGTATTCATGATTCAAGTGCAACAAAAGTCCTAAGGTCTTGGACCTCTCCAACGAACACTCAATTTAATATTTTGTATAAAAAATTGATTTGGGGTCAAAATGACAAGAGGAATGGATTAGGAAAAACACTTGAACTTACATCATAGTGATAACAACTACCTAAAAGTAGAGCCCTGCACGGGCCTCAAATCTAGGCCCTAGCCCGGCCCGGGCCCGAGACGCTGAGGCCCTAGCCCGGCCCGTGTCCGACAGCTTATCAAAATTCTCGGCCCGAGTCCGACTAGAGCCCGTTTTTTTTTTTTTTTTTTTTTTTTTTTTTTACATTGTTGCAGCCATTAAAATAGTTCTGTTTTGTTTTTAATGTCAAAGTAGTTATTTTTCGTTTCGTTTCTTTAGTACGTTAATTTAGAAAAATGTTTAGAGCATTTTTTTGTTTGTTAAATTAAAGTTTTAATTTTTTTAAGCGACGACCAAAAGCGGCCAGCGGCCGACAGTGAGTTAACCGCATATTTAATTAATTTAGTCTCTCAAATCAACTCTTGACTTGTCTTGCCTATAATAAAATCCATAAAACACTTCAAGCATCACAATGTTAGTTAATTTCGCCAACTATTACCACCAGTAGCCTAAAAGGCATTTTTGACGAGCTGAGGCAGGCTGATTCTGCTCGCGGCTCTCGCAAACGGAGCTAAACAAATAAAATAAAAAAAGCACATGCAGGTTGTCTTATAGCCTACCTTACACCTACGCAAATGAATATAAATCCCATCTTCAATTCCCGGGGTATATGCTCATTTAACGGAGTATACAGCAACGGAAGCAAAAGATTAAGATGCATTTTATTCAGCAGTAGGGGTGTGCATTGGCACTGCCTTCACGATTCGATTCGATTACGATTCACCAGGTAACGATTCGATTCAATTCGATTCTACGATGCATTGTGATGCATCAAAATTCTACTGCACACAAAGCAAATTTTTCATCAGTCATGAGGCAATACAAGCAGATATTAAACAACAGGTTGTATTGGCTGCTATGTGTCTCCTGTATCTTTGACATAAAAGTTATTAAATAAAATAAAATGTAATTAAATAAAATAAAATAAAAATGCAATTACCCCTTAAATGCATGACTGTTTCACCAAACATTCTTACATATTCAGGTCGTTAGCGACCCAGATCTATATTTAACATGGATAGACCTCTACCTGTCGTGATAATATATAAAACTCCTGATTTTAGAGTAACAGCTACAGAAGAATAAAATAAAACCTATTTCGTTACCTTTTGGAGCTTGGAAGGATTCAGTTTGAGCAGATGTTTAATACCATCCTCATCTGTCCTCGTCAGAGCTCGTTTACCAGTTAATCAGCGTCTGCCTAATATTCGCGATCTCCAGCATATTCTCCAAACTCATTTTCAATGTCTTCAAAATCAATATTTTGATCACTGACAGCTTCTTGACCACATCCATCATCAAGAGACAGTGACACTAACATATGATTGTGTTTAGTACTTGCTTTCTGAAGTAAATCACTAACCCATTTCAAGTTTTGCAGATTATAATTATTGTTTCGTTTTCTGTCAGAGGTTACTATGAGTGAAACGTCACTTCATCATTGGGTATCAGACATTGCCACCTTGTGGAATAAAGGGGAATTGCACATAATCGATTATGGCACTTTGCCGCATCGATGCTGAATCGTTCATGCCCCGCATCGCGATGCATCGCCGAATCGATTATTGTTGACACCCCTATTCAGCAGCTTATTTCAGATTCAAATACCACATAAGAGAGCGCGACGCACTGGTAAGATAATGATCTCATTCATCTCATTCATTTTTATTGAAGATGATGGTGTTTTTGACTATCTTAGACTTATTTTAAGTTTCATTTACAGCCATTTGCGTTGGCTTGCATTAGTCATTTGCGGCGATGCGTGTTGCAGCACCATCATATCTATCTGACTACAACATATAGCCCATAAAACATTGTGACACATAATGACATAATGTTTGAAAGTCTGTAGGTTAACATAAATGCAGATAGGCCTAATTGTAATAATAAAAGACAACATAGCCTAATTATCGATTTTGAAATATTAAACCAGTCAATACAGAACGAATTATTCTGTAGCCTTTTGCCGTCAATACCATGGATATGGCATGGGCCGGCTACTGCCGAAGTTGTCTTTGCTGTATCAATAGGCAATATATTTATATTTAACATGAAGTATAGGGCTTCCCTGTACATTAATAGCACCAGACGCCCCGCGGATGACACGCAACAGAAACGCCATGCTCACACCACGCTTGCAGTGTGTCTCCGTGCTGAAGAAACGCGCGCTGCTGCTGGCGCGGACTCTGAACCTATGCTCTGAACACTGTGCGAGCCATCTTGACAGTCGCGTTAGCTATTATGGTCTCGTGTTGTTTCCACCAGCGCAGAACTCATTGTTCCTTTTAATTGATAAAATAAATATAAAACGAAGGAGAAGCCTATAAAAAGGCCCGAAGCCCGGCCCGCGTTTTAGGTATGACATGAAAATTGGCCCGAAGCCCGGCCCGAGGGGCGTAAAAAAGTCGGGGCCCGTCGGGCTCGGGCATAAATGCAGGGCTTTACCTAAAAGTACAGAAACCATCTTTTTAAAAATGATTTTAAGTGTAATTCAGTTTGGCTCACGTCCCATTTGTTTACATGGAGAGGGCGGGGTTTATGAGCTATACTGCATACAGCCACCTGGGGGCGATCTAAATGCTTTGGCTTTACTTTTCGGGACATGTGCGGCATATGTATTATGCATAAAATCGCATATGTTGAAAAGTCTTTTTGTCTTACCTTCACACCAGGGATTAAAGAGCATGTAAATGTCTTTATCGGGGTCGTGCGTGGTAGTTTCGCCCGTCTTCAGACATTGCGTTACGACGGTCAGCTTGTACTTTCCGATGACCGCGGTGGCGGGGGAGTTGACGGACAGCTTGACTCGGTTGATGTTCTGCTCCACGATCTTGGACTCCCAGCGTACATCCTGGAGTTCTTCCACCAGTGGTATGATGATATGCGTGCCCTTCGACACCAGTGGGAGCGGCCCTGAATGACGACATGGACGTGAAAAACATGCTTTGAGAAGAACGGGATGAATTTGTTTCTAAATCCAAAATTATTGGTAAATTATTACACGAGGGAAGATTCCAGTCAAATCCAAATAAACTAACTATGCTGAAATACTGTGATTCAGTCACATAAGGTCAGCCAAAGGAGTTATCTGGTAATAAAACACGTAAGACTTGCACAAATGAAACATGGTCCTTCCTTTTTCAATTCCTGTTCTTTTTTTGTAGAGGACATCTGTGATTTATTAATAACTAAAAAAAAGTCATGCATTTAAATATTTATGTGTCAGATGTGCAACGTGAAAATAGCTGTGTACGAAAAATAGTGCACATGATGTTAGCAGAAGGGGAAAGTCAAAAGTTCCTTTTACTTTTTGATGAAAAACTACTTCCATGATCCAATCAATAGTTTTTTTTCCGGACATTTTTTGGGGGTTGAATATCCTGTTTCGAAATAAATTTGGAAGTGATGGATTGCGAATCTGAGCACGAGTTATCTTGTATCAGCGTGAAGTGGTTTTACTGCTTATCTTTCACTCCCTAACTTCCTATCTCCTCAGAAGAGGTGAGCTGTATCATTGGGTGTGGATTGAGAGAGAGATTTCAAAACCACAGATGTTTATCAGAGAGATGAACACATGGCTGAGATGAGCACTCCCGCTGTGTTCAACCCAAACAGTAGAAAGAAAGACTATACTTCAAAGAATGTATTTGTAATAATGTATGTATTTATAGTCATCAATAAGGTATTAATGACTATAAAAACACCATTGAATATTTCCACAGTTATTGGCCAGGAAATAATATACAGTTCAATGAACTCTGGTTGACTGCTCGTGGGGCATGTTGTCACAGGGGGAATTTGCTGATTATCGACTGTTATGACAAAATTAGGAATGCACCGAAATGAAACACCAGGATGCATTTAGCTGAAAACTGAAAAGATGCACTATCAAAGATGCATCTATCTATCTATCTATCTATCTATCTATCTATCTATCTATCTATCTATCTATCTATCTATCTATCTATCAATCTATCTATCTATCTATCTATCTATCTATCTATCTATCTATCTATCTATCTATCTATCTATCTATCTATCTATCTGTCTGTCTGTCTGTCTGTCTGTCTGTCTGTCAAAGACTTTACTTTATGTTTGAAACCGACATACAAAATAGAAAAGCACGGGTTTATGCGACTTCCCTTCCCGCTCACCTGTCTTCAGCTCCAGGTGAAGTTTATCTGTGTTTGGGTTGAAAGGTCGTGAGAGCTCGAGCTCTATTTGAAACGTCTGTCCTCTGCGGATGATGAGCTGGTCACCGTAGTATTGATCCGTGTGATGCTCCTTCTTGTTGGGATCAGATTTCCGGCTGAGCAGATCGACAGAACGCACCGCTAGAGACAGCTCTGATGGGAGAAGGTGGAGAAAAAAGATTGAGTTTGAGGAGCTTCTGATGACGTTTTTTTGTATATGTCTGTCCGAGGCTGAGCTTCTCACCGGTTAGCTCTGTATCACCGCTGGGAGGCACTGGAGATACCGGCTCTTCTTTTTCTCCATTATCGACAACCACACCATCCGTTTCAGGGGTAAAATCATACGAGGTGCTCTGTTTCCGGATGCAACACGGACAAGCCTTCCGTAACCAACGTCGACATCCGCTCTCGTCTTTCTTCACTTTGGTCTCTGCGTTTTTCTCAGGGACGGCCCGACCATTGCTTTCAGAAACACCGTGGAAACGGCCGACAGCGGAGTTATCTCGGATTGACAGTCTTTCTCCTGGCATCCTGAAAGACATCATACAAAGAAATTACATGGAAAATGAAAGAATTGATGCAAGTGGGAAGAGCAATCTGCGTTCCTCCAGTGTTGTTAAAGTAATTGCCTATTTGGCTGTGAGCTGTAAACTTTAACATGCTGCTTACAGACAGTAATTTCCCAGCATTGCTTCCACCACCAGATCTGTTTCAGATTGCAATTGCCAAATAAACATCCCTGATTATTCACAAAGGATCAGTGATCAGCCATTTTTTGGTGCAAAATAGATTAAATCAAGAGTAAAAGAAATGCTGACGTTGCATGTGCGTTCTGTCCCAGTGACGCGGAGTAAACACTGAAAATGAGAACCATGTGTTTTTGTTTTTCCTCCGAATGGCCTTGTGCTCTCCCTCCATCTCCACAACATGTTTTCTTCTGTTTTCTCAAGACATTTCTCACAATTACCAAATTCCAAGCTCTCAACAACTAGCCGCCACTCATTCCTTAAAGTTTAATAAACCAGACACGTCTCTGCCATAGTACCTGCTCTCCTCTTTAACAGCAGCTTCTCCTCAACAGCAAATTGACTTTTTGTAGTATTTTTTTCATTTTTCTATTTAATCCCCGATAATCTGGCTTTTGAAGCTCCAGAGGAGGCAAAAAACGTCTCAACAGATATAGCTCAATAGCTATGTTTCTATCCACCTGTTTTTATGTGCATTTTGAGATTTGGCATTAAAAAACTGGATCTAAATCTAAAATGGATCTAAAAAAGTGCATAAAAAAGTATGTGCTCAATTGAGGCAGATATGTTTTATCCGATAAGAATATGCGTGACGGAAACACGTACTATGGCAAACTTTTATTCATTTGCAGGATATGAATTCTCGATATAAACAATTGAATTTCAGCTAGTAAAAACTCTAATTCTTAATATCGTAATTGTATTTTCACTAGTGAAATGCCACAATAGGCATTGAAATTCAATTCTTGATATCAACAATTCATTTGCCACTAGTGACAATGTTATTTTCTGATATCATCAATGTGATTGTTACTAAGAAAGCCATTTCAGATATCTGAAATTATACTGATATCAGGAATTGAATTCTTGAACTGCTATTCGTTGATATCAAGAATTAATTTGAATGGCAGTCTATGGTGACATCTCACTAGTGACAATACAATTGTTGAGATCAAGAATTCAAACCATGTTAATGAATCAAAGTCAAAACAGCTTGCCATACATGTACCAAAAAAATACCTCTGGACTTGGATAACTGGACTAACAGCATTGCACAGCATTTCAAGTGTTGGTCATTCTGAAATTCCTGAGCCAAAGTCCGTCACCACAATGATTTGGTTAAATCCTTCCCAGAAACGTCTCATATGATTACATTCCCAAACACCAGTGACCAGCATCCAAACACAAGATGACATGACAGCGTTTATTGCGTTTCATCTGCACGCTCTGAGTCATTTATGATGTAGGGGGAAAAAAGAGCCACAGTGGCTTCCCCTAATGCAGCAACTTCCATTTTTATTACAGATATTTTGTGCCAAAGTCCCAGGAAGTTACCGTTTGTTCTCTTGGAACAAACACATGGGATGGAAATGCTGCTTTATTCGCAAATGTTTTATGCGATATTCCCAGTTTACGGATACGTTAAATTCGCAAATTTGAATGGAAACAGCTAAAAAAATATTTGATTCATCAGCATTTCTTCTTTAGCTTGCTTCCTAATCGATTTTGCTGATAAATCTGGCATTGTATATTATGAATATTATTGATTCTGACGAATTTCTTTAGTTCCTTTTATGCAAGTCATTTTGGAAATTTAATGTTTCAAATGTCTGTGATCCAAAGTCAAAGATTTCAAAACATAAACTCAACAAATGATCTGATCTGCTATCCACATTCACTGTATAGCTTTATAGTCCTACTTTTCACTATTAACTCATCTGACTTTATTTTTTCCTGTTCTTTCTCAGAAAAATGGTGATATGTCAACAAAACATAACCAAAAGCTCATTTAAGTCTCTTTAGCTGTGAAATACAGTAACATTTTAAAATATTTAAAAGAGGTGTAAGCATTTTCAGCCATTTCGCTGACTTCCATCAGATTTAGCCACTGAATTAGACCTCCTTTAAACACATGTTTGCCTATGTTTACTATTTAGCCAAAAAATGTCCACCGGTTTACCAGTTTAATACCGTCAAACACACACTTCTGCTCATAGGTTTGAAGCTGTATATGTGATCATGTGCCGCACAAGAATGTGTGCAATGCAGATCTGGATGACTGTGTCACTGAAGTCTGCAGACTGTACGCCATTAACACTACACTAGAGGACAAACATGAATGCAAATAACATCTGCTCTGACATGTTTTATACAATTAAGATATATGTATTATATACTACATGACAAGATGAGGTTAAACTGTGATGTCTTGAGAACTTCCACAAGGCACGATAAGTCGCCTCCGGCTTAAAGATTCTCGGAAGAGCCATTGCTCATTCAAAGACTTTATTCAAGCAATTCTCTGTGTTCAACCACTGAGCAGCCCAATTTTTACACAAGCCTCAAGAGGTCACGACCTCTACGGCCCTGTCCAGGCACAAAGTGAGACAGCACTGAAACGGGTTATATCTGTCTAGGAAGAAGAATCTGCTTAATGAGTATTTCAGATACTAATAGTATCTAGACTAGTAATAGACATAATAGTCAGAAAACATATTTTTGTAACGGAACGTTTATTATATATATATTATAATATTATATTATATATTATATATAAAGCTTTTATGGCCCATAAGAATACGGAAGAAAAAAAAAAAAAAAATTTAAACTAAGCACAAATATACTATTTGATGCAGTTGCTCATATTCATATGGCTGAAAAAAGGTAAGAAATTCTGATCAATGAGATATTCATATAGCAAACTTGCAAGATTTCAATATTATACAGCAAAAAGATATTATATGGAAGCTTGTTTCCACCACAGAATACAAATATTTATCTCACAATTATGACTTTATAACACGCAATTGAGAGTTTATAGATCTATAAATTTGTAATTGCGAGTTATAAAGTCAGAATTGCGAGATATAAACTGAAGTTATTCAACTTTATTTCACGCAATTCTGACTTTATACCTCACAATTACAACTTTATAGATGTAAACTCGCAATTGTGAGATAAAAAGTCACAATTTTTTTTTATTGTTTTATTCGTTGGCTGTTCTCCACATTCATTCAATAGCTCTATCCTCTTACTGTATGTTGTGACTTTGTTTTGGTGAAACACTTTTGCTGTGCTTCAGTTAAGCATCCACAGTGTCTGAGAACTAATTTAGGTCTCGTGAGCTATAAAAGAGCAACCTCAAAGCGCCACACTTTTCCACTGGTTGTTGCGTATAATGAGATACCGCCGGGATTTACGGATGTTTAGAAGGAATCCTACATGTATACATAGACAGCTATGATCAGAATGCTAGAATGCAAACTCCAGCCGGACCTCTCCGATGCAGGACAGGGTTTCTCACACATCTGCTCACACTAAATCAGGATTCACTGTGACCCATGACCCAGCTGTTAAATTTAAATAGGCAAATGCTTAAGAGTCTGTGATTGGATCATTATTGCAGAGACTATTATGTGCCCAGCTTATTATATTAAATATAAATAGCTACGTTTTTTGCACAATATTGCTGTTTTTGCTGTTTCTAACAAATAAATGGCACTTTCTTTCAAAAATCTTTTGGTCTTGGAAACGCCCACTTTTTGTATAATGTGTATGAGGGCTAAAGTATCTCCAGAAGCTGGTCTAAAGCCAAAGATAGAGCGAGCAACTGGCAAATATGTGCACATGAGAGCGGCGGCTACTCCACTGAGCTGTATTTAGATTTTAAAGGGATAGTTCACCCTCACACCCCACAAAAGCTAATTTTATTGTCATTTATTCACTCTAATGTGCCCCTTTTTTCTTCTGTAAATCACAAAAGGAGATACTAAGCAGAAAGTTGACACTGCTTTTTTCAGTACAAATGTAAATACATTAGTTTTGTGTAAGGAACAGACTGATATTTCAATGTTATACACTTAAAATCTTCTCACTCGGCCTGTCGTTCTGTGCAAAAGAGCCGTCTCTTTTAGCATTCCACAAATCATGCAGATTTGTAAAGGTAAGTAAATGATTTTCGAGGGAACTATTTGACAAAAGCAGTGCACACGTGTGTTTGTGTGGGATCTTAGTGTATCTTGGTTTACACACACAAGTTTTATATGGAATCCAATTATTTTAATTTCACACCACAAGGCACATTTAAAGTGACAAACGCCCAACTCCGATACTACGGATCCGTCCGAGACTGTTACACCTGGCAACAGTGATAAACATGATGAAACTAAACAACTGAAGGCACAAGGTCTCACACCTAATGAAGTCATCATGTGACACGCCTTCATTCATCTCCTTAATACTTTTATCATTTCCATGATGCAGAAAAAATGACAGGCTTATAGTAGAGCATGACTTGACATGCTGTTCTTGCATCACAGCAAATAGATATTTTATATAATTTACTGTTCTAGTTCATCAAAGCACAAAAGCATGATGTTCTAATGATGTTTATGCAAATGTTTCTATATGAAAACATTATTTATGAAAAAAAAAATCTTGGTTTTGCAAAGTTCAGGAAACCATTGTATCCCTTCCCAAACATTATAGGAATGTTACATGATCATTCTGTAACAAGTATTAACATTTCAAAAATGTCTGTCAAATGTCCAACAAAAACAATTGCATAAACCATGTACAAAAAAATGTTGTGCTGACGTTTTGAAAACATTATTAAAGGCCAGATAGCTTCTGTTCTATTAATGTTCCAGGAAGAACGTTGCCAGAACGTTATCCAGAATTTTGAGGATGTTCCCTGTTAGCTGAATACACCTAGCATCCAGGGTGGTTACCCTAGCAACCACATATCATACACCCAAAACAGATTTATTTGGATTCTATTTGCCCCGCTGTGGTTCACATCTGATTGATTGTTGATTTTGGCCATCAAAACCATACCCTTATTGTTGGAATGCATCAGGGCAGGAAAGGGTAGATCCGATAAGACTCAAGCACTCCCAACCTGCAGCAATAAAATGACTTCACCTTTCCCTTCCAGCACCTTTAAAATGTTGCTCAGCAGCTCCCTATTCTGTTTATGGAGGACTGAACAGACCATTCAGAACATCCACCCATCAGAAGCTTTAGTTTGATGGGAGAAGATCTTACCCTATGTGTTTATAAAACACATGCATCTTAAAGGAAAAGGTCACAGAAAACAAATGATAATTATCTCATCATGTCCATCACTTTATCCATTTAAATGAAATGTTAGTCTGAGATGTCATTAGTTCATAACTCGACAGATGCTAAACACATAAAAGTTCATGTTTACCGCCGTCGGTGGAGTCATGAGGAGAAGAGCACATGATAGCTAATCACACCAACCACTTATGTGGAATACACTAAAACCTTGTTTGACTCAAATAGATGTCCAAGAAAAAAATCTTGAAAGCAGCAACTTCAAGAAATTGGACTAATAAGTAGTAAAAGAAATATGACAAAAGAAAAAATAGCCTTAATCTGTCTCATTCATTTATACAGAAACCAGGGGAGAGTTATGGAGAGATGCAGATGTTCTCAGGTTCTGATGAACTGAAGTATCTGAACAATGTGAGGAGCTTACAGTTTAGCTCCCCACCCTTATCAAATCAGAAACATCTGGAATCCATAAGCAAAAACATCTGGAAAGCATGCAGCGTCTAGTAGCTTTAACTATGTTTCAAGCAAAACAGGAACACATATCCTAAAGTAGATCCAAAAATAAAATAAAATGTTATATATATATATATATATATATATATATATATATATATATATATATATATATATATATATATATATATATATATATAAGAAATTAGTGTAATTTATGGTAAAGTATATCTGTTCAAATGCTACATTTTTCTCAGAACTTCGAACGAACTTCACTTAATTCTTTTTTGCTCAATGACTTGATATATTTTGCTATACACTTAAATAACATTCAAACACGTTAAGTGTGGCGTCAGTCCAAATACATGATCTATGCATTGTATGTCCTTAAGGCATATTAGACCAGTAGCCTACATGAATAACGGTGGCTTGTAACTTGTGGTTTTAGTTTCTCAGTTCTAAAAAGTTCACACATAAATCCCCCAAACGACATTACAAAGACCTCGTGAAAGTGCGACGGGTCACTTTAATAAACATCAACACACGCTGTTGTAGTTTCTATAATTATGGACGATATTCTGATCTTCAGAACCTCAAACTTTGGAACGGTCGGTTCGCGCGTTCTGAACGGCGCGCGAGTTCTTCTGCACAGATCAAACGACACTGAACGCGAGGAAATAAAAAAGTTTCTCCTTACTTTTGTACACTGGTTTTCTTCACAGGATAGCGATAGTGTTCTTCAAATGAGTGCAGCACGCGCAAAACTGGCAGCAGGGTCAGATCAACACTGACTGTACTAAGACATGCACATATAAACCGAGAGTTCAACGCCCATCAAAGACGCCCACCCCCGAAATCACGTGTCTATATCTATCTATCTATCTATCTATCTATCTATCTATCTATCTATCTATCTATCTATCTATCTATCTATCTATCTATCTATCTATCTATCTATCTATCTATCTATCTATCTATCTATCTATCTATCTATCTATCTATCTATCAATTTTATATAGGAGTTCAATTGGTCAATGTCATAAATTAGTGAAATTTTCTAAATATCAATTATTTATTTGTATCACTCTTATTGAAGATTGTAATCTAGTCTTTATATAAATATAAATATCTCAATATAAATATCTTTGATACTCCTACTGTTTCTAGAATATGTCTGAGTTTGAGTTTTAAATGACAAGTTATAAACAGAGTGGTGAATGGCACAGTGGTGAATGGTGATGGTTTATGAATCGACATTTTGGATAGGAACGCTATTACCAGTCTTGATATTTAACTTTATTCTAGAAGTCCCCATCAATTTAAAGTGGTTTTTTTTTTTTTTTGCCTTTTAGTATGAATATGTTAGTCTTACTGTTTACATGTATATGTAACAAGGACACTGTGAAATAAAGTGCACCTTTCACATTTAGAAGATAAGTGTTCAAATCAAAACTTGCAGTCTCTCACTAATATGGATTCATGATTTTGATGGCATCACTCTGCACTTCAGCTTCAATTCAGATTTTCTATCCAATCAAATGCTCTCTAGATTCTGAAGCCCTACATTACAAATAGATGCTGAAGCTGCAGCTGAAATCGGTCACTTGTTCACACATTTAATTTTCTACATTGTGAATGGCACATAGTGCACTATATAGGGGATAAGGAGTTATTCAGACAGTGTAAATACGCTTTACATTGGGGCGAATGAAGTCTGGTTTTACTTTAATGTCACGTGAAGCGTCGCAGCCCAGGTCCAGAGACACGACAGCCCAGAGCGAATCATGTGATCGAGTCGGTCCAGAGTCACGACAGTACAGAGCGAATCATGTGATCGAGTCTGTCCAGAGTTACGACAGTACAGAGCGAATCATGTGATCGAGTCGATCCAGAGTCACGACAGTACAGAGCGGATCATGTGAACGTCTCGGTCCAGAGTCAGGACAGCACAGAGCGAATCATGTGAACGTCTCGGTCCAGAGACACGACAGCACAGAGCGAATCATGTGATCGAGTCGGTCCAGAGTCACGACAGCACAGAGCGGATCATGTGATCGAGTCGGTCCAGAGTCACGACAGCTCAGAGCGGATCATGTGATCGAGTCGGTCCAGAGTCACGACAGCTCAGAGCAGATCATGTGATCAAGACGGTCCAGAGTCACGACAGCACAGAGCGGATCATGTGATCGAGTCGGTCCAGAGTGACAGCACAGAGCGGATCATGTGATCGAGTCGGTCCAGAGACACGACAGTACAGAGCGGATCATGTGATCGAGTCGGTCCAGAGTCACGACAGCTCAGAGCAGATCATGTGATCGAGACGGTCCAGAGTCACGACAGCACAGAGCGGATCATGTGATCGAGTCGGTCCAGAGTCACGACAGCACAGAGCGGATCATGTGATCGAGTCGGTCCAGAGTCACGACAGTACAGAGCGAATCATGTGATCGAGTCGGTCCAGAGTCACGACAGCTCAGAGCGGATCATGTGATCGAGTCGGTCCCGAGTCACGACAGCTCAGAGCAGATCATGTGATCGAGACGGTCCAGAGTCACGACAGCACAGAGCGGATCATGTGATCGAGTCGGTCCAGAGTCACGACAGTACAGAGCGAATCATGTGATCGAGTCGGTCCAGAGTCACGACAGCTCAGAGCGGATCATGTGATCGAGTCGGTCCAGAGTCACGACAGCTCAGAGCGGATCATGTGATCGAGTCGGTCCAGAGTCACGACAGCTCAGAGCAGATCATGTGATCGAGACGGTCCAGAGTCACGACAGCACAGAGCGGATCATGTGATCGAGTCGGTCCAGAGTCACGACAGCACAGAGCGGATTATGAGATCGAGTCGGTCCAGAGTCACGACAGCACAGACAGGATCATGTGATCGAGTAAGTCCAGAGACACGACAGCCCAGAGCGGATCATGTGATCAAGTCGGTTCAGAGTCACGACAGCACAGAGCGAATCATGTGATCGAGTCGGACCAGAGTCACGACAGCACAGAGCGGATCATGTGATCGAGTCGGTCCAGAGACACGACAGCACAGAGCGGATCATGTGATCGAGTCGGTCCAGAGACAAGACAGCCCAGAGTGGATCATGTGATCGAGTCGGTCCAGAGTCACAACAGCACAGAGCAGATCATGTGATCGAGTCGGTCCAGAGTCACGACAGCACAGAGCGGATCATGTGATCGAGTCGGTCCAGAGTCACGACAGCTCAGAGCGGATCATGTGATCGAGTCGGTCCAGAGTCACGAAAGCACAGAGCGGATCATGTGATCGAGTCGGTCCAGAGACACGACAGCACAGAGCGAATCATGTGATCGAGTCGGTCCAGAGACACGACAGCACAGAGCGGATCATGTGATCGAGTCGGTCCAGAGTCACGACAGCACAGAGCGGATCATGTGATCGAGTCGGTCCAGAGACACAACAGCACAGAGCGGATCATGTGATCGAGTCGGTGCAGAGACATGACAGCACAGAGCGGATCATGTGATCGAGTCGGTGCAGAGACACGACAGCACAGAGCGGATCATGTGATCGAGTCGGTCCAGAGACACGACAGCACAGAGCGGATCATGTGATCGAGTTGGTCCAGAGTCACGACAGCACAGAGCGGATCATGTGATCGAGTCGGTCCAGAGACACGACAGCACAGAGCGGATCATGTGATCGAGTCGGTCCAGAGTCACGACAGCACAGAGCGGATCATGTGATCGAGTCGGTCCAGAGTCACGACAGCACAGAGCGGATCATGTGATCGAGTCGGTCCAGAGACACGACAGCACAGAGCGGATCATGTGATCGAGTCGGTCCAGAGACACGACAGCACAGAGCGGATCATGTGATCGAGTCGGTCCAGAGTCACGACAGCACAGAGCGGATCATGTGATCGAGTCGGTCCAGAGTCACGACGGCACAGAGCGGATCATGTGATCGAGTCGGTCCAGAGTCACGACGGCACAGAGCGGATCATGTGATCGAGTCGGTCCAGAGTCACGACAGCACAGAGCGGATCATGTGATCGAGTCGGTCCAGAGTCACGACGGCACAGAGCGGATCATGTGATCGAGTCGGTCCAGAGTCACGACAGCTCAGAGCGGGTCATGTGATCGAGTCGGTCCAGAGTCACGACAGCACAGAGCGGATCATGTAATCGAGTCGGTCCAGAGTCACGACAGCACAGAGCGGATCATGTAATCGAGTCGGTCCAGAGTCACGACAGCTCAGAGCGGATCATGTGATCGAGTCGGTCCAGAGTCACGACAGCACAGAGCGGATCATGTGAACGTGTCGGTCCAGAGTCACGACAGCACAGAGCGGATCATGTGAACGTGTCGGTCCAGAGTCACGACAGCTCAGAGCGGATCATGTGATCGAGTCGGTCCAGAGTCACGACAGCTCAGAGCGGATCATGTGATCGAGTCGGTCCAGAGTCACGACAGCTCAGAGCGGATCATGTGATCGAGTCGGTCCAGAGTCACGACAGCACAGAGCGGATCATGTGATCGAGTCGGTCCAGAGTCACGACAGCTCAGAGCGGATCATGTGATCGAGTCGGTCCAGAGTCACGACAGCACAGAGCGGATCATGTGATCGAGTCGGTCCAGAGTCACGACAGCTCAGAGCGGATCATGTGATCGAGTCGGTCCAGAGTCACGACAGCTCAGAGCGGATCATGTGATCGAGTCGGTCCAGAGTCACGACAGCTCAGAGCGGGAGTCGGTCCAGAGACAGGACAGCTCAGAGCGAGTCAGTGCAGACCAGAAAACGTATCGGATCTGTTTGAATTCTGCAAAGAATGTTATACTTTAAAGTGACACTCTGGCCAAGCTGTGATATAAACTAAACACTATTGGTTATAACCCTCCAAAACAGTTTAGTGCAAACTCCGCCCCACAGCTGTTACTAAAGATTGCATTGGTCATGTCAATCAGCCCTGATTTCCAATGCTATGACAAATGCTTAACCCTAAACCTATCCTACACCCTTAACCCAGGGTCATTTCTACAGTCATATATTACCTCCAACATACACACCGAGCAATGCTATCTGCCCACTTCACAGCGTGATTTCTCGACTGCCACAAATACAGCCCTAACAGAACACAGATTTGTGCACTTTTTACTGTACCTGTTTTTTTATTTGGCCTTTTTTATTTTAGCTTTATTGTATGGTTAAAAAGCGTTACCTTGCCAAACATTGACCGAGCACTTTATCGAATGGTGTTGTTGAGCACTCCAAGCGCAAACATTATTAAAGTAATTTACATTACTCTATGGCATATAGGAATCGGACTGACAATTCTCTGATCCAATAGTGTGGGGGAACTAGTGGGGGTGGCAATAACACCCTCCACACACAAAAATCTAGTGCCAGATATGCACTCATTTTTACTTTAATCCAATGACAATTGGATGAATCAATAGCGCATTTCTGTGGAGACTCCGCCCGTTTTGGCGGTTCTGCCCATTTTTGAAGTTCACAAACAGAATAATTCTGCAACTTTCGGGCCTTAAATTCTTTGAAAAGACTGGGTTATCTCACAAAAACAATAATTTCCCATTCTGCTCTAAGAATAGTGCACAGGAAGTGAAACTGCAAAGTGCAAACTACGCCCTTTCATAAAGATCTATGTGCTTTTAGGTTTGTTGGTTCTAACAACACCAGGGTACAAATTTTACAAATCTTATGCAATAAGAAACAAAGCAGTGTGTTTTGCGTTCTATCAAATTTAATATATAATTTAACAAGACCACATCCACAATCCACAGGCTGAATTGGACTATCAAAAGCAATTTAATCAAGTTTATCTTTAAGACATCATAAAATCAAAATGAGACTTTTTTGTCTTTCCATGTATAAAAGTGTTGACTTTGACTAAATAAAATTGTATAAAACATGCCCTTTTAAAATCCACCTTCTCTTCACGGAAAATATACCAAGATCATTGATGTCATCATCCTGAACTCAGAGGTGTATCAAACACAGAAGTATAATTTAATTTAATTATGTGAATGTGAATTAGGATTTTGTTTTTGTTGTTGTTGTTGTTGTTGTTGTCTGCTCTTTTTTAAGGTTTATGATACTTTTTGGAATGTGCAGCATTTTGTTTTACACAAACACAAAGTGATGAGAAAGCTGGCAGAGGTTCTTGAGGTCAGTGGAAACTTTTGCAAGTACTGTATGTGGTTTCCAGTAAAAATAATTTCACTGTAAAAGAAAAACTCAGAGTTCATAGTTACACAAGTGCCTGACTAATACATACAATGTTATCTCTCATTCTTAATATTGATTGGTCAATGGCATCATTCTGCGGTTAAATACTTTTGTATACTAAACTTTATTTTGGACTTGTATTTCTGAGACTATAGTTTCATGTTTCTCATACCACTTGTGTCACAGTAACTTTCTTCTATATAATAAAAAATATATTTTTGCATGATACATGAAGAGTACCCACGGTTTCTTTTGCAATGTTGCCTATGACCTAAAAGAGAGAAAAAAGACACGTCATAGCTTTGACGTCAAGACAAAATACGTTTTGCAACTTTTCTCTGCTAAAGAGCTCAGGAAATGTGTGAGGAGTGATTTATTACATAACATACAGAACATTTCATTGGTTATGACTTCATAGTGTCTGTAGTGGGGTAAAATGAGGCACGTCCAAATGTGTCAGCAGGATGAAGCATGTGAAGGCGTGTCTTGTTTTTTTACTTATCTGAACAAAAATCTGTTCAGAAAAAGCGGTTAGGAAATACATCATCATGAGCGGTGTAATTCATCCAGTCTGATTCATCCATTAAAGCATCCGTTTCTCTAATCTCACAATCCAACCCTACCCATTTCAGATCACAGAGTACAATACTAACTACAACTAAACTGAGTTGGGTTTACTTTAGGAATGTCGAAATGGTAGATGTTGTTCCGTGTGAAAACTTTCATTAGCTCTTGCTGATACCAAGGGCAGGGTTATGGTGGGGTCTGAGCGAATGCTGAAGATTCATAGAATGAGTATTACCATCCAGACACAAGCCCAAACTGTCCAGGAGAAACACTGATCTTGAAACATGGAGTGCCCTCTACAGGCAGAGACCATGCTCTAATTGTCTCTCTATGTTCGGTTATGACTCTGCGGTCTTTAACTCTGCTCCTGGAGACCCGCTGGCCTGAAAAGCTTACATTCAACCTTGTGATTTTCAAGCAATCCCAACGAGCTTGATTAGCCAGTTCAGGTGTGTGGAACTAAACTGGATGAGCAGGATTGAAGACCTCTGCTGTAGGCTATAGCGACCCCAATCGATGGATTCTACTTTTACTTGCATTATATATGCTAGAAAGTATTAGTTGGTTATACCAAAAACCAAGTATTAAACAGACCCTAGGGCTATATTATGAAAGACCGCAGAATCAAACAGCTCCAACCTTACCGGTTCTATACTAAACCTTCAAACGTCTGGTTTTACTTCATTCTGGGAATATTGATCTAATCTTGATTTTGAATTCCAGTCATTATAAAAAGAAGATATTCGAGGTAAAACTGTTAAAAACTAGACGCATTCTCTCTGTGCAACTTCCTTCCCTTCACAGCGGTGCTCTGCCATTTCTCCCTAAACCCCAAACGTATCATCAGAATCTGCACAGAATCAGTGACTGCTGTAAAATGCAGTCTACTGTTGCTAACTTGCGGGACTTTGCTATTAAAACTATAAAAAGACCCATACAAATAAAATAAAAAAATTCTGCACACTGGTCCATTTACAAAAAGATTAATTTTGTTCAAACATCCCAGTTTCTTTTGCTATAGATATTTATTTTACATTTCAGAATATAAAGCAATGTAAACTTTTTTTGTTTTTAACACAAACTCATTGGATTTTGAGGCCAAAAAATATGCTGACATTATAATAAGGGCTGTAAACTATGCCTAACACATATCTCTAACAAAAATCTCTGTGTAAATACTTGAATAACTGACTCAAACTGGAGAATCCTTATTACAAAAAACTAAAAATGGCTCAAAACAGTTATTTGTTTCAGGAATGATCAAATCAACCCAGTCCACAATCTGACTTGTGATGCAAACCACACCATGTTGATTCATTTGGCCAGAGGAGAACTGGTCTCTCAAGGTTTTTCATCTAAAAGAGTTTGGGCTCCTTGCCTCATGTCACCTCCCTATGGCTTGCTTAGTTGGAGACACATAATTCTGCAAAATTATTGATTGGACTGTACTGAGATTGTTTCCAGGAACACTTTCTAGAACTCCTGATTTAATACATCATAAGAAGAATGGCATCTACACTAATATTAGTCTCTCTGTTTATCCAGAGGTTTACTGTAGTCAGCCGGATCCGGGCCGGATAAATATTCTGAATGTTCCAATCTGACTTCTGACCTGAAATGTTGCCTGAATCACTGTCATACTCTGTTTGAGCATGAGGAGAACTGGCCTCCCGTCTGAGCCTGGTTTCTCCCAAGGTTTTTTTCTCCATTCTCTCACCTGATGGAGTTTTGGTTCCTTGCCACTGTTGCATTTGGCTACTGGTTTTTGGCTTGCTTAGTTGGGGACACTAAATATTAAAAAATATTACTGATCTGACTGCAGTAAATATTTTATTCATCCTATAGTAAACAATTGCAGCAGAAGTATTATGAAGAGGTGAGAAATAATTACGACAAAGGTCAGATGCGTCAGAGAAAGTCTTGTGGTCCACTGAGCAGTTTTTGCAAAGCCTGGGGATTTTTAGTTAAACAACAGGTGGCTGTGAAAGAACAAGACCATCATGTCACTCGAAAGCTTCTCGCGTCGGGGAAGGAGTTGACTGTCCTTGGAAAAATGTTACATCTTGTCTCTGAGAAAGAGCTGAACATCATTTGGCAGGATTCCACAATCAGAGAGAAAGGCGAGATTGTGGGAAACAGGAGGGGTGAATCTTGCAAGAAGATTAGGTTGCTTGGTCATTACGAAATAACAGATCAAAATGTATAAGAATAGCACCCTGGTCAGAGACAAATTCAGATGTCCTGCGGGCATCTCGGCTTTGTTGCTTTCTTCAATAAAGCCTTATTCTGACTTCTCGAACTCTGCTTTCTTGAACCTCATTTGCAAGAAAGACATGACGTTTTTTCACAAATGTTCATACCTGTCTCTGTCCCTTATATATTAAGATGTTGCCTGTGGTGAATCGTTTCCAGGAAATCTTTTTTTAATTATTTAGGCCAAACCAACTTGAATCACAGCACAAGTGTTTGTTAATGTTGTGCTCTTGGCTTAAGTGTCAGATGATAAGTGCGGCTTTTATTGGGTTACTCGTCCAAGCGGTTGTGTAATAGTTAGTTTTGTTCTGGAATCAATCTAGGAACACATTCTAGATTAATTGCACTCATATATCACGTATTTTGCAGTGTCTTGTGCACGAAATTGCATTCTAAAAATGTTGAGCTCAAGTTAAGAGAAGCTAGACTTTGTTTTAAAATCAGTTAAAATCGTGTCTCTGACCATGAATCACATGTTTTTCAAGGCAAAAACTCATTCTGTGGGGCCCTTAAGGTGTGTTTACACTTGTGCTGCGCTCCAGTTCGTTTTTATCATGCCCTTCACTCGCAAACTTCCCTCCGTCTTGTTCACTCGAATGTGCGTCATGCCTACGTTGCATGAGTGCCCACTACTGGCGTAAACTCTGTAATGGACTGAACTGGAACGCCCTAAGCCCTCATCACTTGGAATCCACTTTGGAGTTGATATATTATTTATTTTTTACCTTTACGAAATTGTTTAATGCAGCATTCTATATGTATATGGATGTGTTTGGGTTGTTTTAAATGTTTTTAAAAATAGTTATAGTTGTTTGTGGTGGGTTGTGTGTGGTATGTGAAGCTGTCTGAAGTGTACATATGAAGTAGACTCGCTCACTCGGTCAAAATCGAGGGAGCAGGGGTCTGTCCATACAAACTTCCCTTGTCCACTTCACGAAGTGGAACGCACTTCAAAATGGCGGCAGGGATTCCCCCAAGGGGAAGTGCTTAGGGAAGTTTGCAAGTGCGTGTCTTAAAGTGGAGTGGAACGCAGCATTGTAGTTCGGTTCTCTTAATGGTTCTTTTGGTTCTGACCCTGATTCACTTAGCATTTACACTGTCATATTTAAAACCAAAAGATAAATTCAAATAGCAGGCTTATTTCTAAAAATAAATAACAACTGAATTGAAGCTAATAGTTTGGGCCTGTTGTTATATGTGCAAGTAACAGCTCTCATAGTTTACAGAATTAGCAGAGATTTTTTGTTATGTTTAATTTTTACTTTGTCCAAATAGCATCTACACTTCCCAGCCTTCCAGCATAAGCTGTTATGATGTATATTTTGCAATGGGACTTACCAAACATCCAAAACAATGTTTGCTGTGTGCTGAAAGTGTGCATTTGATGTTCATATATGATGGTACTTTTACCAGCTGAGAACGTGTGAAGAGCTTATAAAATGTCACACGTCACGTGTAAAGGAGTCCAAACAGCGGCAGGAACATGGAGGGTCAAACACATAAACACAAAGATCAGCTGTGAGGTGTTTCCAACACCTGTACCGAACTCTAACATTGTGACTTCATCTGAATATGCCATCTTCTTTTATACTGTTTCACTAGTTTACACTTACATCAAATCAAATAGAGTAAAGAGTATGCGTATTTGGTGTGCATCTAATAAGAGTTTGTTAGAATCAAGTGAGGAGATGGGGTGGTGGAGGGATGCTAAAATGGAAAATGGTTAACGAAAGAAGGTATCTGCTGTATATATACACACCTCTTATCATTGATTAGCTTGATGTGCTCCACTTGTGTTTAATTAGGTTTAATTATCTGAGCGTGCTCCTCCCGAAAATTTGTTTATTAAAACTTCACTAAGAGCGCACCGGTCACTTTCACTGCTTCCCTCACTCACACTGGATTACACTTCCTACTTATGGCGCTGACATCTTGGGTCTCAAGTCTGCGCAGTAGTGAGCGGAAAGTGGAGGCGCAAAAGCATGGTCCCGTCCTGCCCACACTCCGGCATAATCAACCACTTTAACTAAACAGTTATGGAAATCAGAGATGGGGACTCGAGTTTGAGACTCGGACTCGAGTGCAACTTAAGTCGCTTCAGACTCGACTTGGACTCGAGCTGCGGGACTCGTGAACAAAGTTTATTTTTATTAGGGCTGTCAAAATTAACGCATTGCGTTAATAAAGTGTTAACGCAAATTAATTTTAACGGCACTAATTTTATTAACGCAGTGCACATTTTCTGTTTGATCTGTGGCCCGCTTCAGAACCTACATTTTTGGTCTGTACTGTACTGTGCGTTCAAGCTAAGGCAAAATAAAGATATTATCTTAAAAGTAAAGCATTCTTGGTGTTTTTGTCATATTCTGTTTACAGTTATATTACAAAATCAAAGTTAATACGGTATGTTAATAGAGATAGGTGTCAAATAACATATTAGTCTTTGAATTCCTTATATAGCTTTGCAGTGTTCTACACAGCCTGGATGGGTCGTCGTACATTATGCAACACTTAAGAGACTTACTATAATAAAGAGACTTGAGACTTGTGAGCATCTCTGATGGAAATGTAAGATTAAAGTTAAAGCTCCAATCTCTCTCTATACTACATCCAGCCACCTGGGGGCGATCGTGACGGGTTGGTTTCACTTTTCAGGAAGTGCAGCACGCTTGGGTTCTCACCTGCACTAATGCAGCCTTCACACACACCTGCCACTGATTATTACGTCTGTGAGTCATCAAAACATAAGCACACACCTCACACCTACACGTTTCTAACTTCAGTAGCATTTGAAGACAATGACATACAGTTATACAACCAACTGTTAAGTGGTCATCTGAGTGTCAGGTATGATGCACACCTTTTAGATTTTTTAGATTGAATCAATTGAACTGTCAAATCACATGACAATATGAGATGTATTTCACTTGGTTATTGTATGTGTTCGTACACATTCTATGCTTGGTTTAAATGTTATAGCTGATGAGGATATTGTTTGAAAATAAATTATATATACACCAAAAAATCTTTTTGAACAATCTCCACGTTAGTGTTTTCTGTCTTAATTTATCAGCGATACATAGACCTATTTGATGACCTGTCATGGTACACATTTCATGTAGACTTTGGGTGTGTACAGTGGTAATTTGCATAAAGCCTACAACTAAACTGGTTCTAGAAGAGACACGGCTCCAAGTTATCAAATCAGTTAACACAATAGTCACGAACAAATGGGCAAAAACATAGACAAGCCTCCAACTGTTACACAACTTACTATCTAGGGTTGGGCAATAAGCAACAAAGCAAATAAAAATGTAACTAATTAAATATTGAAAAGAAACCCGAGAATCAGGATAACCCAACCTCCTGTCCCAGAATCAACACAACAACCAATTCAAATAATATCTTTTAATTTGAAAAGACGACAAATGATAACAAAATCACAGTGAATACAACAGAAATAACAATGTCAAAGAGAATAATAGTCAAAAATAGGGGATAATGACTTCAGGAGAGAGCTACGACAAAATAACAAGTAACTAACCCACACATTACCTATAGAAAGAGATCGCCCGTGTGTAAATGGTCATTAATGAATGATTTATTCATCTTGCATGTGACGAACACACAACTCAGACTAGAAGGATACAACTGTGGACCAGCTGTAAATTTACAAAATCATGTCTTTACTGCAACACTTTATTCATGCAACATGTTTGGCGTGGTCTGAATATAGCTTATGAATACAAATATGAAAAAGTCCCCATATAGTAGCAAACAGATTCACACAAATTCAACTTTACATGTTTTGTTATATACTATAATTACACATTCTGTTAATGTTCATGCATTAGTAAGTAGTTATAATGTATACAGCACGTGTGTGACATGCACTCCTTATGCCACCAGTTTTTCCCTTTAAGACTGTGTGTGTTTAAAAGACAGGGGTATTGCACAGGTCCGTCTGACAGCACTTGGTCTTAATATAGGGGCTGGACTGAAGAATCATGCAGTCTGCCATGCCAATGCACCTCCGGAAGTAAGAAACTAGAGGAATGTAAAATATTTTAAAAGTAAATCAGTGTGCTTGTGTGATCTTGACATATTTTTGCTTTCATAACATTCTATAATTTTGTGCAAAATTAATTCCACGCTATTTAAGCCGGGGACTCACAGGGACGTGTGGTGAATCGGGCAGATACACAGGCGTCTTTCTTATAGCCACACGTCTCCTGAGTGGTCACACAAGTTCCTCCAGGGGTGCCGGGAACACAGTTGTGACATTTCAGGGCAGAGCCTACAACACAGTTCAAGCAACTATGAACTATTGCAAAAAAGTATGACACTAGCTATTGCATCAAGATGGAAACATTTAGCTTTTAACGTGAATGCTACATGACAGATTATTTATTGGTTTGCACAATCAGACTCCTTAGATAAAGGGCATAGTTACAGCTGTGCTGAGACCGGACTTCAGTAGCACTAAAACAGATCAGAAACAGAAGTTTGGTGATAAACATGTAAACCCACCGTTCGCCAACACCAGCGTGAGAACGAGAGCCAGCAGCAAAACCTTCATCATTCTGCTGAATAAAGTGGAAAACAAATCAATTTACTCATCAATCATATTTTTTTTTTATTTGAACAGTGTTAAAGTATCAGCCTGCTCACTCTTTGACAACAGTTGTAAGTTTTTATTTTATTTAGGTTATTTAAATGATGCATTCCTATTTGTGCCTTCAAATGATTAATCGTAATTAATAATTATACATATTACACACACATGTATTGTGTAAACACCAACTTTTTCATTTTAATTTCTATATGTCCCTATATTTCTTTCAAATCGCAGTTCTTAGACCCCAAAGAGGAATTATAAAGCTTGTCAAGAACATATCTGTATATTACTATATTATTATTAATAGTACTATTATTTGAAAAATATATATTTATTGATTCAAAATACATATTTTGGAATCATTGTGAATTGTTTTTACACTGTGAAAATATTTGTGATAATTTATTCAAAATGTAAAATATTTGTATAGCATAGTAATATATTTGTTGTATATAAATTGTGGAATTTTTTTGGCTAAATTTTACAGGTTGATTCTCATAACAATTGCAATTATTTGTATTGAAAATACTGAGACCTTGAGGCGGATTATAGTTTTCATGAAAATATGTTGCAATGCAAAATGCCGAGTTATTTATATTTTAGAGTGAGAAATGACCAGCACTGTAACAGATTTACGGAGTAGAAAACAACAAGGTTACATGTAAACTTACCTTGACTGTGAAGCAGAGCTGAATGTAGTTCATAGACACCTGTGTTGAGTGGCTCTTATATACTGTGCAGCTGCCTGTTAAACTCCAGTAATCTTTGTCAGGAATTTGGAAATTCCGTGTTGAATTCAGGCCAAAGAAACTAACACAACAGTTTGATCATTGTGTGCTTTTGGTGCAAGTTTCAGATGATAGGTGCCACTTTTATTGGTTTATGGCATGGTCCGTGTGGTTGTGTAACTCTTTGTTTTGTTCTGGTCCTTTCCAGTTGTGCAACAAAAGATACATTGTTTGTCCCTCAAATTAAACGTGCTTGCGCAACGTTTACTGGAATAGAGGTACATTTGATCAAATCAAACTCAAACCCATATCAAACTCACCTGCCTATACTAGTTACTCTGAAGATATTGGTTAGCTTGTTTAATAGAGGTTGGAGCTAAACCGTACAGTGGCCATCCAGAGCTTTGAGGAACCCTAAAAGTAGATCTTCGAATCTACGGCATGTCCCAAATGACACACTTTATAAGCACTTTTTGTTCTTGTGTACATATAATGGCAGCCACACGTGTCCATTAATTCCATGAAACCGTATGGTGTCCGTTCATTCCATGTAGCAATAATGTAACAACTCCCCTGCCATCTCCTCCTCTGGTGTCAGAAGCATCTGGTAATTTCGCACCATTCATATTCCCGGGTCTGGTCAACCGTGCAGCCGACAAGCCCAACCGGACCTGGTTCCTGGAACTAGTGCACCTCACAACAGCACCTCCTTGGCTCATTTCTCTGAGGAAGAACCTGATGGGGTTCTAGGTGATCTGCCACAAGCAGTGGTAGACACCATCACTGCTGCTAGAGCCCCCTCTATGAGGCACATCTATGCTTTTAAGTGGAACCTATTCGTCAAATGGTGCTCTTCTCGAAAAGAAGACCCCCGAAGATGTTCGATCAGTTCTGTGCTCTCCTTCCTGCAAGATGGGTTGGAGCTAAGGTTGTCTCCCTCCACCCTCAAAGTGTATGTTGCCGCTTTTGCTGCACATCGGTAAGTCCTGTGGGAAGCATGATCTGATGGTCAGGGTTCTGAGGGGAGCGAGTGGACTAAATCTGTCTTGCTCTCACAGTCTGTACCCTCTTGGGACTTGTCTCTGGTGCTGATGGCACTGCAGAGAGCGCCCTTTGAACCATTACAATCAGCAGAGTTGACGATATCTTGTCTTGGAAGACAGTGCTCCTGACTGCATTGGCTTCCATTAAGAGGATAGGGGAACTGCAGGCATTTTGGTCATTGAATTGTGCCTAGAGTTCGGGCTGACTAACTCACGTGATCCTGAAACTCCAGCCCGGATATGTTCCCCAGTTTTCCCTTCCGGGACCAGGTGGGCTTTGGACCAGCTCTGGCTTTTCTCTGTCCCATCCGCACCCTCAAATTTAGGCTCTGGCCCGAACCTGGCCTGAGAAGTTCAGGCCCTAGCCCGGCCCGTGTCCGACAGCTTATCAAAATTCTCTGCTCGAGTCCGACTGGAGCCCTTTTTTTCTCTCTCTCTCCCTATTACACACTACGGTTGCAGCTATTAAAATAGCAGTTTTGTTTTTAATGTCAGTAGTTATATTTTGTTTTGTTTCTTTATTTTATAAGTTAATTTAGAAAAAAATGTTTGGAGCATTCTTAGTTTGTTCAATTAAAATTAAAAAAATTTAAAGTGACGACCAAGTGGCCACAGGCCAACAGTGAGTTAACCATATATTTGATCAATATAGCCTTTTAAATCAACACTTGTCTTACCTTCAAGCATATTACAATGTTAGTTTAAATGTTTACTATGTCCTGTTTTCAAGCTTTCCTGGCCCTAATATAACTAGGCGGCATACTTTAAGTGTATTTAAATTAATAAGGAATCTTTGAGTAAACTTCGAGTATCATTTGAGTATTTCATTGCCGGGCCGAGTGTCCTGGTTTTTGGTAATCAAAATATGGTCACTCGAAGAATGACACTTTACTGTTACGAGGTTACAGTACAAAATTATACCCAAGTTTCCCCTTTTTATAGATGGTAATGAAATTAAAAGACCTGTGTAGGTGTTCAACTGCATCTAATAATTTTGATAAGTCTCTCTTTTCTTTTTCTTTTGAACACAGCAAAAAACCCTCACTAGTTTCACATTCAAAATTCACTTTCATACATATCTCAAATCAAGTCATTCTTCCATACCACAAAGGTTGTCATCCAACAAACATATTTTTCTCTCATTAAGCGATGACCTTAAACACGCACAGCACGTAGCATTACACAATGTTTTCTTTTGTGAAATTTCTTCACAGAATGACACACTACTGTTTACAATTCACTGCAATTTATTGTTGTACAATATGTTTATTTTACAGTACAATATTATTCATACGCTTTCTCTGTTTGTATAGATAATAAGGCAAGGCGAGTTTACTTGTACATCACATTTCATACAGTACTTTACATAGAAAGTAAATTAAAATCATGATCAAATGCATAAGAAGTAAAAATATCTTGCATAATAAATCATCTTAACTAACAGATGTTCAGTTACATCTAAAGGTTTTGATAGTATTACATTTTTAGATTCAAAATATAAGCCAATATTTCAATATTAAATTACTCTTGAAATTAATTGCTGTCTTACACATTTTTGTATTATATGAAAAGATTATGTAATCATGTGGAAATTTTCCTGTAGGTGTCTAAGTGAGAAAATAATTGAATTGCATCAATCACTGAATGCATTTTGTGCTAAAGCAATGATAAATGATCCAGTTTAGCTCATATACACTACTGTTGAGTTCACTGTGTGAAGAGTTTTGAAAGAGTATTAAGAAATGTGACCTAGTTATTGTAAAACTGTACACTGTAACAAATTAGTTAAAAGTTAAAATCGAATCGAAAAGTCGATTGTACTTAATTTCAGGCTGTAACATTTTTCTTTTTTTTTCAGTGTAGAGTTGAGGTGAGAGTGACACCAAGTGGTCCGGATTGGAAGCTGGTTTACATGGATCTAGAATTAAACAACAGAGGACATTCTGCCAGTGTGTGTAAGATATTTATTTGTATTGTTCCATGAAGCAAAGAAAACACATACATCGGAGAGACGTTGGATCCTCTTTAATCTGTATGAAAGGTTTATTTGTAATTTTATATTCCGAGTAGACAGAACTCAGTCTAAAAGATGACCACGTTATTGCAGAGGTCCGACTGGCAGCATTTCATTTTCATGGCGGTGTTACTCTGGAGAATAAGACACTCCGTCATACTGCTGCATCTCCGAAAGCCCATGACTAGATGAAACAGAAAAATAAAAGGAGTTTATGAACATAATGATTTTATCTCATCGCAACGTGAACATTTATCTGCAAAGAATCAAACTACACCTGCTTCCGTTTGGTAGCGTCCACGTCAGCGAGTGTAATCTTAGTTATAGTTTGAATTCATTTTTTATTTGTAAATATTCAATTTTCACTTTATTTAAAGTTTGAGTAGGCTAATTTTGTTGTTTTTGTCCTTTTTAATATAAATATAATATTATAAATAAGGTGAATATCTGAATCTAACCATGTCATGTCAACTTTATTATCATGTTAATTCTAGTGTACACAATAATTAATATGCTCCATGACTTTAAACTCACAGGGAGGGAAGTTGAATCTGGCCGCGATACAGGCATCTTTCCCAAAGCCACAGGTCTCTTGAGATGGTGTGCAGCGTGTTCCACTCTGAGGAACGCAGTGGTTGCATTTCAGTGCGGATCCTGCACACAAAGCACAGGTACTGTAGCAGACGTGTGCACCTTTAGCCACGAAACCTCTCAGATAACCAGTAACAGTATTGCAAAAATGTGTTATGGATATTTTTAGACACATGATTGTTGTATTACCAGTTTAGCCAACATTGTTGCAGTCATTAATGGAAATGTTGTTTCAGAGGCTTAAAGTAATGTGAGGTAATAAATCATGCTCAATATGACCAGGAACATAAAAGTAAATAGGTTACACTTTTTAATGTTATAATTAAAGTTGGAATCAGCAGCTTTAAACTCACCATAGTTCAACACCAGAGCAAGAACAAGAGCCACCAGCAAAGTCTTCATTATTCTCTTGATAAGAGCTGAGAAAGTAATAATAGTTATTAATAACAACAACACAAATCTAGCAATATTTGAGTCAAGAGTATGTCTGTGGTGGAATTTCATTGTTGGCTGATCACAGCATGCCATTAAAAAGTTAAACTATACTCTGTTTTTACCATCACTGGTACTAGTGTTCGGGTTCTGAACAAACCCTTAACCTTAACTATTATATTTAATGAATGATCTGACATGAATTATTCCTCAATTCACATGTCAGGTCGAGGAGATTTGTGGTGTTCATTTACTAAGCGATCAAGATAGCGTCAAATTATACAAAAGAGTTAAATTGGGCTCGTTAAGTTTAGAATTTAGACTTTAAATGTGCAGCTAAACTAATGCAAATATCTAATATGATGCGATGCATATTAGAACGATGCAAAAACTTACATCCTAAGCGACTAATGCTTGAGAATTTTTTTTCTAAGTTCATAAGCACTTGTGTGCATCTCATATCTCTTATATACCCTACTTGTCATGCACTCAGGAGTGAATAATTTCCAGTAATTTAGGAATTCCCAAACCTGTTCACTGTGTTTTAAACGAGGCCAGAGGCACTCAAGTCTCAGAAACACTTGCTCAACGCTGTATTTGATCATTGTGTACTCATACATTAGCTTCAGATGTGCGGTACTGATTGTACCATATTATTGTGCAAGAAAGATCCTGTTCTGTCCGGTTACTGTAATAAACCACTCTTGTTTTTAACGTGTCAAGTGTTCATAAAGGAATCATTTGGGTGTCAAACACAATTTTATATTATTCCCTGCCCGAAGTGATCCTTTCCGAATTCCACATTCGATAACAAATTGTTGGGTCTAATGAATCATGAATCTCAATCTGAAAAGACGTAAAATAAACACAGATAAATCTGAGGTATATGCGAAAAACTGATTTTGCAGCTTTAAATCTTTTATTTATTTAGGTTTTATGTCATTCTGATGCCCTGTCCAAGTACTTGTATACTTATATTACATACATTTCCTGTACTTGGCCCTATTGTTATATAAGTAGGTATGAAGACTGCAAGTGTGTGTCTAATTTTGATTACCTGATGGTACACACTTATAGTATATAGAAAGCAATACTTTGCATTTTTAAATAAACTTTTAAATGTCTGTTCAGTAGTGGCTATGTAACTAACAGAAGTAAAAGCGGTGCTTCTAATTAAGTGATAAAAAGCAGTTGCAAGTGGCATCTTTGCACCAATAAAATGTGCATCACTTTACGTTTTACTACCTAATTTTATGTAATATCTCATTTGGTTCACCTTTACAGATAGTTTTAGTTGATTGTGTCTTGAGTAGGGCCCGATGCAAAATGTGGATGGAATCACGGAATCCAATCATAAAACCATGAATTTACTGTATAACACATAATTTTATGGAATTTGTGAAACTTTAGATGGATAAATAAAAAGCAAGTTAGTACACTTAAATCAAATAGATATCGCGATATAGACGATATCTAAATATGAATCCTGCATCCTCATGTGTGTCTCATGTGGGATTGAATGGGCAAACACACAGTTTCTCTCTCTCTCTCTCTCTCTCTCTCTCTCTCTCTCTCTCTCTCTCTCTCTCTCTCTCTCTCTCTCTCTCTCTCTCTCTCTCTCTCTCTCTCTCTCTCTCTCACTCACACACACACCCTTTTCTTAAATCTTTCATCTATTATTATATAATTAATTACTGAATGATCTTCAGCATCAGCTCCCCTTCGATGCTTCAGCAAAGGTCAGAGGTCAATTAAACGGCACATCTGCCAATGAGTCTCATGAGAACATGACAGATACCTTCCCGTCATTGTGTGTTTGATAAATGACAAATGTTTTCTTCTCAAATCATCAGGACGTGGCAGGAAAGTTCAGTATTGTGTAAAATGAAGTTGAGGAACAAAATATGAGCGTTTTGCAAGATTCTTGGATTCCTGATGATTGTTTAGTGTCTAATTCTTTTTCTAAAATGTTTCCTGGATTTGAAATGTTCCATAAAGTGTGAGTATAGGCTAACTGTTTGTTTTGGGTCCAATGTACATGTGTACACAAGGTTTAGTGTCTGTTGGATTGAGCTCTGCTCTGGGCTTATTTAGCTGATGAGATGAAATGAAAGCTCACAGTCTCTCAGTGAGCTCTCAGTGCTCTTATGATTTTCAGGTGCTGTGTAATATCAATGCCCCGCTGAACCCATAGTACTGCAGCAAAGTTCCTTGATTATTACGCAGGAATGAGAAAATTGCATTGCATTGCACTTGATTATTTCGGCTTAGAAAATCACAACTTTTCATTTTTCATCGATCTTAGTACACAACGTAAAGAGTCAAGTTTTAAATAAGAAAAATATTGAAACTCATTTTTGAGCGAGATGCTAACGGTCTAATCAGATGTGATGATCTATGCTTAGCTATGCTAAAAGTTCTACTGCCAGCCCCAGAGATCGGCTGAATGGGTTAATAAACGGTAAAACTCAAATGTTTAATTAAAAAAATAGTGGCATCAGCCTTTAATGACTATCTCTCTCCTGGTTTCACAGGCTTAAGATTTTTCTGTGAAATCAGGGGGAAAAAAATAGTTTAAAAATCTTAAAAATAGTTTTTATTGTAAGTGGCGGATGCATGGATGAATCCATAAACATATCTTTTAGCTGTCAAATATTCGGTCATGGGACTGAAAACCTCTTAAATTTTCCAATGAATTGTGCACATGTAAATTTCTTCTTGATTGCACTCCTAATTATTATCATTTTCTTTCTCTCTGTTTGATGGAGTTGAAGGAGAAGAGTATCTCTTGTTTCCATTCCCAGAGCAGTATGGAGCTCTTCGGAAATGTTTCTAAAAGTAATACTTCTCCGAGTGTTGTTTATTGGACCTTCTCACAAAATCACACATACATATACGCACAGTGTGAATGTTATTTTTCATGTAGCTGCAAGATGTGGCATTACTGAAAAAACTTGACATCACACGATGACTAATATATATATATAGGTATGTGCTGCAGTTGCATAATTACCAAAATCATTTTTATGTTTCTGGAGTTAATCCACCAGTATGTGTAAACTCTTTAGTTGGCCAAGTCAAAGTCTGGACTTGTTTAGCAAATCCTATTGAACACATTTGGGATTTAGAGGATTCAAACGTATATCTCACAAAATTTTCATCAAAAGCAAGCCTTTGGCCATGGGATGCTGGTTTGCTGGTAAAATATGGGATGCTGGTTTGATGGTCCAGTATGGGATAGCCGCTATATAGCTCCATTATAGACAGAGCTAAAGGCCATCTAGTGGCAAGAGTCATGAAATGTATGTATTTTTTATTAAAAATAAAGTAAATCACACTACCAAAATGCTTTTATTTTAGTTTATTTTAACAACCATTGCCACTTTGAGACGTCAACTTACACAACTCAAAATTCAAAGAGGAAATATTTATTTATATTTTTAAGTAACAAACCTGAAGTCATGTAACAAATCAGTCATATGTAATGGATTTTTTTAAAGGCCCATATGAATCATGCTCATATATGGCTCAGATCAGTCAAAGGTGTTGCAAAAATCCTTCTGGCAGCACTTGATGTTGATGTAGGCGTTCTGTTTCTGCATCTCACAGTCTGACATGGACATGCACTTTTGGAAATGACCGTCTGTTTCAAACAAAACCAGAAAAAAAATAAGGACTAATCATCTTTCAGTTTACCTTTATATTATATGGAAGCTTGTTTCCACCATGGAATACAGTGATTCTGCAATTCAGATTTTTTTTCTCACAATCGCAAGTCTAAATCTTGTTCCTTTTATTGATTTTATCCTGTGGTGGAAACAAACTTCCATAATATTACAGGCATTACCCCAAAACAGCCCATTTTTGTCATAGTCCGATTGGACATCAACACTCACATGGATGTCTGCGAAACTTGGCGGCGGCACATGCGTTTTTCTCCGGTGGGCAGGTGACCGCCGTGACCTCACAGGCCCCTCCTGCTTTAGCTGGGACGCAGTGATGGCAGTCCAGGGCCGTGCCTTAAACACACAGGGGCCAGTATTTGAATTCACACTTACATTTTTGTGCATACACACTCTTACCAACACCCAGACTCAACCTTGTATGTAAAAAATGTTTTTTTTTGGACATGTTATTCTCCCGTTGACATTTTCAGAAACACAAAACTATAAAATAGTTCAATTAAAGGGATTAACTGATTTCTTTTTATTTTCTTTTTTTTCTGTATGAATATTCTCAAGTATGAATATTCTCAAGTATATTTTAGCACACAAAGCAGAGTTTCATTGCATCATAGATGATCTGAAGTCCGTTTTATGACGGGAAATCAATCATCAAACTCACCGCCTGCTGCGAACAGCATGAGAACAACAGCCAACACAAGGAACCTCATCATTCTGTGGAACAAACTGAAGAAGAGAAGCGACTGTCATTTATTTATTATTAAAAACAATATAACTCACATACTAGACAGCAACCAACCAGTTCCAACCAAACCAAAGCTTCTTAAACATAAAACAACAATAGTCTAAAGGAGTACACGGGCCAAATAAACTTTAATAAAGTTTTATCTTATGTGTTATGTGCATTACTGATTTTAATGTTCTGTAAAAAAATATTTCAATGAATAAAACTGTGTAACTCACCTTTGTACAGCAGTGGAGTAAGTAAAACTGATCCTCTTCTGCCTGAATGTCGATATGAAACCTCACCTTTATCCTACAGTTTCTTATCACCTCCCTCCTCTCTCTTTTTTGTGCAAACAGACCGAGCCTGGTCATATGCAGCACTCCTATAGCAGTGGTCTTGGTGCAATAAAATTAAACAGTATTTCTCAACTTTATGTGCTTGCAAGAGATGTCTGCAATTTCCTTCCTGTACAACTATAGTTTAGCTGGGGTCAGGAAGATAGATAAACTATATTGTGAAAAATGTTTTGCGATGCCTGCCTTTAAATGCACATTAACTTTAATGACATCCCATTCTCCGTAGGGTTTAATATGAAGCTGACTCATCCTTTACAACTATAACAGCTTCAGCTCTTCTGGGAATGCTCTCCGCAAGGTTTAGGAGTGTGTTTATGGGAATTTTTGACCATTCTTCTAAAAGTGCATTTGTGAGGTCTGACACTGATGTTAGACGAGAAGGCCCGTCTTGCAATCGCCGCTCGGGTTGAGGTCAGGCCATTCAAGTTCCTCCACACCAAACTCGCTCATCCATGTCTTTATGGACCGATGCTTTCTGCACTTATGCGCCGTCTTGATGGAACAGGTAGGGGCCGTCCCCAAAAAATTCCCACAAAATTAGGGGCATTAAATTGTACAAAATGTCTTGGTATGCTGAAGCATTAAGAGTTCCTTTCACTGGAACTAAGGGGCCAAGCCCAACCCCTGAAAAACAACCCCACTCCATAATCCCCCCTCCACCAAACTTTACACGTGGCAAAATTCAGTCAGGCAAGTCCCGTTCTCATAGCAATTGCCAGACAGAGAAGCGTGATTGGTCACTCCAGGCTTTACACCACTGCATCCCACGCTTTGCATTGCACTTGGTAATGTAAAGCTTCATCTGCTCGGCCAAGGAAACCCATTCCATGATCTCTCTACACACTGTTCTTGAGCTGATCTGAAGGCCACATAAAGTTTGGAGGTCTGTAGCTATTGACTCTGCAGAAAGTTGGTGACCTCTGCGCACTTTGACCCTCTGCATGCGCTGACCCCGTTCTGTGATTTGATGTGGCCTACCACTTCATTGCTGAGTTGCTGTTGTTCCCAATTGCTTCCACTTTGTTATAATACCTCTAACAGTTGACCGTGAAGAAATTTCACAAATAGACATATTGCACAGGTGGCAACCTATCACGCTACCGCGCTCGAGTTCACTGAGCTCCTGAGAGCGACCCGTTCTTTCACAAATGTTTGTAGAAGCGTGCTTAGTTATTGATTTATACACCTGTGGCCATGGAAGTGACTGAACACCTGAATTCAATGATTTGGAGGAGTGTCCCTAACGGACAGACAGAGGGATAGATAGATTCCAGTTTGTCTCTTCATGTTTATGTTGTTGCAGCTCCGATTTGTCAGTGTGTGTTGTTGTGTTTTGACTGTCTGCCAGCAGCCGTAGCCGTTCACACACCCAAACAGTGACTGTACATCAGAGCTTTAACACAATAGATTGTGCTACTGTGTATCTCGTCCTCCTGAACTCCAATATCAGCAGAGCCCAGTGTAAGAGAAACTGTCCATGATGCAAAATCCACTAAGCTCTTCATTGTGGTGCTTTTGTGGGCAAAACGTCGCGATAACACCCCACAGCGTATAAGCCACATATATCAGACAGTCCGGATTTTTCCCTCCGGTTGCTCTCTTACTCTAGTGGATAGTTGCTCAGGATCCAGGCAGGGAACGATGTCACAGTATTCAGGGAAGGTGAGTACTGTAGTCATATTTGGAGTACAGTTTGAGGGAATGATTGACTATAACCTGCTGACCAACCAAAGCAACATTTTTGCATACAGTACATTTATATGTAATACATATATTATTATTCTTATACAGACACATATGCAATTCTTCATATACATGAACAACATATAAACACGACAATAGCTGTATATCATCTAGAGATATTCTGCATGCAACTTGCACAATATACTTATGTGTATGATGCTGATCATATATTTTCCTGCCATTATACCAAATTATCATGCACCCAATTGCTCTCAGATGAATACATATTTGTTTTCATTATATATTTCAATGCACAGGACTCAACAGTTCTAATAGATTCTAACATTTTGTTAATATTTTCATTGATCAAAATGTGCATATTATTATTTGTATTATTTTCAGTTTGTGTCAGAAAGAATTTAGCCTTCTATGTTTTTCCACAACATTACGTCTTCTGTACAGAAAAAATATGCATTATGTTTTAATTGGCACTATTAGCTCTAATTTATGAACCAATTTATGAACTAATTTATAAACCAGCCAATTTAGCTATTATCAAACATTTTTAGGTGATTTTATCTGATGATCTCTCTCTCTCTCTCTCTCTCTCTCTCTCTCTCTCTCTCTCTCTCTCTCTCTCTCTCTCTCTCTCTCTCTCTCTCTCTCTGTTTATTGATTCCAGTTTTTTGGACCAAGTTTCTCCTCTGGTATTAAAGGGATACTCCACCGCTTTTTCATATTAAACTATGTTATTCCCTTAACTAAAATGAGGTGATACATACCTCTCTCGTCTCAGTGCGTGCACTTAATCTCTCTGACGCGCGGTGATGATCTGATAGCACTTAGCTTAGTACCAAACAGAGATCAAGTTAGAAGCGACCAAACACCTCCACGTTTTCCTTATTTAAATACAGTTACACCAATAGCTGAATGATCAAGTATGGTGACAAAATAAAATGTGGCGCTTTTCTAACCAGATTAAAAAAGAGAACTATAATGTGTGGCGGAATAGCACTTTCGACTCGACCCCTATTTACAGCAATGAGAGAGGGAGGGGAAGATGTGAGGGAGGATTTTTCAGCCACGACTTTTTACTACGCCGAGTCGAAGTACTCTCAGAAGTGCTATTCCGCCACACATTATAGTTCTCCTTTTTAATCTGCTTAGAAAAGCGACACATTTTATTTGATGTCATCATACTTGATCGTTCAACTATTGGTGTAACTGTATTTAAATAGGGGAAACGTGGAGGTGTTTGGTCGCTTCTAACTTGATCTCTGTTTGGTACCATAGTCAATGAACTGAGCTTAGTGGGCTAAGCTAAATGCTATCAGATCATCACCGCACGTCAGAGAGATTAAGAGGACACACTGAGACGAGAGAGGTATGTATCAACTCGTCTTAGTTAAGGGAATAACATAGTTTAATATGAAAAAGCGGAGAAGTATCCCTTTAAGATTCAGATCAAAAGTTGATAATGTCTCTGACAGGTTTCGTTGAGGGAAAACAGCCTTTTTTTTCTTCTAACATAATTCAGAGAATTATTCCAGAAGTGAGTAAAACCATAGGATGATTAACTGATAACCGTCCATCTTCTCGCAGATAGTGTTCTTTGAGGGGAAGTGCTTCACAGGCAGGAGGCTGGAGGTTTTTGGAGACTGCGATAACTTCCAGGACCGTAGCTTCATGAACAGGGTGAACTCCATCCGCGTGGAGAGCGGGGCTTGGGTGTGTTTCGACCATCCCGATTTCAAGGGACAGCAGTACATTCTGGAAAAAGGAGAGTATCCAGATTTCCAACGCTGGAATGCTCACAATGATCACATGGGCTCCTGCAAGCCAATCAAAATGGTGAGCATGAAAACCCTAACTAGGTAATAACTACAGTTAGTGTACATATATGCACATCATGTACTGTATATGCTGATTAATGTCTTTATAATTGACAGCCTTTACATATAATGCATATAGAAGTATGTTTAATGCAATAATTATGCCTTGTAATGAACCTTATAATGGCATCAGATGGATTAGAATTGATGGACCTTCAATGTCATCATTTACTCACCCTCAAGTTCAAAACATGTATGAATTTCTTTCTTCTGCTGAACACAAAAGCAGATATTTTAAAGAATATCAGTAACCAAACAGCTGATGGACCCAATTGACTTCCATAGTATGTTTTCCTTCTATGGAAGTCAATGGGGTCCATCAACTGTTTGGTTACTGATATTCTTTAAAATATCTGCTTTTGTGAAATGAAGAAACTCATGCAGGTTTGGAACAACTTGAGGGTGAGTAAATGATGACAGAATTTTCATCGTTGGGTAAACTATTTATTTAATATCTATATGTCAAGTTGCTAATAAAGCAGGCTGTAGCCTACAGGAAAACAAGACAAATTTTCGGTCTTGAATGTATGATTTTTTTGTAATTAATGTGACACTCACCTTGTTACGATGTGATTGTGTGTCTGTCAGCACGGGGAGCAGTACAGGATGGAGCTCTTCGAGGGTCACAACTTCACTGGTCAGTGTGTTGAACTGTGTGACGACTGTCCCTTCCTCCGGAGTACTGGACTCATCCAGAACTGCCTCAACTCCATTAAAGTCTACGGAGATGGCGCGTAAGTTCTGCAAGACCAAAAAATCAAGCAATGCTTTATTAGTGAATCAATGAATGAACGTGTACAATATTATTCCAAGCTTTAGTAGTTAACTCTTTCTCCGCCTTTGATGGAATTGTCCGGCAATCCGTGTTTTCACTGTCATAAGGGGGTGCTATGATGCATCTTCTGAAAGAATCTCCAGATCAAAACACAGGGGACTGAGCCAAAGAAGGAGCAGAAACAAGCGATAGAAGCATTACTTTTGCACATGTAAAATAATGTGATCATCAATGATTAAACAGCATATAAATCAAAAATGTCTAAAGTTACTGTAAAGTAACCAGGAAGAGACTGTAAAAATAAACTGTACACATGTAAAAAAAGATGGACGACGAACCTTCACTCTCTTCCATTGTAGTAAGTGAATCCCGCCAATGTCCCAATATGATGCTGACATCTTAAGTCTCGAGCCTGCGCAGTATTGAGCGCAAAGTGGAGGAAGATATCGAGACCCTGCCCACACTGCTGTAGAACTAGTTTACTGCAGAACAACTCATTATGTCGGTGTGAAATAAGCAGTTATGGAAATGTAGAAATTACTGAAAAACTACATTTGGTGCCTCAGAGACTACTTCACTCAGAGAAGCTGTCAAACACAGCTGTCAATCATGACATTACACCCACCTTTTTATAGCATCAAATAACTAACTAAACCAAACTTATTAAAGAACAAACACTTGAACTAACACCAGCGTGATAAATACTACCTAAAATGACAGAAACCATCTTTTTGGGGGAAAATGTTGGTGCAATTTGATTGTTTAGTTTGTGACATTACATTACATGGAGAGGGCGGGATTATGACCTATAGAGGGTATGCGCTTGGCGTTTCTGTCGGCCAGAGTTACTGTGGTTATGCTCACTGAGTGGCAAAAACACTGCACGGCAGCTTTGGTTTTCAGCGTGAATGCCGCAAAAAACACACAAAACATCTTAAATGAGAGAGTTTTGAGACTGACTACAAATAGATTTGACAAGAAATCTGAGTTATATTTTTACAGACTGGTGAAAGCTACAGAACTAGAAAGGATTGCTGCAATTCACAGAAACATCTGGACTCCGGGCAGTGAAACGTGGATTTGCAGTTATCATTTTGTGTCAATATGTTGAATTTTTGGCTAAAATCATACACTATATATTGTATTGTCTGCAATGAAATATTTTCTTTAAATACACACAGATAAAAACTATAGGGCTGGAAATACCTACACTCACCTAAAGAATTATTAGGAACACCATACTAATACTGTGTTTGCCCTTATTTCGCCTTCAGAACTGCCTTAATTCTACGTGGCATTGATTCATCAAGGTGCTGAAAGCATTCTTTAGAAATGTTGGCCCATATTGATAGGAGAGCATCTTGCAATTGATGGAGATTTGTAGGATGCACATCCAGGGCACGAAGCTCCCGTTCCACCACATCCCAAAGATGCTCTATTGGGTTGAGATCTGGTGACTGTGGGGGCCATTTTAGTACAGTCAACTCATTGTCATGTTCAAGAAATTTGAAATGATTCAAGCTTTGTGACATGGTGCATTATCCTGCTGGAAGCAGCCATCAGAGGATGGGTACATGGTGGTCATAAAGGGATGGACATGGTCAGAAACAATGCTCAGATAGGCCGTGGCATTTAAACGATGCCCATTTGGCACTAAGGGGCCTAAAGTGTGTCAAGAAAACATCCCCCACACCATTACACCACCACCACCAGCCTGCACAGTGGTAACAAGGCGATGGATCCATGCTCTCATTCTGTTTACGCCAAATTCTGGCTCTACCATCTGAATGTCTCAACAGAAATCAAGATTCATCAGACCAGGCAACATTTTTCCAGTCTTCAACTATCCAATTTTAGTGAGCTTGTGCAAATTGTTGCCTCTTTTTCCTATTTGTAGTGGAGATGAGTGGTACCCGGTGGGGTCTTCTGCTGTTATAACCCATCCGCCTCAAGGTTGTGTGTGTTGTGGCTTCACAAATGCTTTGCTGCATACCTCGGTTGTAAAGAGTGGTTATTTCAGTCAAAGTTGCTCTTCTATCAGCTTGAATCAGTCGGCCCATTCTCCTCTGACCTCGAGCATCAACAAGGCATTTTTATCCACAGGACTGCTGCATACTGGATGTTTTTCCCTTTTCACACCATTCTTTGTAAACCCTACAAATGATTGTGCGTGAAAATCCCGGTAACTGAGCAGATTGTGAAATACTCAGACCGGCCCGTCAGGCACCAACAACCATGCCACGCTCAAAATAGTTTAAATCACCTTTCTTTCCCATTCTGACATTAAGTTTGGATTCAGGAGATTGTCTTGACCAGGACCACAGCCCTAAATGCATTGAAGCAACTGCCATGTGATTGGTTGATTAAATAATTGCATTAATGAGAAATTGAACATGTGTTCTTAATAATCCTTTAGGTGAGTGTATTGTATTCATATAAAGTGTTCACAGGACAATTTTTACTTCATGTTCCCCTGGCTTTTAAATCAGACTCAAATGAAACACGATGTCAATGTTTATGGATCACTAGATCTTTGGTAAACTGTAAGGAACACTGTCGAGTCCAAACTTTAGTTTAAACTGATAATTGTTTTACTCATGTTTCCGCAATTTCTACTATTAAATCCAGTCATGCTACACACTCTTATGCCACTCAGTCCGGCTGAAGTGGCGTGTTTTACTGTGAAAGTGATGTCAATGCATATATACTGCATACACTTGGTTTTTATCATCGTTCAGAATCGATCCAGAAAAAAACACGATTTCTCAGCTTTTTGTAAAAATAAAAAGTTTGCATTACATTGTTGATAAAACATGCACGAGGCTATACAATTTTTATGTAGCTATTGCATGTTCAGATATTCATACGAAAAAATATTCTGGGGGCCATGAAAGTCTTGTGAAAATGATCAAACATGGCTGGCAACTTTTTAAATAAACACTGTTGGGGAAAGAGGTATAAAAATATCTATAGTGCTCACACTGCAAAACATGGTATCTTGCACAGAGGTCCTTTTTATAAATCATACTGAATATGAATATCCCAAATAAAATAAAATGTCTGTCTTTCTCTCCACTGGTTTAGTTGGGTCATGTATGAAGAGCCGAACTATCGTGGCCGCATGTACATTGTGGAAAGAGGAAACTACTGCTCATTTATGGAGTGGCAAGCTGAGAATCCCAACATCCAGTCTATCCGCAAAGTGGTCAACTATTTCTAAACCTTTAAAGCAGAATTGCTCTCAAAGGAAAATCAAAGAAAGTATCTATAATTCAAAACATAAATCAAATATTCTGAATTTTATCTTTGATTTATTTTAATGAATATAGCTGTGCTTTTTATCTTTATGGGATTTCAATAATGAATCGATTATTTAAAAAGATTATGCAATTAGCACAAATATTCTTGTATGTTTTATTTTGTATTTGTACTGAGGCAATGAGCTAAAAATAAAAGTGAATTGTAAGAGTTCTTGTTCTCATATTTTTTTTTTCACATTTCCAAACATTGCGTCATGCTATAATAATTATAGCCTACTGCAAAAAAAAAAAAAAAAAAAAAAAAATGGTGATATATATAGTCTTGTTTTCCATACAAATATCTAAACATTCTAAATTGAAGATGCATTAACCTAAACCTAAGCAAAATGGCAGAAAAATATTAAGTCTTGTTTTCTAAAAATATATTTAAGTATAGGCTTACATAGTATGCAAGTAAATATTGATTGAAATATTAATACAAATTTTATCCTTGCCATTACTTGATCAAAAGTAGCGTAGACTTCCCAGCAGAAACACGTGCTTTGCGACACAGAGGCATTTTCAACATGATATTAAAAGATTTGTTCCTTCCTGAAAAGCTTGAAGTATCCACCAGGGGGCAGAAGACATGAGAGAAGACCACAGACAAACATATTTTTCGAAGTTGTAAATAAAACAAAGATTACTGGACTATGTTATATTTCAGTATTCAAAATTCCACATAAAATTCAATGTGTTCCAATTTCCTTTTAATTTTTTGTTTTTAATGAATCATGTACGACCAGTCTGAGTGAAAATTGATTTTAAATCAACATTTTCAGTGTATACGGACCAATAATGATAATGAATTTGCCACTTCAAAGAGATTTGACATCTGTAGTGAAATTTTAAGATGTTTTTGGGATCAGATACATTTTTGTTCTTTCCTTTACTGCGAAGCTATAGTTAAAGGGGTAGTTCACCCAAAAATTAACAATTCATGTTGATTAGTTTTACAATCTCTTTATGTGCTTTTTGAAGCATCAAAGTGGAAGTTGTGTAGCTGTCAATGGAGGGACAGAAAGCTCTCAGATTTCATCAAAAAGATTTTCATTTGTGTTCTGAAGATAAATGAAAGTTTTTAGGGTTTGGAACGACATGATGGTGAGTAAATTATGACCGAATTTAAATTTTTTGGGTGAACTATCCCTTTAAAGCTGTTGCTCCTTGCTTGGACAACAGTGCGAGTCTTTGTATCGGTAAGTCTGTGAGAGGGGAATATCCTGGGTTTGTTCATGACAGCTGAGTATCCGGGGGTCTGTGGGGTGGAATGTGACCCTCTGAAGTTTTTTTGTTAGTGGAGGGAACAGAATGGACAAAGCCATGACCTCCAGGGTCAAGCAGTGTTGGGGGTTTCTCTCACTCTTTGTGTCGTCGATTGGTTGTGTAGAGAGGAAATGTTTGACGTGACCAAGATCAGCATGACCGGTTCATCAAAAAAAATTAAAATAAACTGGAAAAAAAACTTTCAATTTAAAAGTCCATCCAGGTCATCAAATAAGTGGCTTTAGTATCAGGTGACATTTATGTGTGTTCTACAATAATACAGTTTGAACAGTAAACAAAGACAATGATCAATTATTCACGGTTAAATATACATTTTATTTGTACTTTTTTGCTCACTTTAGACATTTTATTTTTCAATCCAACAGTGCTAAAGAGTGCATTGTAAAATTGAAACTATATGGTAGAATTAATTTGACTGTTTTTTTTAAATAATTATTTTTTAATAATAATACAATTGTCTGTTTGTTGAAGACAAATATAGGGCATTATTTTATTATTTATTTATTATGAGCTTTAAGTGGGGTGTGCCTTTGCCATTTTTTTTAGTACAGATGTCTGTTGTTCCAGTTTTTGGGACAATATTTGTATTATTATTTTAGCCAGTGATGTGATATTTTAAAATAGTATGTATTTATTTATGTATTTTAGGGCCAACAATTGATTGATCTCATCTAACATAAAAGTTTTATATATATATATATATATAAATAAAATATATATACAATATACATACCGTACATGTATGTGTATACGTACATATTTATATGTACATATTTACACACATATTATATTAAAAAACGTTTATGTTAGATGTGATTAATCGCAATGAATTAATGTTGAGAGCATTTATGTATGTATGTATCTATGTATGTATGTATGCATTTCTAAGCACACCTTGTATATTACTTTAATAAATCAGTGGAGTTAATGCATAATGAATGGATATCCAATGCATATTTTAAATGCAATTAATTATTACAGATATTACAAATAAACAATATTGTTCAAGTTTATAGCTTAATTAGAATTTGAGCCGGTGATGAAGCAGAATGTAGCATTTCTTGGCTGCTTTTCTGTTGCCTATATTTGTTTACACATTATATATGTATTTTTACATTTAAAAAGCATTTAATTTAATTAATTTTGTCTGTTGTTCAGTGTCCAATGAAGATTGTATTGCTTTCGTTTGACTCGTGATGATGAAGTGCATGAGTGAGTCCACGGTGGCCCTGGTGAACATCCGGGTTTCCCGCTGGCACCGCTGCTGTGGCTCTCAGGAGCCATTTTGGACGCTGTTCAGCTTTTCGCATGTCAGTCCCTCTCCTGCCCCCTCCAACTGCCCCGGCAGAGGGGGAGAAACACACAAGCTCGTGCACACAAGGGGGCTTCGCTTCTACTCCAAGCGTCCACCAAACTCACGGTCCCACCACGAGCTCCTCCATGCTGCCCCGGTCAGAATGAACTGCTGGATGTTTGTGCCACCAGGGACTTTATTTCCGTTTATTTATAATCTCGCTTCCGAGGGATATATTGTGTTGTTGTGAATGAGAGCTCGTGTTGTTATTGTAGCGTTGAAGAATCGCGCGCAGGCCCGCGGCTCCTTCGCGTTCATGTGTTTTATTTCATTCTTAAATGCTTTCACGACATAAAGGACAGCATTTATCGCCAGGACCCTCGAAGGAACGAATATGTTTGTTCCCTGGCTGACTTTTGCACTCATCTGGTGCACAGGTAAGGCGTTCGTTTACAGTGATTTGGTTCCTCTTCAATTAAAAGGATAGTATCTGATCGTAGTGTGGTTGGCTTTGTTACCAAACCTAGTCAGCTGCCTATCAGGACAGCGTTCTAGTTCGCACGTGCTGCCCAAGAATGCTCCCTAGGTAGGCAGCGCACAAGGTTTTGAAACACGGCCAGTGTTACCAAACCATTCCAGCGAGGGTTTGGGTTCAATGTAACATTAATCTGTTGTTCACTTACACGGGTATTTTGATATATTTTACTAGGTGTGTGGTTCAGCTCGACCTGGCTGTTTTAAAATTTATTTCTGGCCGTTTAAAGGCGCAATGGGCACAAAGTAAAACAGCTGGTTGTTGAAACAATTGCTCTCCACAAAACAGATTCGCCGAATGCGTTCATGTAACATTATGGTTTATAAGAACATGTAGATATAAAATAGTAAACATTTCCTTGCTGGGTTTTTTATTTTTTACAAAACTATATTTTTATTACATTTTAGTATATTTGTTTACTTCATTTTACTAAGTGTTTATTCCGTAACTGAAACTAAACTAGCACTTTAACAGACATTTGTTATAATGATAACAAAGTAAGCATCAGGTTCAGTGCTTGCCCTATCAAATAAAAAAGACAAAATGCATGAACTAATAATTGTTTTAAAAGAATAAAGGCAAATAAAAACATGTTTAATGATTATTAGGTTGAGCATTATGTTTAATGGTGTCAAAAAGACAGAAAATCAATACAAAATGTTATTAATAATGGCTTGAGCATTTAGTTCAGTTGTTAAAGACAAGCCAAATAAGAGTAAAGAGTAATTCATAATAATAGGCTGCAGTGAAGTGACTAAAATTTAATAATAAAATACAAATTTAAACATTACATTTATATAAGTATATAAATTAAAACAAAAGTGGCTATGCTGATATGTTTATTTATATAATGTTATTGTTATATCATAAAGCTGATTTAAGAATGATTTATTTCAGCTGAGACACTTCAAATGTGCTATGTTCACTGTAATGGTTTTGAATTGCTTGAAATATAATTGGAATCACTTCAAAAAGGAAAATACAGTTAAGTGCAACATGTGCAGCCCAAGTCTTTCCTATAGGCTACATAAAATTATAAGGATATCATAATTGTGTGCTTGGGACATGAGTTTAATGGTGAGTTTTATTTTGTAATCAGGCTCTCAAAAATTATATGCAAATTTCAATTTAGATATATCTGCCAATATATCTGTTATTGGCTTTCAAATCGGTGCATCCCTAATATATACACACACACACACACACACACACACACACACACACACACACACACACACACACATGTGTGTGTATTCAAATATACATAATAATTATACACAGTAAACATATATTACGTAAACACAAACTTTTATCTTTGATATGATTAATCAAGACAAATCTGACAGCACTAATATATGTATATGTTGACACTTGATTACCCTTTTAGTCCAATCTGTTTGTTAGTGCAGCAGACAAAGCTTTCTACTTAGTCCATTATTGATGCAGTTATTTTGATTTTGATCATAGTTTTAAGGAACTGTGAGAGAATCTTATCTTTAAAGCTAATTTGTAATGGAGACCCTTAAAGGTCCATGTGAGGAGGAAACCCCCTCAAAACAATGGAGTCTTTGATACACCCTATCAGTGTGTGTGTGTGTGTGTGTAAGCTGCGGGGTGGTGACGGGGTGAAGAAAGGTAAAATCGGGGAGTTTCGACGTGAAAGCTCTACACAGCGCACCATAGAAATATACTTATACTGTGTGTGAATGAGGAAAGTGGAGTGCTGTGTGTTTTAAGTTGGGGGCTGCTGATGTAATTCACTCTTATCATGTGACACCAGTATCAGTGACAAAGAAGCTATACATTGAACATGTGCCGATCTATCGGCGTGCATTAGCCATTAAAAGCCTGATGAACGTCGACTTATAGCCTGAACTCTGGTGCTAAAGCTTTCGTAGCCCTTATTTCTGTTGATCCTGGGTGCTTTAGTGAGTAGGTGGGGTCACATTTGCAGGGGGGATGGGTGGCTGGCAGCCATACGTCGAATTTAAAGGGGCAGGCTTTGTTTTTATTTATTTTTTTAAAGCATGCAATGAGCTTAAACCTCCTTGCTGGTGTAGCTTGTCCAACATTATGTCATAATCTGTGTTTTTCCCCCCATTTAAATCTGACCCCTGGAGGTATTTCTGCTCCTGTTGTGTGGATCATACGCTATGTAAACATCTCACAATCCTTGACCCAGTTCTTTGTGCAAATGTGTGCGGTGATGCACGGCGACGGTTATACGAAGACGTGCCTTCTGACAGCTGATCCGACATCTGGATTTGATTTGGTGGTTTTCTTAAAGACCACAGAAACTCAATTCACGGGTTATAAATCATCAAGCCCTGAAGTGTGTGGTTTGTGGCTGTGTTTTGGTACTGAGTTTTGATGGCTTGTTGAACACACGGGTTTCTGATGAAGGGGTTTTAAGTGTTCAAATGTCTCATTAGGTTTTGATTGACAGGTAAATGTTGATTGTGATCTACTGAATTACTTAAAACCAATATTTTCTATTATTCAGTTCAGTTATTTTTTGACCAATACCTGGTTAGGTGCAGCCACACTTTTAATGCATTATGCATACCAAAATATAAAATTGTTTTAAAGATAGCAAGGGCAAGTCATTTTAATACTTCTTAGCACACTGTGCAAATATAAGAATAACTTCTTCACAAAAGGCAAAAAGACATAAAGAGCATTACATGCAAAGACACACACACACATCACAAAGTAGTAAAAGCACATTTTATACATATGGTTATAAAATAGATTTAAAACAAAGACTCTGCAGATCTAATATTCATTGGCAAACTATTCCATAACATTGGAGCCATCACCGCAAAAGCTTTCACTTTTTGTTTCATATCTAGGAACAGCCAAAAATCCATGTTTTGAAGATCTGAGACACCTGCCTGTTTCATGAGGTCTTAAACGTTCTGCTAAATACTTTTAAAATAGATTTTAAACCATAAAAGAATAACAATACCATAAAATGAATTGGTAGTCAATGTAGTGAAAATTGTATTCTCTTATTCATATAGTTGATATACTTTTGCCATTGCTTATTTATTTGTAATAGTATCCCTGCTTTGTCTTTTATTGTATATTTTTATATATTTTATTGTTCTTTGATATACATTCTTGTATTTTCTTTTATATTTAATTGTCTTTGTAATTTATTGTTTGTTCCCCTTCTACCCCGTCCCTCTAGTGAGGAGACGAACAAAATAAGAATTTCATTGCACCTAGTGTATATGACATTAAAGATCGTGAACTTGAAATCTGGAGTGATTTAAAGATCTAGTGCGAGAATCTAGCCGCAGCATTTAGTACCAAAATTGTTTGCCGTAGTAATCTTTAATCAAGATCTGAAAAGTAACTTCTGGTCTGGAATGGCGTTCCCTCTCAGATGATGTCAGTTTGACGGCTTGGGCTTGAATATCCTTAACCACTCCTCTCCAACCGTTAGTCTGCTATGAGCGAGAGATGAAGAGGAGGAGCGCTGAAGTCAAACCCTGCCCTCTATTCAATATTCGTTTCACTTGGAAATGTGTCACAGCACTAAAATAAAATCTGTTGCAACTTCCAGTTCACTGGAACGTTAAGCTTCTTACAACTCTTTCAATCTTTATTTTAAAAAGTTAGGGTACATTAGCACGATAACAATGTACTAAAAATGGAAAAAATGTCCTTTTGTGTTTTTTTTGCATACAGGTGACAACATTGTCAAAACTATCCCTATTCACACGGAGCTTGAAAAATGATTTAAAAAACCCCACTGTATTCTGCTAGTTGGCAGTGTCACTTTATAAAGACACCCTACGAGCCTATAGACTGATTAAGTAACACGCATGCGTGTGACGTTGCAGTTTTCACAAATTTACATTTTTGTGAGTATGGAGACTGTAATGGTATCTTTTTTTGAAAAACATCCACTTTGAAACATTTTCAGGCCTTCAAAATGCCGTTGTTCTGTATGAATGGCCAAAATGCTTTGATTTAGTTTTCATTTCATTTCGTTTTCATCATCAAAGGTTTCCATTTCGAGTTAAAAACAGTGTTACTTTAGACTTAGAGGTAGGAGAGTTTGCAAGAGCGAGTGAGTTGATGAGTTTACCTGTTCTGATGATGTCAGTTAATTTCCTTACAACCTCTGTAGTCCCATTTAGGCACTTGTTAACAACCCACTATTATAAATGAAATAGTTTACTTAATATTTATACATGCTAGTTTCCTTGACAGAGTTCAAGATTTTTTTTTTCATTACTGGAGCTGACAGTTTGCTAAGTTTCTAATGATTATTAAACGGCAAGCACAAACTATGCAAAAGCGGCAGCCCTTAAGGTGCAACTCGATTTCCTTCAAGTGGACTATATTAGTGGAGTAATGTAGGGAATAGTGAATGAGGGTATAGGGGGCGATTTCGAACACGGCCATTGACTTTAGGACGATGGAATTGGAAGTGCTGAAATGCAACTGATGTCTTGGTTTTGGCCTAGAAACAATTTCCCTGGCGAATGTATTAAAGATTGAGAAATGATTGCATGTGTTAATACGTCTCTTTGTCTGTCTTTCTTTTTCTTTATCAGGAGCCAGTCATGCGGAGGTGGCGACCAGAGAGTGTGTCTACTACAATGATAACTGGCGGACAGAGAAAACCAATCAGAGTGGCTTTGAGAGGTGTGAGGGGGAGAAAGACAAGAGGCTGCACTGTTACGCCTCCTGGTTGAACTCCACCGGAACAATCCGCCTGGTCAAAAAAGGCTGCTGGCTCGACGACTTCAACTGTTACGACAGGTCAAAACGTCTTTATATGATAGCACCATTTTGACTCTAAATGGTCCTGATATCTTGATATCGTCTGCCAGACAAATGGTTTCATCGCAATCTTTTGCTTCTAGTTTTAAGAGGCCAAATGTTTTAAAATCCAAAGTCACTTTGCATATCACAGGCTTCATTGGATGTATTGGATAGAAGATATTTAAACAGTTCAAAAGTTTGCGGTCTGTAAAATGTTAACATTTTTTGAAAGTAGTCTTTATTTGATAAATACAGTAAAAAAATATTACTGTCAAATATTATTGTTATATTTTCTTTTGTAATATATTTTAATGTAATAATTGCTGTGATCAAAGCTGATTTTTTAGCATCATTGCTCCAGTGTTCAGTGTCACATGATCCTTTAGAAATCATTCTAATATGCTGGTTATTATCCATTTTGTGCTGCTGCTTCACTCCAAACTTTTGAATGTTAATGGATAATGAAAATAAATAAATTCATATATATTATATTTGTAGGTAAAACCAGTGCTTGACATTTTTTTGCCCACCAGCTACTGTATCTAGTGGTATCTAGTTACTAGTTTCACTGGCCAAAATTTTGACATCTATACCATGAGGAAAATTGGCATAGATATTTATAATAATATCTCATAATTTGGCAGTAGGTTTATTATGCTTCTGTCACTTTAAGACCTGACGCACAAATCCATTATAATGTTATACGTGTACAGTTTTTACTGTTAAAAAAACAACAACAAGTTTTTAAGTGAACATAAATGTTTAAGTGAATCCTTGGCAAGAGCGGCATTTTGACATTATTTTGTTTGTATTTGTCTGTTTAAGTGCAATAAGCACGTGAAAAAGAAGTGGGAGTGCATTACACTGCTGAAATCTACCCACACTTCGCAGATTTTAATGTCAAGCCCTTTATTTTGAATTTTTGGGAAAAATAAAAGCACCTGAATAGCTTTGATGCACTAGAACAAACACTTTTGCATGGGGCCCTTGAAGTGTACAGTAGACATTTATTTTTTATAATCTGACGAATTTTTTATTTGTGTGAAGTATCTCTTTAATTTTATATATACAAAAAAATCTCTTAAATGAACACATACAGATGTAGGTGACATTAGGGGCTGAACAATTAGGCCTGGAAACAAAAGTTTTTTTGATTTTCTTGCAGACATCAAAGTTTCTACTATTAGATTTATTCTATAATTTAGCAATTCCTTTCTACCACTTAGCAGCAATTTGCCATGTTATAGCAACAACTAATTTTCTATAAATCCCTTTCATTGTTTTCTGTGTGTGTGAGCAGACAGGAGTGTGTGGCCACTGAGGAGAGCCCGCAGGTGTTCTTTTGCTGCTGTGAGGGAAACTATTGCAATGAGAAGTTCACACACCTGCCTGAAGCCATCACCCCTGCAGGTAAAGCAGCATTCATAGGTCTCTTCGCAGCTGTTGGGCTCCTTCTTCAGGCTCCTCTGGCCAACAAATATCTGTGTATGGGACTTTTATTACCATTTGTCATGCAAGTAGTCATAATTATTGTCAATGTTTTGTAGAGCTGCAGAATTAATTAATTGTTAGAAGATTGCGCCCTTGATTTAAACACCCACACCATCTCATTCCTAAACAATGATTCTCCTGTGTCTATTAAACCTTTGACAAAATCATACCAGAACATTCAAATCTGCATCTGACCTAGTAGAGAGAAGCAGTTGTCATGTATGAAACAGATTCAAAAACAGGTTTTTTCCGATTATCATTATTTCTGTTACGAATGTTCAGATTATCACAGAAGTACTAGGATAAAAGTTTATTGTTCAGATATGATCATGAATGTCTACAGAAGCATTTAAAATAAAGTAAATTGCCTTTATAAAGTAACATGGAACTTCAAATTACGATTGTATTGATTACACTGATTACGCCACCAGGTATCGACTAGTGACTTCTAAAAAAAAATTATGTCATCATTAATTCGAGAGATTTGTTCAAAAATGCTGATTCATCCAGTAATGAATCAAGTGAAGTCGTAATGATTGATTCATTGACTCATTCATTCTTATAAATTTGAAATATACTGCAGCAATTAATATTTGTCAGAACCTCTAGTGCATTTCATGTTATATAGTTTCGTAGTCTATTGAGGTGTGTGAGAGAATCGTGAAACAAAATGATGATTCTCAAATCCAGAATCGCACAGGTCTAAACATTTTATTTTTTATTATAGAAAATAAAATGGATAGTTCATAGCCTGGCTCTGCCCTCCTACGTACTTCCGCTCAAGTTTCATTTTCTTTCAGTACTACGTCTGGGACTGCTGTGTATTCTTAGGTTTTCTCCAAACTAATTTTTACCGGTTGAGTTACCTACTGCTTTTGACAAACACCAAGGTCGTGTGGTGATGTAATAGCTGTCCGAATCCACATCTCGGAGTTTTCAAGAATATATCACTTCAAAATTCGCTATTTATAATCCTTTTTGACCACTGCAGAGCACCGTACGGTTGCGCTTTGCTGTTATTTGGATGCATTTCTAGACTTGTATTTCTTTAAAATGCTGGCAAGTATTCACAATATATTTCATCACCGCTCAAACAAATTAAAATAAAAGCACATAAACATTTGAATTGGGCCGTTATTTATAGCAGCATTTATTATCATACCTAGCATATGACATTTTATTTACAGCATACAATCATGTTACGGACCACGTGAGCGGTGCATTCCCGATCACGAAACTCTCCCGGCCACCGTGGCGTGAATAAATCACAATCCAAATGCACGAGTTGTAGGTTTTATCACTGAGGTTGCCTGCACATGTGTTTTGACGGATTTCCAAGTGTGAAACAGGCGAAGGGCGCATGACATACGTCACAACCAAACGTTAGCGATTGGTTCTGGCAGATCCAATAGTTTTATACTTCAACAGAGTACCCGCCTTCGTGGAAGTAAACGCTTGTCAATGGAGAGTGGCCAGACTCTATGTACAAATGAAATGTATGAAGGTCTGGTAAGACCAGGCGAGAAGTTCACCCAAACATGAAAATTCCTCACCCTCATGTCATTCCAAACCTGCAAGACTTTCGTTCATCTTCAGAACATGAATAAAGATCATTTTATGAAATTTGAGAGCTCTCTGTCCCTCCATTGAAATTCTGTTCACCTAAAATTTCATAAAGAGATTATAAAATAAATCCATATGAATTTAACTGTTTAAACCAATTCTTCTGAAGTGACTCATTCGCTTTATATGATTGAATTTCTGCTTTTATTCATATATAATCATTGATCAGCAAACACAAACAGAAGCTCGACTGTACTTGCTTGACTTTCTTCCGTGACCAATTTTGATCCATTAATATTAATACAGTTGATGTGGGGCCATAGCTGTGCATTTTAAAATGGCTTCAAACCTTTTTTATCATTTGCATTTTATTTTAAACCTGAATATATTCCTTGTGTGTTATTGCTGTTGAGCTGAGGTTATGCTCTGTTTTCTTGTAGTAAAAATTCAACCTCCAGAACCGGGCCCTTCTCTCTTGGGCGTGCTGGTTTATTCCCTTCTTCCTCTGGCCATTCTCTCTCTGGCCATGGTGCTCGCCTGCTGGACATACCACCAACGAAAGCCACCCTACAGACACGTCGACATCGGCCAGGTCTGACAATTACGTGTGTCTTAGACCTGTATATCATTTGCTTCATTCCTAAACAGGGACTTAATTTGTTACAATGTTGCTTTTTCGGTTCAATGTATACTGAAATGTTTATGCAAGACACGTGAGTAAAACTGCCCTCTTATTGGCAAGAGTTTCCTCTATGTGATCCATAAAGATAAGTTCGCTCCCCAAGCATATTGTGGCTTTATCTGTAGCTGTCGTGACACATGGAAACACTTACTTTATTACCTTACCAAACACAAAACTTCCACTTCATAGTAAGCGTATAGCACTGACTTCAGTTACCCGAATGAGCCTGTGTTATCAGTTTTTACCAGTTGTAATACCGCTGGATGGCGCAATTGACCATTCAGGATCAAGTATTCCACAGAGCCATGTAATAAATATATTTAATTATTTGTATAAACGTATAACGCAGTTACAACCGGAATCGCAGCATTTTTGTAATGAATTATTGAAGAGCAATTACACAACATTAAGACAAAGAAGCACTATTTGGTTTTCAACTATGATAACTAATAGGCTCACTCACAGAATCAGACACAGCTGCTTTTGATACAACATATTACCCATTATGAATTATGATACCGCTTGGTTTGTAGTGTCAGATTGCTTTCTCACCTCAACCGAATCACTCTGGAGTTTGTTTTCAATCGGGACCATCTCGTTTAGGCTATCTCTGAGCGATTGTTTTGGTGCGGATCCAAGCATGATTGCCGTGTTCATAAATGCTTAAATCAAACTAAGAGAAAATGATTTGAGAATTCTTTTAAATAAAAATGTGCTAAAATGTGTAAAAGATTTTTGTAGCTCCATACACTGCCATTCATTTAATTTAGCAAGGATGCATTAAATTGATTAAAAGTGACTGTAAAGGTGTGTAAAATGTTACAAAAATATGTATATTTTTAATAAATTCTGCTACTTTGATCTTTCTATTCACCAAAGGATCCTGAAAGAACTGTACTACTGTTTCCACAAAAATATTAACAATAGAGAATGATTTCTGAAGGATCATGTGTTGCTGAAAATTCAGTTTTGAACACAGGAATAAATTACATTTTAAAATGCATTCACATAGAAAATGGTAATTTTAAGATGTAATAATATTTCACAATTTATACTGTATTTTTGATCAAATAAATGCAGCTTTGTTAAATTAATAAATCAGAATGTATACCATAACGAAATATTACACTGCAAAAAATGTCTATGGTTTACCATATGTCCTACTAAATTTATGTTGTATGATTTGCCTTAATACTATTTCCTGTGTGTGCTTTTAAAATGGTATTTATTTAGATTTTTTTTTTTTATTAGGAGAATGGTCTTCCTCCACCTTCTCCTCTGGTTGGACTGAAGCCCCTGCAGTTGCTGGAGATGAAGGCCAGGGGGCGCTTTGGCTGTGTGTGGAAAGCCCAGTTACTGAGTGAATATGTGGCGGTGAAAATATTTCCAATCCAGGTACATATTCATTCCCCATGCACCTTGAAAAGGATTGCTTGTTTTTGTTTTCCCAAATGAGTTCTAAAATGTGACTATAGTGCTTGATTCTGAACCGATGTGTATATTAACAGGACAAGCAGTCGTGGCAGAACGAAAGAGACATTTACCTCACAGAGGGTTTTAAACATGAGAATATTCTACACTACATCTCAGCAGAAAAACGAGGCACCAACCTTCAGATGGAGTTGTGGCTGGTCACAGAATTCCACGAAAGGGTCAGTGTGTGTGTTTCATTTTTCTGTAAATGTCCCTATATGTATAACATTCAACCTCATTGTGGGGAAAAATGGATCAAACAATAAGACATTCATAGACGCAATCATAATGTCATAAATATATCAAAATCTTTATGCATTGCAGGGCTCGCTAACAGATTACCTGAAGGGGAACCCGGTGAGCTGGCCTCAGTTGTGCCATATTTCCGCAAGTATGTCCCGGGGCCTGGCGTACCTTCATGAAGACCTCCCTTACCGTGTGGAGGGACCTAAACCGGCCATTGCACACAGGTACACAAACCTGATGTTGCAGCATTTGATGTGTGCTTTAAAAGAGAGTTTTAAATATTATGCTCCTGCTGTGTAGTGATAAGCAAGTGAGAGTCAAAGATGTACTGCTGTCACTGTAGGCACTGAGAGAGTTGATGTTTGTTTTGCAGAGATTTCAAGAGTAAGAATGTCCTGCTCAAGATGGATTTATCTGCAGTGATTGCGGACTTTGGGTTGGCGGTCCGCTTTGAGCCTGGGAAGCCGCCTGGTGATACACACGGTCAGGTGAGTATCTGAGTGCAAACAGATGAAGACAAGCATTTGTCTCTTTACATCCATTAAAAATATACACAACCAGTTTAAAGTTTGGGGTCGGTACAATTTTAGAAAGTATCTTATGCTCTCTATGCTTATTTGATCAGAAATACAGTTTAACAGTAATTTATACTCTTTTTTTTTTATATACAATTTGTATTCTTTAATGAATAGAAAGCTCAAAAGAACAACATTAATTTAAAATAGAATTTTGAAATTGTGTCTTAACTGACTTTTGATGAGTTTAATAAATCTTTGCTGAATAAAAATATTTTTTTTAAAGGTAAAACTTTTTAATGTATATCAAATTTAAATGTATTGTTATTCAGGTGCATCCATTTAGAATAAATAAAACTAACAATAATCTGAACACCTAGTTGAAAACTAAATTCAAATTCAAAGGGACAAAATACAGGTCTAAACTTGGTCTAAAATGCTTTGAACTGGCCCACTTCCAACCACTTGGAGAAAAAAAAAAACATTTGACCGAATTGCTTTCATTGTGTAAATGCTCATGTGGTCGAATGTGTTCAAACAGTCACAAAAGTCCGCCTACTGACCTAAAGTGAAAACATTATGGGAAGCACGCTAGCCAGACAGGATTTTAAAGGGTTAGTTCACCCAAAAATGAAAATTATGTCATTAATTACTCACCCTCATGTCGTTGGACACCTTCGTTCATCTTCAGAACACAAATGAAGATATTTTTGTTGAAAGCTGAGAAAGGCTTCAGAAAGGCCTCCATTGGCATTCAGTACATTTCCACTGACCCACTCACAAGACCCATAAAAGGCACTAAAGACTTCGTTACAAAGTCCATCTCACTACAGTGGCTGTACAATCATTGTACCAAGCAGCGAGAACAGTTTTTGTGTGCAAAAGAAATCAAAATAATGACTTTATCTGCCAAGATATTGTCTTCCGTGTAGGTCTCGGACGTGAACTCACGCGATAGCGGCGCTCCTCCTCTTCCGGGTCATGTATTCGCTGATTCAAACGGCAGAGCTGCGTCATATTCTCGCGCATGCGTCGAGTTCACGTCAATAATTTGGTGGGTTATATCGTTATTTTGATTTTTGTGCACACAATAACTATTTTCGTCACATTGTAAAATGATTGTACAGCCGCTCTAGTGAGATGGACTTTGTAACAAAGTCTTTAGTGCCTTTTATGGGTCTTGTGAGTGGATCAGTGGGAATGTACTGAATGCCAATGGAGGCCTTTCTGAAGCCTTTCTCAGCTTTCAACAAAAATATCTTCATTTGTGTTCTGAAGATGAACGAAGGTGTTACAGGTGTCCAACGACATGAGGGTGAGTAATTAATGACATAATTTTAATTTTTGCGTGAACTAACCCTTTAAATTTAGCGGCTGGAGACCCCATTTTGTTTGGAAGACCAAAAAATTTACCAAGCACAATGTTCTCTCACCTTTCCTGATTTCTAACACGCACTCACAGCATCAGAGCCAGAAATGAAAGCTGCTGCTCTCTGTTTGTTTTACCATTGTATCCATTCACGTTCATATGTAATTTGCGCAAGCTTATTTTGTCCATTACCTCAAAAGTTCTAAAAAAAAAAGTCCATGCATTTACCTGCCCCCTCCCCTCGGAGAAATCAGGACAAAAGTGTTTGAAAGTGGACAAAAGAGACGGATCAAAACACCAGGTGTAAATGGGAATGTGTCTCCCTCATTCACTTGTGATCCGATCGACCAAAACGCATCTTAATACCAGGTGTAAATGAGGTCTTATTGACAAAGTCCCTAAACTCCACTGGCATGGCAGTGCAACTGTGTTTAACATGTTTGTGTTTTCTGTATCCTCATAGGTGGGAACGCGGCGTTACATGGCCCCAGAGGTGCTGGAGGGAGCCATTAATTTCCAAAGGGACGCCTTCCTAAGGATCGACATGTACGCTCTAGGACTGGTGCTCTGGGAGCTGGTGTCTCGCTGCACCGCCTCTGATGGTGAGTCCACACGAACATTAGGATCTCCGGCTCTGCGGATGCACCTTAGTTTTCAGTTTTGGGAGAAGGGCTTGACATTAACACCTGCCAATCCCCCAAAAGCGGGTGGATTTCAGCAATGGTGTGTAACAGTCACACCTACTAGTTACTTTGGTGGACTTAGTTCATTTTTCGCTACATCTCATTACTGAAATATTAATTGTAACTGTAGTTTTTTACAAAATAGATTCACAATACCAGCCATGCTTTCTCTTGCTCTCATATCTCCGACAGTGAGTGACACACAAATCCGCCTCCCCTTATTTATTTGCACTGGATGAATATTGGCCGTAATATATGACATTTAATAATCAACACTCAAAAAAAAAAAAAAAACAGAATGGCAAATAAACATTTAATTGAATAAACTCCAAATTGTTGTTGAAATGGTGGCTAGAATCAAACTTGCATTAAATGAAAACCACATTTGGTGTTGTCAACGCAGCCTTATGATTTATTGTAAACATACGCCTGTATAATGTGTGTCTCACTCAGGTCCTGTAGGTGAGTACCAGCTGCCCTTCGAGGAGGAGGTGGGCCAGCACCCTTCACTGGAGGACCTTCAAGATGTGGTGGTCCACAAGAAAATGCGGCCCGTCTTTAAAGACTGTTGGATTAAACATCCGGTGAGAACATGCCTTTAATTAGGAGATAATAAAACTGAAATCATGATATGTGATAATCACAAAGGCGGTGATTAATTTAAATAAATGTGTACGCTGCGTGTTTCAGAGTTATACACGTGGGCAGCTCATAAACCGCTGGTGTTTACAGCGTCTCAGAGAAACTCGGTTCACAGTAAACCTCTGCATCTCTTTAGGGTTTGGGGCTCTTGTAACGTGCGTTTGGGACGTAAATTGCGATATTTTATAGTCACATTGATATATACTCACAATATTGTGGTCAAATTGTGCAGCCCAACAAAGCATTTTTTTTCTTTTATTTAGTATTTTTTATTTAGTAGTAGAAATAATAATTTGTATTATTATTTTATAATAATGAATATGGATTTATTCACAGCATTTTGGACGAATTGTGCAGCCTAAAAAACAAATATTTCTTATTTTGTTTATTTAATTTACAAATTTTTACTTTTTTAATTTAAGAGTGAGTTCACCCAAAATTCCCTCATTAATTCCTTACCCTAATGTCATTCTACACCCGTAAGACCGCCGTTCATCTTCAGAACACAAATGAAGAAATTGTTGTAGAAATCTGATGGCTCAGAAAGGCCTTCATTGACACCAATACCATTTCCTCTCTCAAGACCCAAAAAGGCACTAAAGACGTCGTTACAAAGCCCATCTCACTACAGTGGCTCTACAATAATCTTATGAAGCGGCGAGAATAGTTTTTTGGGGGAAAAAAACTAAATAATGACTTTTATAGTGGTGGGCCAATTTCAAAACAAATTTTTTAATCAGCGTATCGATTCATGATTCGGATTTTGTGTCAAACTGCTTAAATCACGTGACATTGGCGATCCGAATCATGAATCGATTCACTGATTCATAACAGTTCGAATCTTTGTTAACTGTTCGAATTAATGACAGAATTATCCTTTGGTGAACTAACCCTTTAATAGTATTAGTAATATAAATAATAATTATTATTCTGTAGCCGTATTAAAGGTGAACTATGTAGTATTTTTGCAGTAAAATATCCAAAAACCACTAGGCCAGTGTTATATATTTTGTTCAGTTGAGTTCCTACAATATCCCAGATGTTTCCAACTATTTGTAAATTGTGAGAAAATTGCTATTTTAATTAAGGACAGGGACGTTTCAGCATTGCATTTGAGGGAGTCGCCTGTCAATTGCGTCATATCTGCGTTACCCTCGGTTTCGGCTTTTATTTGGCAGGAGCGCTTTACTCTTAGCAGTGTGAACAACTGAACGCACGGAGTAAAGTCATAACATCGTTTTAAACACACTTAAATGTATCTAATATGATAAACAGAGCTCCATTACCTCAAAATCATAACCGGAAGAGCGGATCTGTGCAGGCGCCCGGCAAATGAGTCTCGTCCCGTCATAATAAAAGTCCCGGTATTCACAAGGCGGGTATTTGTTTAACAATCGCTCCAGCAGCTTTGCTCAGGTCCATAACACTCGGTCCTGCTCTGCTTTAGACTACAGAAACGTTAATAACCGCATGCATGAACGTGATTTCTGCTCGAGTCCTGTTTTTCACCGGCTGTGATGAGAAGACCACATCTCCCAAGATGCCGCGCTCACACTTTGCGTCATCAAACTACGCATTTATTTTGCATAGGCGCCCTCCAGTGGACAAAAGCTGCATAGTGCACCTTTAATATATATTCACAACAATATGGCCAAATTGTGCATCCCAAAAATGTATTATTTTTTGTAAATCGCAATTGCATTTTTAATCAGAACCACCTGCAGTTGCTCACATAGTTATAATATTGAAAATCAATATTTAAAATAATCTGAGGGTTAAATTTAACCTCTTTCTCTCCTCGCTATAATCATCAGGGTTTGGGCCAGTTATGCGAGACCATCGAGGAGTGCTGGGACCACGACGCTGAGGCGCGACTTTCGGCAGGCTGCGTGGAGGAACGCATCTCCACCATCTCCAAGGCAAACACCATCAACACGTCTACCTCAGAGTGCCTGGTCTCCATGGTGACCTCTGACAGCGACACGGACCTTCCACCCAAAGAGTCCAGCACCTGAACGCTGCAGAGCCGACACCTCTCCAGTAATGTGAACTTTGCTGCTAATTTGATCTCCTGATCGTCATGTATTTAATTTTATCTTTCTTCTCGCATCGTCGGATCGGTTTCACCAGCACATTCATCTACTGTATTCTTCCGAGAGGAAGGCAGACACGAAAAACCTCAAACGTGAGAAGACTGAACTCTCAGAGGGCATTCAGGGGATTGTTTCAGACTGCTGGGATATGAGCACACGTTACCTCATCAGTTTTAATGCCATTTTTATGTTGTTGTTTTTTTGCCTTCACTCCATGAATACCTCCATCCGAACGCTCTACCCTGGTTTTATCGAGACTACGCGACGATCGGATGACTGTTACACTAACGCAACCTTCCCAAGAGCACACAAGGTCCTCTTTGTTCTCAGTGAATTTTAGCCTAGTTTTATTGCTGTTTAACCGTACCCTGAAATGTCTCGTGGGATGTCGTTTCTCTTATTTCCGTTGGTGACGGCAGTCGTCTGGGACACTGGAAGCTGAAGGCAGCGGGACTGTTATGATTTGAGTTGCCTTTCGGAGCGTCGGGATTGATTTTAATGTAGCATCCGCTTGTCGTTGACGCATTGTATTGAAGTATCTGAAGTGCCATCAGTAGAGCATCCCGAGCGGCGTGTTTTAGCGTTCGTTGTTTCCGCGTGACAAGAGCTGCAGTTGAAGTATGTTAGTGCTGCGGCCGCACAAAGACCAGCGCTGCGTTACAGGTTTGATTTCAGTCACAGCTAAATGTATGGGTGCATCAGGAAAAGTGTGTGATGTTTCTCCACTACACTACTCAGGTAAACTGTGCACGTGATTGTGTGACCGCTCACTCTTTTACAGCAATAGTTCTCAGCAGTATGGTGAATCGCAAAGAAAAACCTGGGTCATGACTCGTCTTAAAAATAATTTGTGCTCAAAGAAAGTAGAGCTTATATTAAGGGCCAAGAGTGCCATTATTTTCATAACCGTTAAGCACGTTTTCTCCAAATTTTCTTTGGCGTAATGCAAAATGACACAACAAAAACGACCTTACATTTAAAAAAATATATATATATATTTAATTTGTAGAGCACAATTGTAAAATATGTTTACAGATATTCTTTACAAATTAATTTTTTTTTTTTTCTTGCATAACAGAAACAGTTTTTTTTGGTATCACAATGATTATTTTATTATTCCAAAACAGGTTTAATTTTCATGTCACAATATTTAAAAATAACTCACAATGGTGCTAAAATAGGATACATCTTAGGATATGTCTTTAATTTAGGAGAAAATAAAACAAAGTTTTGGCTTTTGCGGTATACTTTTTTAAATTTATTTTTTACAATAATTAAGCAACAGTTTTCTCCAAGTTATCATTACCATAATGCAAAAAAAATTGTCCTGCAATATAGAAATAATTTTAAATATTTTTTGTTCTATTGATGTTAAGCACAACAAAAAATGTATACATTTTTGTTTAAATGGTTTTTTTTTTTCTTGCATTCATAGTAATGTTTCAGCATTCGTTTCATAACATTTAAGCAACAATTTCTCCCCTAGATTATCATTACCATAATAAAAAAAATGAAATCGCAGGGTTTTATGCATTACTGTAATGAGAGAATTTTTGCTAAAATGCCTTTATGTCACAATGCTAAAAAAAAAATCATAATGGTCTTAAAATAGACTTTTAACTTCATGCAAAAATTCAACCCACAAGTTATCGTAATGCCAAAAAATACTGTCCCGGAATATAGAAATAATTTAAAATGATTTGTTCTATTGATGTAAAGCACAACAAAAAGGTCCTTACAATCGTGTATGTATTTAAAAACAAAAATGTATTTAAAATGTAACAATATTTAAAAAAAAAATCATAATAGTCTTAAAATATACTTTATTTACACCATGCAACACACGTTATCATTACAGTAATGCCAAAAAACCTGTCCAGCAGTATCGAAATCATTTAAATGATGTTTGTTCTACTGATTTTAAGCACAACAAAAATTACCTAAAATAATGTTTTTTTGGATTACTGTAATGAGAACAAAATGTGCTGAACTATTATGAAACTAATGTCCCATTATAAGAGAACCCCATAAAGGTCCTAAAACAGGCTTCATTCTCTTTATGGAACATTAAAGCTTTTTTGGGTCCATTTCAGCATTCAATTTATAACAGTTGAGCAACAATTTTCTCCCCCACATGATCATTGCCATAATAAAAAAAAAAAAGAAACACAGTTGATGTCGTTTTGTTTTTTTGCATTACTGCAATGAGTGAGAATCACATGGGTCCTAAAATAGGCTTTGTGACATTTTTCTCGTTCGCTTTTTGAGATGAAACATGACCTGGGCATTTCTCGATCCACGATCATCTCGGCAGTGGTGATTTCTCAGAGCTCGCCTGTTTCACGCAATAACTTCAGCAGTAAAGAAGACTGAATGTCCGTAGTGCTGGAATCTGCTCTGTCAAACTGTTCAATCGCCAGTGTTGTTCAGAAACGGGCAGCTTTTATCAAACTCATTCAGCGTAACACTAAAACCATCACTGAATATCGACCTTCATACGCTCAGTGATTAGATATACCTCAGATATTGTGAGTTTTTTTATATATAAAAATATATATAAATTATTTTATTCTGTTTTGTGGTAGCAATATAATTTAATATACAGCTGCTGTGATTTAAAGGAGATCTTTTTTTGTTTTTAATCAGTTCTTTTTTAAACAGAAGGTGCTCTGAATTTGACCGCCAGGTGCTCGGTGCATTTCACAAAGTTTCCCTTTGCTTTGAGTCTCGCATCCGCAGGTTAAACGGCTTCTGTGGTTCAGAATAACAGACGTGCACACCTTTCACACTTGTATTTTTGTTTGTCTGTGTGGTACATGTATTTTCTTCCTTTGTCTCCACCTTAACAATTGTATTAAGTTGGATTTGTCTTTTATCAAATCAGGGATTTGAAATATAATTAAAGTATTGCAGTGCAAGTTGTGCAAATTTTAGTTTAAGCCAAACTTTGTATCCTATCAGGTGTTGATGTGTGATGTATATAATGATATTAGATCTGCTAACTGATGTAGTCAAAGCATCTTTTACTCTTGTTATATTTCTCTACGTTTCACACAAACCCTGAAGAAGTGTTCATGCATTAGGACTACCTGAGTATAGATTTCCCATGATCCTTTGCTGGCCTGACGTGGGCTGGTTCTCATTAAGGAGATGATGGAGGTCTGTTGATGTGTGTTTTTTAATTATTTTTACTGCTGCTAATGTAGTAAATGTGTTGTGTTGCCCTTGTTTGGGTCATTTCAGATTCTGCTGCCATGTTCAGTATTTTGTTGAATTAAACATTTACCCATGTTTCTCACTTAAATGTCCTGTTTGTCTTTTACTATAGGATTTCTTATTCTCATTTCTCTCTTTTCTTATTTGTATTTATAGTCCATTTATCAGCTCTTAAAGGCACAATATGTAAGATGTTTGGATTAAAATATCCAAAACACACTAGAACAATGTTATATATTTTGTTGACTTGTGTACTTGCAATTGCAAGGACTTTTTTATTTTTACTTTTCATGCCTAACATCGATCTAGCTCACTGCAGTGTGCAGAAGTCTCATATTAGCCGTGGATTGAACGCACAGAGTAGCATTATAACATAACTTTCAACACACTCAATTGATGTAATATGATAAAACAGCACTGCGTTCCCAACATTCACATGAGCGGAAGAACTGGAAGCGATTGTCTCTGCGGCAGAATAAAAGCCCTGCTAAGTCTAGGGCTGCGTCCGAAACATGGAAAATGCTGCCTTTGGAGGACACATTAAAAGGCAGGATGGCATCAAGCAACATCTGAATCTAATGTATGCTTCACTTCCTGTCTCCTGAGATACCTTCATCTGATCGGTTTTTGAAGGCAGCATACATGTATCCTTCGCTGCCTTTGATATCCCACAATCCTGTGCTTTCCGTTCAGTGACAGTTGAGCTGGGGAAAAAAGATGGTGTCTGAAAGTTGCGTTTGCTGGTCAGTTTGTGTGTAAATGTGTTTGTTTTTTTTAACCAATATTTTCCACTTCTGATGACATTCTAGTGAGAAATTACTAATCTAATAATTCAATATTATAGTTCTCACCACAGCTCTATCTTGCTGTAGATCATTAAACTGTTACACTACCTTATAGTCTGTCCGAAATTAGTTTCGTGAGGTGCCTTCATGCACAAAACGCTGCCTTAGAAGCTATTGTCTGATAAAGCAGTGATGTAAGGAGTCAGCAGCATAGGAGCCATCAAGCTACGCCTTTGTTTTGAATAAATGACCTCTAGTGGTGAAAAAATAAATAAATAAATATATATTATACACACACATATATATATATATTTGTAATGTTTTTGAAATAAGTTTCTACTGCTCCTCAAGCCTGCATTTATTTGATCAAAAATATAGAAAAAAAATAATATTAAAAAAATTAAAACTAATATACTACAATTTAAAATAATTGGTTTTCATTTTATTATAAATGATCATTTATTTCTGTGATGCAAAGCTGAATTTTCAGTATCATTCCTCCAGTCTTCAGTGATCATGATCCTTTAGAAATCATTCTAATATGAGGATTCATTTTCAAAGTTGGAAACAGTTTTGCTGCTTAATATTAGATACTTTTTTAGGATACTTTGATGAATAAAAAGTAAAAAAAAAATGTAAAAAGAAAATAAGAATAAAAAAAGAAGCAAATGTTTTAAAATATAAATATTTCGTAACTACAATATACATACTGGTCAGTAATTTGGGGTCAGTCCTTTTTTTCTTCTTTATATTTATATATATATATATATATATATATATATATATATATATATATATATATATATATATATATATATATATATATATATATATATATATATATATATATATATATATATATATATATATATAATATATTATATATTATATTCTATATAAAGAAGAAAAAAAGGACTGACCCCATATATATATATATATATATATATATATATATATATATATATATATATATATATATATATATATATATATATATATATATATATATATATATATATATATATATATTTTTTTTTTTTTTTTTTATTCAAGGTAAAATGACTGCTGGTCAAACTTGACATCTGCGAACATGTATACAACATTTTATTTTAATTTATTTAAAACATATAAAAAAGAAAACATGAGATAGATGGAAGCCTAAAGATGGTTTAGTCCCAAAGCTTAAACTAGAGATGTGAAAGCCCCCTTTGACTTAGCCTACATGTATTGATTCATGATTCGGATCACCAATGTCACGTGATTTCAGCAGTTTGACACAGATCCGAATCATGAATCAATTCGCTGATTCATGACCGTTTGAATCTTTATTTGAGGATTGAAAACAAACGCGGAAGACAATGCTGAATAAAGTCGTAGTTTTTGTTATTTTTGAACCAAAATGTATTTTCTATGCTTCAGGAGATTCCAATTAACCCACTGTCACATATGGACTACTTTGATGATGTTTTTATTCCCTTTCTGACATGGACACTATACACTTTCATTGAAGGAACAGAAAAACTCTCGGACTAATATAAATTATTTTAAACTGTGTTCTGAAGATGAACGGAGGTCTTACGGGTGTGGAACAACATTAGGGTGAGTTAATGACATACATTTTATTTTTGGGTGAACTAACCTTTTAAAGGTGCACTATGTAAATTTTAGCGGCGTTGGCATCCACCCATCCCCTTTGCAGCACATAGAGAAGCTAGGGTGGCCGACACAGGACAAAGATTTTGTCTGAGACAGCAGAGAGTAGCTAGTGCACTATAGAGAAGTTTGTCCGTTTAGGTCTGATATGGTGGCGGCACAAAATGGTGATTTCACTGTAAGGGGACCATAAAAACAAAATACACCACTAAAAACAAGTTATGTATATTATATTGAATTTCTGTCAATAGATTATCATAAATATTACACACTGCACCTTTACAAATATGAGTTTATGACGCTCACGGTGTTCAGTTTTTATGACTATAAACTGCACCAGAGGGCAGTATGTGTTCGCAGGATCTCTCAGCGCATGCGCACATGACGGGAAGCGAGTGACAGATGTTGACTGCAAGGTTAGGAAACTGGACATATGGACCAAATATTTAATATCCGCACAGATTCATCTGTCCCTGTAAGCGATAAAACACCAGGGATGACAAATGACCGAAATCCTCAGAAATATTCTTAAAATAGACGCTACGGCTCTATTAACAAGACGTGAGTGTTTTATCAGTCAAAATAAGTATTCTTTCCTTAAAACACACACAGACACACACACACACACACACACACACACACACACACACACACACACACACACACACACACACACACACACACACACACACACACACACAAACAGAACCTTTTAAATGCGTTTATTTTGCTTTTAGCGTTTCAGCAGGTTTTTTAAGAAGGTCTTAATTTACCCTTCCACAAATAAAGCCTTAAAGTTTCACAAAGTCTTAGCATTAAATGCTGTGCAATTTTTACGTGTTTTGCAGTACAAATGTTTATGAACACCCTTAAATCAATATGCAAAAGGAAGATATGAAGTCTTGTTTTTTCTTAAATTGAACAAAATTAATTGTGTTTACACTGAAAACAAATAAATAAAAAGATATATTTTGGGTATGTAAACATTTCTCTTTAAGTTGACATTTCCAATAGTATTTTAATTTTTGTAACATTAACTGACTTAATTTTTTATTATCTTTTACATTTGCACTGAAAATCATGACAAATATTGAGAACATCAAAAATATAACTTTTGCGGGGTGAGTTATACACACAGACACACACACACACACACACACACACAGAGAGAGAGAGAGAGAGAGAGAGAGAGAGAGAGAGAGAGAGAGAGAGAGAGAGAGAGAGAGAGAGAGAGAGCGCAGATTAGGGATAACATTATAATGACCTTCCATGTTGTGTTGCTCCCTCTTTTGCTGACAAAACAGACCTGACCCGTTGAGGCATGGTCTCCACTAGACCCCTGAACTTGGGTGTGCTGTGGTATCTGGCACCAAGATGTTATCAGCAGATCCTTTACGTTCTGTAAGTTACAGGTGGACAGGGGTCAGCATGGGCACCCTGACTGGTCTCTGCAGCCCCATACACAACAAACTGCGATGAACTGCGTAATCTGACACCTTTTTACCAGAGCCAGCATTAACATCTTGAGTAATTTGAGCTACAGTTTGTCTGTTTGATCGGACCACACGGGCCAGCCTTGAGCCTTCACTCCCCACGTGCATCAATGAGCCTTGGCCACCCATGACCCTGTTGCAGGTTCACCACTATTCCTTCCTTGGACCACTTTTGATAGATACTAATCAAATGATCTCTAGAATCATGAGAACATCCCTCCCACTGAAGGCTGTCCGACTGGCAATAGTAAACAGCAAATCAAAGTCAGAGATGGCCTCGTTATTGGGAGATGTGAGGGTCCGTGACTCTTACCGTTAGAGAAAGCGCTATGGCTAACTTGTAATAACATAACAGCCATGACATCATCAAATTTTATTCAGAGTTGTGTGATAGTTAATCCACTGTTTGTGGATACCATTGAATTGATACCATCGATTGGCTGAATCCGAAATCGTTCCCTAAACCCTCAATCACTGGTCCCCATTAGTCTGCTAATACAGTTCAAGGCCTGTACACGTATTATTGCGGTGCAATGTGGGATTGAATGAGTAAGACACCATATGACTTTCCCCTCAAATAATGCCCTATTCGAGGGTAAGGGGGTAATTTCGGTTTCAGCCAATGAAAGTGCCGTGAACTGAATTACATCTGTTGTGCAATTATTTGTGACTTCAAAATGAATGTTTCAGAGCAAACATGTTGATGGACTGTCAATTCATTACAGGATAAGCTGTTTCCTCACAAAAGTGGTTTATTCAGCGTAGTGAAGCCTCTCCTACATTAACATCCATAAAAAGAAACGGCCTCTCGTCTCATTCCCATTGTACCACAGCGTTTTTTCAGCTAAGGTTGCAGGCTTGGCTTCAAGTGACTTTATCATAGTTTATGGCTTTAACATAAAAAATAGACCTTTAATATGCCCCACCTCAACTTCCTGTTTGAATAGGAAACACATTGACCCTGGAAAGACAGCTGTGCTCATCAGGCCATTGACTCGTGCTCTATGTCCAAGTCTTCTGAACTCATTGAATGTCTTTGTGTTAGAAATAAACCAAAACTGAAGTCTTTCTTCAAGCAAACTCTCTCTGTTACACATATTTAGACTGGTGTGACGTCTTCGATTACGACATGCGAGAACCATGCAGAACCTCAGGTGAAGCATCCCTCAGAAGAACATCAAATCGGTAAGAGACACGAGCAGCAGAGTGAGAAAGAACTTAATACAGAGCAAGACAGGTTAGATTAGCAATATATATCTGACAAGTTGTATGATAATAATATGCAGATAAATGTTGTAATATTGCTGTATTGTGGAATCATTTAAACAGGTTTTAATGTCCACGCATTACGTCAGGGTCCTGATCACGTTTTATTTTGTGATCATGATAGGCTGACTCTATTCAAGATTAAATAATGGCAAGTGAAATGCTTTAAAAAGAACACAAAAAAATCCTGTGTAAGGAAAAGTCTCTTTTTCAGTTCAGTGGAAATAAGCGTAGCTTCCCTCTGGGTCAGGATTTCTCCAAACCTTTCTAAGCCGTCTCTGCACCAACAGATGGACGGCGTTAATTGCATTTTTTCCTTTTTTTTTTCCTCCGATGACGGATTATTATGATTATATTATGATTTTTGTTTGTTTGTTTCTCAGAAGATGGTGCTGTACACATTTGTATTTCAAGAACTGGAACTGTAGTGTTCTCTGATTGATTAATTCATGTGTGTGTTTAAGGATAAGTTCACACCAAATTAAAATGATCTCATATGAGACCCAGCTAATCCTTAACATTCAAATATTCTTTATGCATAAATAATATATCTTATGCGTATCTCACTAAAGTCTATCAGAGACTTTAGAATAGCAATAAATAAACAAATATTGCATGAGACAATATAATGTTACACATGTTTGGGTCTTTATGACAGCAACATTATCTTTATGACTGCATATTTATTATCTTTTTCTTTTGGCTCAGTATTCTAGTTTAACCCGGCTTTACTGAGTTGCTGTTATTAATGAATATTATATATGCATATGAATATACATACAGAGTACTGGTCAAAAGTTTGGAAACATTATTAGTTTTTAATGTTTTTTATGCTCATCAAACCGATCATAAAAATAAAAATAATTAACTATATAATTTCTGTGATCAAAGCTGAATTTTTATCAGCTGCTACTCCAGTCTTCAGTGTCACGTGATCCTTCAGAAATCATTCCAATATGATGATTTGATGCTCATAATGAGTTATTATCAATGTTGGAAACAGTGATTTAATATTTTTTGGAACCTGTGATACTTTTTTTCAGGATTCATTGATGAATAAAAAGTAAAAAAAAACTATTTTACACAAAACATATGCTAACATTTACTATCACTATTTTTTGTATCAGTTTAACACATCTATGCTGAGTAAATCTATTAATTTCTTTTTTTTAAGAAAGAAAAAATACTGACCCTAAAATTTTGAACTGTAGTGTATATTGTTATAAAATATTTCGTTCAAATAAATGCCTTTTTAACTTTTTCTCATCAAAAAACATATCATAGGTTATAAAAAATATATCATAATTGACAATAAATCATATTTTCATTAGAATGATTTCTGAAGGGTCATATGACACTGACTGAACTGGAGTACTGATGCTGAAAATCACAGGAATATATTCGTTTTTAAAGTATATTCAAACAGAAAACCAATCTTTTAAATTGTAAGAATATTTCTCAATATTACTGTTTTTTTCTGTTTGTTTTTTCAATCAAATGCAGGCTTGATGAGGATAAGAGACTTTTTTCAAAAACATTAAAAACTTTTGACTGGTATTGTACACGCACACACTGTACTCAAATAGACATGAATGTATTTCGAGTTAGTGACATCAGTGACTGTATGATTTCATGAGTGCTTTAGGGTTAGTAATGAGAATTTTTTTATATAGATAATATTCATTTTTAGTAAATCATGATGACTTAATCAGAAGGCTAGACCAATCATGTGGAGCTTTTCCATGGTGACCATGGCAACGGGAATGCACATATCCTGATTAAGAGTGTTCAAGTTCTTAAATCCAGGAAGTGAACAAATGATGAACTTCTTCTTCAGTCATTCCTCTGGTACTAATCCAGTACTAATCTCAATTTACTCATTGATTGCGTAAATCAAAAACAGCAAAGCAAAGTTTGTAATTTCTTTTAAAAATCAGATTTTTTCTCCTGCTAATTTAGGTGTGTGTTAGTGTGTGTGTGTGTGTGTGTGTGTAATTAGTTATAGTGCATTTTAATCTTTAATAATGGGTTTCCTGTAGTTGAGCTTAATCCCAGCCACATGTTCAGATGTTTAAACATCAGATCAGTTACGCAGGCACATTCATTAAAGTGGATTTCTTTAAAGTGAGACAAAGAATTAAAATTAAAGCATGTTCAGAAAATAAATGGACAAAGTCCAAAAATATATAGTAAAGTGCAAGACAACCAAATCAAATAAAAAAGCTCTCTAGAATGACTTGGCAATTCCAAATCATGCATTTTGGTTTAAGATTTTCAATCATCACAGTTCAAAATATCCTGACATTATTCCTTTTTATTATTATTATTTTTAAAATAAATTTAGCTTAAGCCAGAACAATGCAATTCATTAGCACTTCAAGAAAAAATTTCAGATGTAATTTTTTTAAATCTTTGAAAATAAATACTTTAAGTATTCACCTCTCAATGGAAAAGGCAACCACATTGTGTGTTTCTAAAAGGTAGCAGTTTGGTCTGTGACTGTGCGACAGAGAGCGAACTAAAGTATGAGTGCATTTGTGTGTAATTAAAACAAGTGATTATTTTACGCTGGGATTATCCTAGAGGTCCAGCTGGTCTGTGGAGGATTTGAACACCCTGGCCCTGGGCTGGAGAAAGGGCAAACTCCCAGGGGACGCAGCCAAATTGGCTCCCCAACCAAAAGCCAAAGCATGAATCTATGCATGCCGTTACAAAATCAACAGAAACTGCCCTGTCTTTCTGTCTGAGAACAAGGACAGACAGTAGCTTCTTACAGACCCAGCTCTTTGATGTTTGAGAAGAGATGAAAACTTGGAAAAGGCCAAGAAAATCTTTTCTTTGCTGCTAAAGTCCTACCTTTATTGCTATAAACTTTTACTTCTACTTCTACTTGAAGGTTGATATTCAACACTTTGAGGAGCCACAAAATAAATGTTTTTTTTGTTAGCTTAGTGATATTACCAACCTACTCTTAAAAGCAATTTCAATCCTTCTTATCTGTCAAAATGCACACAAATATTTAGAATTTTGCTTGTTTGCTGGACGGTATAAATGTATACAATTCAAATTAAATAATTAAAAATGCTTTCTAGAATTGGAATTTTCTTTGTAAGAATTGAAATCAGTTCTAAAGTACTGGCATTTTCAAACGCAGGACATGCCCTTATGTCATGTTTCCGGGAAGTGTCACAGAAAGAAGACTGCATTCATCAAACGGTGTCATGCTTGCTAATTATATAATTCTTGGCATTCGAATGATTCCAAATTAGTGTGTTTCACAGCAGAAGAGCAAATTTATACCATACAAAGTTAGATCACAAATGTGTGACTGTCTCATCCATCCAGCAGTCCATCTCTTAAAGCCCTAACATTTTTGCAAAATGTACCCATGAGAATTTTTATTGTTTTTGTTTCATGCATGCCCCATAAAATGAAATACAACATTTTGAGGAAAGGAGAACCTATTTCATTAAAAAAGGGAGTAGAATATCTTGTTGAACACAGAAATTGATATACCTGTACATGTGTGTTGATGACACTAAAATGAATTTGTTGCATTTTAATTCATATCCCTTATTCATGAAAAATAGTGATTAGGGTAGATTACAATTAAAATGTGTATTCAGCAAATATCAGTCATATTCTGACATAAAGCATGCATGTTTACCAGTAATAGAGCAATGCTGCAGTAAAAAAAAAAGAGCCATTGAATAAAACATAAGAGCTGAATGTAATTTGAGCTAATTCAGATTTTGTATTATAAAATAGTTGTATAACCATTTCAGTTTAAGTCAACATGAAATCCATTTTACTGCTTTGAGCTGAGTGACACAGGATATTTAACCCAAAACAATATTGAGTCACTACTGCAGATTTGTTTTATCCATTGGGAATTGATTAAAACATTAAATTGTTGCATACCAAAATGGAGCAAATCAGTTGGAGAGGAGGGATTGAAAAATACATGACATCACCCTGAAAAGGAAAGTTGATACATTTTGAAGAAAGATTACATAGACAGTTCATTATTTGGAATAATGTGTGCCAAACATGCATAAAACATAATGACTTAAACAGTCAATTTTGATTTCATATTGATTTTAAACCCTTTCGTGCCTGTGTTCAACAAGAAAAACAAGTTCCTCAAGAGCTGATAAAAATGCAAAATAGCTTACTTTGTAAAAAGCAAATTGTAGTCATTCAAACTGCTTTTAGGGGCATTTTCCTTGCACTGGTCACTCTAAATCACAATCACTCTCCTCAAGTGTAAAAAAGTGATAACATTCCTCACTTAATCCTGAGCAATGGTAAACCCTGCTTAGATTCTGTAATCCTGGGAAAAACTATATGTGGCTTGTTAAGCTTTATAGGAAACAATAAAAATAACATCTGTGCAATATATTACAGTTGCGATATGTGCAACACATCTGAGCTGAAGTACATTCTTTACCTGAAAGGTTAACATGTACATCACTTTGATATATCCATGTATTGTCGGTTTACCATGGTCATATTTTATGACAAAACAACATAGGTTTTCCAGGTTGTTGACGTTCTTACAGTTTAAAAAAGTGAACTTGTTTGCATTTGGATTCTTTCTGATTAGACACATCCAAACGAAGTAAAAAAGCACACAAAGATGGTCTACTTAGAAAAGAGTTCCTAAAGAAAGGTCTCTTCATACGTGTCTTCTGATTTATGAGGCTCACCGGATCTGGAGTCAGATACTAACATCTTGAAACGGTCACTAGGACCCCTTGTTACAGCCTCATAGGATGGCGGAGAGGAAGCCAAGTATTGTGTCCTCACTGGTGACTCCCTCTCGGGACCATAGTGCTCTTTGATCATAGATGCTATGAGTCCTTCACGCTCCGGAGCGCCGTCCTCTTCTGACCAGGGTGTGTCTAGTTTTATGTGCCTGTACAAGTAAGAAGCCTGCTTCATATGCCGCCTAACTAGGTGCCCTCTATAGGCGCGCTGGATCAGGGTCGCCGAAATCTCCTCCTGTTTGCGGCGGAGAGTGGTGGTGATGGGTTCATGGGATATCTTGGAAGGGTTCGCCATCATAAACTTCTCCTCCATTTGTTGCTTCAAAGCGTCCATTTCCCCGGTTTCCCCGAGGACCCGCTTGGTGAATGCAAAAAGGATGTCTAAGCAGTGGATCCTGTCACCACTGACCATGGGAAGGTCCATATGGACAAGCTTGATTTTGTTGGGCTTGGCGATTCTCAGAGGTTCCGAAAGGCTGTCGGCGAAACTGGAGAGTTTGGAGTACTCGATAAAGTGCGTGGCCTCGACGTCGAACTTCTCCCAAACCTCGTAGAACATCTCAAAGTCGTCCTCGCTCAGAGGTTCTGTGCTCTCCTCGGTGGCCACGCTGAAGTTTTCCAGAATGATGGCGATGTACATGTTGACCACGATCAGGAAGGAAATGATGATGTAGCTGACGAAAAAAGTGATCCCTACTGAGGGGTTGCCGCAGTTGCCCTTAGTATTGGTTCCGGTGTTGATGAAATTCGAGCTGCACTCTTCCGGAGAGTTGTTCAGAATGGGATCCAGTAGGTTATCCCAACCGGCCGATGTGGTGATCTGGAAAAGGCAGATAATGCTGTTCCCGAAGGTTTCAAAGTTGAACATGTCGTCAATCCCACCCTGCTTCTTTACGTAGGCAAAGTTCGCCATGCCAAAAATGGCATAGATGAACATAACCAGGAAGAGCAGAAGGCCGATGTTAAACAATGCTGGCAGTGACATCATTAAGGCAAAAAGTAAGGTCCTTATTCCTTTAGCTGCTCGTATTAGTCGGAGAACTCTTCCTATTCTTGCCAACCGGATGACTCGAAACAAAGTTGGGGACACAAAGTATTTTTCTATTATGTCAGCAAGGACAATTCCTGTTTGGAAAGACAAACAAAGAACAGAAATCAACATATGCTATGAAAATCTTAATAAAATGAATTGAGAAAGGGCACTTTTAACATCTCAGATCACAACAACCCCATTGAAAAGACCAGCTGGTGTCGCTGCCAAGTTTCTTAACTAACTTAAACCAGCAAAAACTTCTTGGCTTCACCATAATGGTGACCAGATAGACCAGTATTAAGCACTAACTTATAAACCAAGTTGGTCTTTTCAGAAGGGAATGAATCTTGCATCAGCCACACTACCACTTACCAGACTGGAAAGTCGTGCACTTACCAACGATGGACAGAATGACAACAACAAAGTCAAATATGTTCCAACTAATGGTGAAGAAATAACAGCGGAGGGCAAATATCTTGATGAGGCATTCAGTGGTGAAGATGATGATGAAGGCCAGATTGATGTTATTGAGTATGGACTCCATGCGAGCAGATTGTTCATCGGTCTCGACCATCATGGTTATCATGTTGAGGATAATGAGCATCATGATGGTGATGTCAAAGGCTTGCTTGGCCACCAAGTCAAAGAAGAATCCTTGTAGTATGTTCTAGATGGAAAAGCATTTATGGTGAGAAATTAGAAATGGCGTCCATTATGAAATTGGTTACGAATTTTTAGTTGATAAAAATCATCATCTTACCACTGGTCTTGGAATTGGCTTCTGTGGCTTTTTGGATCCAAGTTTCTTCATGGCGTTGTAGTACTTTTTCTGCTCTTCGGTCATGAAAATATCCTGGCCACCTTTAGTACAGAGAAAAACCGGCTGCTATTATTTTAATGGAACACATTAAATGTAAAATAAATGCTTTTGAAAAAGTAGATCTTAAACACCTATCATTCGTTTCTGTTGATTGAAGTTGTCAATGATAACACCGATGAACAAATTCAAGGTAAAGAACGATCCAAAGATGATGAAGATGACAAAGTAGAGGTACATGTAGAGGTTTATCTCTTTGACGGGCTGCTCCTCAACCTGACAAACAAGACAAACATAAAATGTGTTTTTTTAGAGATTCTAAACTCTTAAAGTGCCCATATTTAAAGGTTCCTAATTTAGTTTGTTTATGTTTGTTTAATTTGAGTCTCCTACAACAGGCGTACAGGCATCAAAGATCAAAAAACACTTTAATTTTCTCATAATATTCATTGCACATCACCAAATTTTTCAATGATTCTCAAACGACTCGTCTGAAGATTGTCTTCCTAAATCCCTCCTTGCCACAAACCTACTCTGTTCGTCGGAAACAAACATAACTGACGTTTCTTCCACAACGCTACTCAGATTGTCTCCATCAACAAACTGATGTGTATATTTCTAATTTATTGTGGTGCAATTGCAGGAATTATATCAGTAATAGTGCATACATTTGCCGAGCTCTAACTTGACTGACTGACCTAACATTAAAGTTTGTAAAACTAATCTTGCTCCTTCCTTTATGTCAATACTCAAAAGTAATATATCACACAACGACAGACATTATGCATTAATACACACAATTTAAGGTGATAGTGGCCTGCAACTGCTTAGCAGAAGTATTCATGACAGTAATAACATGAGTTAGCTGGAGACCTACACAATACAACACACACCTATGCACTTTGAACACTGGGTACAAAATATGGGACCCACTTTATTTTAGGTACATTGTAACATTGTAATTCATCATTTGATACAATGCACTTATTGTGTACTTATTATGTTTTTATATTGTACTTACATTTAAAAAATACCTGCATGTAATTACGTCTGTAATTAATTTCTGTAGTTACATTTGTAATTACACAGTTGGCACTTCCCTTACACCTAACCCTACCCTTAAACTGACCCACACTACCACACCTGTCCCTAACTCTCCCCGTATCCACCTCAGTATCAGCAAAAGAGATTTCAATACAATTTATACACAGTAAGTACATTGTACTCATTTTTTGATGTACATAGTACTTAAGACCATCCACCTAATATAATGTGGGGCCAAAATATGTACATCAATAATTAATCATACTTACAGGCTGTGATTCTGAGGAGCAAGTTGGTCCAAATAAAGTGGGTACAGTCCTATCTTTAATGGATAAGCATTTTGTAATCTCATAAGGAGATTTGAGAAGCAATCATCAAAAGGTTTCACTGCGGTTGTATCACTGGTCAGTTTTGTAACCACTGACTCTTCACATCCACATCCTTTGAAAGTGTTTACGAAGAGAAGTTGCTTTTGCAGAGCAGAAAACAGCGTCTTCTCGACATGTACACAACACAAACCAGCTACAGTGTTTGAGGGTGGGTCAAAGTAGACGTTGCTCGTGGGCAGCCAGTGAAGAACATAGCATATGCAAAGGTGTTACCACATTAGGTATGCAGGTAATGGAAGTGAGACTGGAATTCCTGATGACCCGTTTGAGTCGATTCTTTCTTTTGGGAGACTATAAACTTAATTTATCATGCAACTTTTGACTTTACAACTTTGCAGACCATTTACATTCACAGACAGCTATATTAACACACTGCGTGAAAGGAAATATTCGATAGGGTCACTTTAAAATGAAGGTTCTTCAATAGATAATTGAGATCATATTAGTTTCTATTAGGTTAAAAAAAGTTAATGTTAAATTCTAGGCTTTTGGATAGGTTTCTTGATGCATCATAGATTTATTTTCTTTTTTTTGTAACTAGATTGTAGTTTAAGACTAAATAAACGGAACAAAATAATAAACACAACTCTTTTGTTTTTGCCCCCATTTTTCATGAGCTAAACTCAAAGATCTATGTACACAAAAGGCCTATTTCTCTCAAATATTGTTCACAAATCTGTGTTAGTGAGCACTTCTCCTTTGCCGAAATAATCCATCCACCTCACGAGTGTGGCATTTCAAGATGCTGACCAGACAGCATGATAATTGCACAGGTTTGCCTTAGGCTGGCCACAGTAAAAGGCCATTCTAAAATGTGTAGTTTAATCACACAGATAACACAAGTCTTGAGGGAGCAAAATGCTGACTGCAGGAATGTCCACTAGAGCTGTTGCCCGTGAATTGAATGTTCATTTCTCTACCATAAGGCACCTCCAAAGGCATTTCAGAGAATTTGGCAGTACATCCAATCGGCCTCACAACCGCAGACCATGTGTAACCAGCCCAGGACCTCCACATCCAGCATCTTCACCACCAAGATCGCAACCCGGACAGCTGCTGCAACAACCATTTTGCATAAACAAAGTATTTATGCGCAAACTGTCAGAAACCGTCACAGCGAAGCTCGTCGTCCTCATCTGGGTCTCGACCTGATTTAGACAGATTTGTGAACAATATTTGACAGAAGTAACACTTGTTAGGGTTCCATTTGATAACATTAGTTGGGACCTTATGGTGAAGTTTAGCTAGGTTCTTCTTTTGTGTGTTTGCATGTAAGACATTAGATTTAGTGATGAAAAAACATGCTTACTCCACGGGAATCTACAGCAGCATACATGATCTCCATCCAGCCTTTGAATGTTGCCTAAAAAACAGAATATTCAAGTATTAGATCATTCTAAATGTCCATATAAAAGGGAAAGATTGTCATTTTATTCAAATCTATGTTCTGAAATGCGACATCTGACATCTATGTGTAAAGACAAAGAGTGACTCACCAAGAGTCAGCGTGAATGCTATTAAGCTAAGCCATTTTGGGATGTTGTTGCCGTGGTTACAGAAATTATAACCTGTGGTGATTTGAGAGGCTGTTCCTAGAGGTAAATGACCGAGCGAGGAGTTGCAGGGCCCTGAAGAACTCTGGTTGCTTGGCTACCTTAACAAGTATGAGGGATGATTCTACAGCATAATCACCAAATGTGTTTTTGCACTTAATTGTTTGGAGAAGGTCAAAATATAGAATTTAAGAATTTGCTCCCTTGAATTTAAACTTGAATTGGCCACAACAATGGAATGGTATGACAGTAAGAGAAATGCATTGAACTGCAAATCAAAGACATCTATCAGTCAAATTACAGAGGCATTTTATGGGTTTTAAACTTAAAAACATTAAAATCTTAACTTAGAGCAGCATTACAAATTTAATTCCACTTCCTAATTTAAAATTTGAATGAGAATTCTGCCTCCAGTTTGCCAGTTCTGAATGGTGCACAAACTTCAAGACACTCACCACCTGCAGAAGCGAGAGGTAGCCAAGTCCCACATTGTCAAAGTTAACTTTTACTTTGGTCCAGTAGAACTGGGTGTCGTTCAAGGACTGGCAATCAGTCTTGTTGTTGACCAGGGTTACATTGTGGATGTATCCTGTCCTGTTGACGCATTTCCCGAATTTCCCAGCGAAAAGATTGACGCCCATGATGCTAAATATGAGCCAGAAGATCAGGCACACCAGCAGTACGTTCATGATGGACGGGATGGCCCCAATCAGTGCATTCACTACCACCTGAACAACAGGAATCATGATGTGATACAATGGGGAACATGATTTCACCAAGTGCAACAAGTTCCTGGATCGACATCTTTGTTGATTCTGGAACAACATTCCAATCAACCAGATTTGAGGGCCAAGTTTACAATTTATGTAAGTTTATGTTAAGTTTACACTTAAACTTACAAACTTAAATGCTTCAACATTAGAGTGTTGTTGACCAATCATTCCCCTCTGGTTAGGTTAGGGTTAGGACTACATTTTCAAACAGGAATATTGTTCCAGAAACATGTCCCACTTGGCAATGTCACGATGACACCATACAGAAAGCAATCATAATGTGACTGCATGCGAGACACTGCAGTGCTAGATCACACAATAAACTAATCAGATCTTTCTGCTAAATAACACGTATTGTGCAGTTTTCAAGACTTGCAAATTTAATTAAATCAGTGTTTTTTAAACTACTGATAACACAGCCCCGATTCTTGAAAACAGAAGTCTGGTAATATTAGATTTGTTTTGCAAATCAGCAAAGATATATATACAAATACTCTATATTACTATAGAGTGGTGCAGGGATGACGTCAAAACCAATTTGCCACTGGTTCCCTTGTGATTTTCCTAGGGGGTTTTATAATGTTTTTTTTTGTAAAATAGGGTCTGTGGTAAACCTACTTGATATGTGAACTTGTTCTAAAATGTAAATGACACCCATATCGAAAATGCAGTATTTTTTTTTTCCCCCAAAACATGCAAGCTCATTTCACGAGAAAGTGTGCTATGCACTATTTTTGGAATAGGCATGCCAAGTACTGGATGTCATTCAGCAAAAATGATGCAGTGCGGTGTAATCTGACTGATTCGGCTGAAGACGTGACATGCTTTATCAATTGTATAACATCTTTAGAGAGTTGAAGCAAAGAAAGCATCTTACCCGCATTCCTTCGAATCTAGACAGGGCCCTCAGGGGCCTCAGAGCTCTGAGAGTCCTTAAAGATTTAATGGCCCCAAAGTCCGAGTAGCCCAGAGAATTAGCAACCAAGCTAATCAAAGACACCTGCAATAGGTGAAACATACAGAAAACAACTTATCTGAATGACCTTTGATGTTATGTAGGAAATCTGAAATATTACATAAGATTGAAAATCATCATTTTATTTAATTAAATAAAAAATTAATACCTAATAAAGATGTTTGTAGATAAAAAAATTAACACTCTACTGACAGCTGGTAATGCTATAACCAGCATTAAATAAGAAGAAGAACATTTTTCTGGCCAAAGATAAAAGGAAAAACATATTTAGGCATTTTTGGGACATTCTAAAGGAACACATTTATTAGGGCATATAAATCAGATTGGTTTTACAAATCGCAATAGGTTTCCACTCTATTCTACAGTCAAAGTCGACAGACAGTGTAGAACAGAATGGTCTTCTGCTGTAATGGCAGGTTATGGCTTACAGGTACAGTAGGTGAGATGAGGTGAAATGAAGACAAAACATGGACAAGTATGCACATATCAATGTATATACCCACATACTCAACTATATATGCATAATCAGTATGCATATATATAAAATAGAGTGAGGTTTTATAAAGAATTTGGGTTTTTCTTTTGAATAATTTCTTTAGATCAGAATTTCTTTTGCTTTATTAGTAATGTAATTTTCTTCAGTCCAAAATTCCCAATTAGGATAAAGTTTCATGGTATGGCTTATTAAATTTAAAAGTCCCAAGAATCATCAGTTCTTTATAAAAAACTATTTCTATAGTTTTCCTTGTCACTGCAATATATCTAAAGAAGATATTTCTGTCCAAGTCTCAAAAACAAAACTTCTGAAGACAAAGAATAACACAAATAAAAGTTAAAAAAATCATAACGATACAAAAGAAAATATTTTAATTTGTTACTAACACATCTCACTAATGTACATTTACAATCGTTGATTTAATGACAGTCCTAAATGTAACTGATCTTCTCCAGATAATTCTATGATACAGTGTGTATATTCTGATATAAAAGCCAAGGTCCTGTAAAGATACTTATCAAACATCAAACTTGACTCCATGTTCGAAATAAATCTGTTCAAATTGCTGACAGAGAGACAGTGGCATTTATATCTGGATGAGAAGAGAACTGCAGCTGAGATACAGATGTGAGCCTTTGAGCTATGAACTTACCCTATCATTAGAGGTGTGTGTGGAGATCTGTGTGGGTCAGATGAGCATCAGGTGAGATACACTCACACAATATGCTTGTGTTTAGTCGAGCTATTCCGGATGCTTCATTCAGTGTGTTCAGTGTATAGTTGTGTGTATATGTATTTTGTGAAATTATCTCTCACAAAATCTTTGTGTCTGAGAGATGTATTACCATAACATCTCAATTTTGGCATACAATCTGCCATAAAATGTTTGGGATGTGTAAAAATGTCAGTAACACAAAACCATAAAAACACAAAAGTTCAAATCTTACAGTTGTGATCAGAATTATTGGCACCCCTGGTAAATATGAGCAAAGGCAGCTGTGACAATAAATCTGCATTGTTTATCATTTTGATCTTTTTTTCAAAATACGATTGGTCACTGGATAATGTTCTCGCTGTGCATTAGGACGACATAGACACACGTCCTCTTCCAGGCAGGTTTGTAACATCTTTAGTTAGGAACTTCTTAATTATAGCACTTATGGGGGAAATGGGAATTTTCAATGCTTTAGCTATTTTCCTACAGCCACTTTCTATTTTCTATATTTTGCTACACATCAGAACTACACTCACCTAAAGGATTATTAGGAACACCTGTTCAATTTCTCATTAATGCAATTATCTAATCAACCAATCACATGGCAGTTGCTTCAATGCATTTAGGGGTGTGGTCCTGGTCAAGACAACCTCTTGAAAAGAAAGGTGATTTAAGCAATTTTGAGCGTGGCATGGTTGTTGGTGCCAGGCGGGCCGGTCTGAGTATTTCACAATCTGCTCAGTTACTGGGATTTTCACGCACAACCATTTGTAGGGTTTACAAAGAATGGTGTGAAGAGGGAAAAACATCCAGTATTCGGCAGTCCTGTGGGCGAAAATGCCTTGTTGATGCTCGAGGTCAGAGGAGAATGGGCCGACTGATTCAAGCTGATAGAAGAGCAACTTTGACTGAAATAACCACTCGTTACAACCTAGGTATGCAGCAAAGCATTTGTGAAGCCACAACACACACAACCTTGAGGCGGATGGGCTACAACAGCAGAAGACCCCACCGGGTACCACTCATCTCCACTACAAATAGGAAAAAGAGGCAACAATTTGCACAAGCTCACCAAAATTGGGACAGTTGAAGACTGAAAAAATGTTGCCTGGTCTGATGAATCTCGATTTCTGTTGAGACATTCAGATGGTAGAATCAGAATTTGGCGTAAACAGAATGAGAACATGGATCCATCGCCTTGTTACCACTGTGCAGGCTGGTAGTGCATCTTTTAAATGCCACAGCCTACCTGAGCATTGTTTCTGACCATGTCCATCCCTTTATGAACACAATGTACTCATCCCCTGATGGCTGCTTCCAGCAGGATAATGCACCATGTCACAAAGCTCGAATCATTTCAAATTGGTTTCTTGAACATGACAATGAATTCACTGTATTAAATGGCCCCCACAGTCACCAGATCTCAACCCAATAGAGCATCTTTGGGATGTGGTGCAACGGGAGCTTCGTGCCCTGGATGTGCATCCCACAAATCTCCATCAACTGCAAGATGCTCTCCTATCAATCTGGACCAACATTTCCAAAGAATGCTTTCAGCACCTTGTTGAATCAATGCCACATAGAATTAAGGCAGTTCTGAAGGCGAAAGAGGGTCAAACACAGTATTAGTATGGTGTTCATAATAATCCTTTAGGTGAGTGTATATTCTATGGTTTTACTCATTGTGATGGAAGATTAAAGGGATAGTTCACCCAAAAATTAAAATACTGTCATTAAAGTCCTCATGAAATCAAAATTTGTTAGCACATATTACAGGTCATAGGGTGAACAATTAATCTGTGCAAGTTAATACACAGAAAAAAGAAGTTTGCCATAGTAATCTTTAATCAAAATCGGAAGAGTACCTTCTGGTCAAACCCTGCCCTCTATTCAATATTCGTTTCAATATTCGTTTTGAAATACCTCACAGCACTGAAATAAAATCAGTTGCAACTTCTGGTTTACTGGAGCTTTTATTCCTATCCCTCATGTCATTCCAAACCAGTAAGACCTTCGTTCATCTTCTGAACACAAATTAAGTTAATTTTGATGAAATTGGAGAGCTCTCTGACCCCTCAATAGACGAAAGAAACAAAAATAACGACTTTATTCAATCATTGTAACGGCAGACGATGCTGCTTACGTGATATTGTAAAAAGTGTAGGAGACTGGCACAGGCCAGAACAAAATTGATGAAAGTCATAATGTTTGTTTTTGGACAGAAAAAGTATTTTCGTCCCTTCATAACATTATGGTTGAATCACTGGAGCCGCATGGACTGTTTTAACAATGTTTTTAATACCTTTCTGGACCTTGAAAGTGTTCATTATATTGCTGTATATTGGAGGGTCAGAGAGCCAGGATTTCATCAAAGATATTCCCCCCCCCCCCCCCCCCCAACAAATACGTGAACGCGAGACCCGCAGGCACCATTAAAAATGATGCGTAGGGCATCAAGACGGCCAGCAGCGGTACTGAGTGGACCGTTCATAAAAGTTCATTTTTTTCCTAGTGTGAAGAACATTTAAAAATCTAGAGAACCTTTTTGCACTATAAAGAACTTTTGTGGAATGGAAAAGTTCCACGGATGTTAAAGGTTCTTCATGAAACCATCAATGCCAATAAAGAACTGCATGTTATACTAAATATACATCTCAGTAGCCTCTTGGCCTAAATTAAATAATCTAAGTCTACCAGTTCGAAACGCAACAGCTCAACCCTGATCCAGTATTCAGCTAGAGAAGAGTCTTCTACTCACATCCACAATCAGGAAGTCCAGCCAGCACCAGTAATTGGTGAAGTATTTCTTAAAGCCGTACGCGATCCACTTCAGAAACATTTCCAGCACAAAGATGTAGCTGAACACCTTGTCAGCGTATTCCAACATCACCTTCACCACCTTCCGCTGTTCTATGTAAATGTCTTCAAATGCCTGTGAGAAGAAGAATATCATTACACAATAAGAACAGGAAACTTGATTCTGATGAATCTAGCTTCAATCACAATATGGACCTATTTAAAGGTACACTATGAAACTTTTCAATAAACAAAACTGCATGTCTTGCTGAACAATATTGTAGCCGGAACTACTTCTCTTTGTTTATGTATATGACAGACCTACGAGGTTAATTCTCGTGTTACGCAGCACGTTTGAGCTTCAAGCACCAATGAGGTTCATTCTCATGTTACGTGGCACATTTGAGCTTCAAGCACCAATGAGGTTCATTCTCATGTTACGCAGCACGTTTGAGCTTCAAGAACCAATGAGGTTCATTCTCGTGTTACGCATCACATTTGAGCTTCAAGAACCAATGAGGTTCATACTCGTGTTACGCAGCACATTTGAGCTTCAAGAACCAATGAGGTTCATACTCGTGTTACGCAGCACGTTTGAGCTTCCTCAAGAACCAATGAGGTTCATTCTCGTGTTACGTGGCACGTTTGAGCTTCATCAAGAACCAATGAGGTTCATTCTCGTGTAACGCAGCACGTTTGAGCTTCAAGAACCAATGAGGTTCATACTCGTGTTACGCAGCACGTTTGAGCTTCAAGAACCAATGAGGTTCATTCTCGTGTAACGCAGCACGTTTGAGCTTCAAGAACCAATGAGGTTCATTCTCGTGTAACGCAGCACGTTTGAGCTTCCTCAAGAACCAATGAGGTTCATTCTCGTGTTACGCAGCACATTTGAGCTTCCTCAAGAACCAATGAGGTTCATTCTCGTGTTACGCAGAACATTTCAGCTTCCTCAAGAACCAATGAGGTTCATTCTCATGTTACGCAGCACATTTGAGCTTCCTCAAGAACCAATGAGGTTCATTCTCGTGTTACGCAGCACATTTGAGCTTCAAGAACCAATGAGGTTCATACTCGTGTTACGCAGCACGTTTGAGCTTCCTCAAGAACCAATGAGGTTCATTCTCATGTTACGCAGCACATTTGAGCTTCCTCAAGAACCAATGAGGTTCATTCTCGTGTTACGCAGCACGTTTGAGCTTCAAGAACCAATGAGGTTCATTCTCGTGTAACGCAGCACGTTTGAGCTTCAAGAACCAATGAGGTTCATTCTCGTGTAACGCAGCACGTTTGAGCTTCAAGAACCAATGAGATTCATTCTCGTGTTACGCAGCACATTTGAGCTTCAAGAACCAATGAGGTTCATACTCGTGTTACGCAGCACGTTTGAGCTTCCTCAAGAACCAATGAGGTTCATTCTCGTGTTACGCAGCACATTTGAGCTTCCTCAAGAACCAATGAGGTTCATTCTCGTGTTACGCAGCACATTTTAGCTTCCTCAAGAACCAATGAGGTTCATTCTCGTGTTACGCAGCACATTTGAGCTTCAAGAACCAATGAGGTTCATTCTCATGTTACGCAGCACGTTTGAGCTTCCTCAAGAACCAATGAGGTTCATTCTCGTGTTACGCAGCACGTTTGAGCTTCCTCAAGAACCACTGAGGTTCATTCTCGTGTTACGCAGCACATTTTAGCTTCCTCAAGAACCAATGAGGTTCACTCTCGTGTTACGCAGCACGTTTGAGCTTCAAGAACCAATAAGGTTTGTTCTCACCTTTCAATCAGGTAGGGTTGAGCTTCTGTTTATGTTCATTGATCAATATTAACATGTGAATAAAAGTATTAATTAATTCATCAAATAAAGCAATCATGTCACTTCGGAAAACGTTGAACTAAACTGCTCAATTGAATTAGATTTACGATCTCTTTAAGTGCTTTTTGAAGCGTCAAAGTGGCAGTTGCAAAGCTGTTAATGGAGGGACAGAAAGCTCTCAGATTTCATCAAAAATATTTTTATGTGTCTTCCGAAGATGAAGTCTTAAGGGTTTGGAATGACATGAAGGTGAGTAATTGATGACAGAATTAACATTTTTGGGGTAAACTATCCCTTTAATGGATACATTACTTATTTTGCTTTGATTTAAACAGTAAATACAAGGTTAAAGGTCACCAATTAACTTTTTTTCTCACCAGAGCTCCGCTACTGAGGAGGATCATGAAGATGATGAAGGTCTCGAACCAGCTGTGCTCTACAATCTGATAGCACGTCTTCCTCAACCTCCACCACATCTGTCCCAAACCTCTCGTTGTGTTTATATTACAACACTTGCAGTGCTGCATACAGACTGAAGAGATACAGAGAGATTACTTTGATCAGGTCCTGAAGACACCATGTATAGTGCCATGTTCACAGGAGAACAAATACTGAGTGCTTGTTTCTTGTTTTATTTGCTTACACTCAGGGAAACACTCTTCGGGATCCATGACATCATCTGCCATCTCAGAATATTCCTCCTCATCTTCCCCAGGCTTCCTCAGGTCCACGGTACTTCCTTCAGAGAGGCTGATGACTTCCTGTTGAACAAGGTAACAAAGTTTGCATTGAGTTTTCATTTGAAGAAGTCTCTTCTGCTCACCAAGGCTGCATTTATTGGATCAAAAATACAGTAAAAACTCTAACATTGTGAAATATTACAATTTAAAATACAATTTTTTTCTATTGCAATATACAGTACTGGAAAAAATTAAGAGACCACTTATCATTGATTTGTCAATGTTAAGTGGTCTCTTCATTTTTTTCCAGAGCTGTATTTTAAAATCTAATTTATTTCTGCGACGCAAAGCTGAATGTTCAGCATCATTACTCTAGTCTTCAGTGTCACATATTATTATCAATGCTGAAAACCATTTTTTCTTTCCAGATTTTACTTTCCCGGAAAGTAAAGGAACAGCATTTATTTAAACCCAAACTTTTTAATGGGCGTGTACAGTAAAATGACAGTTATACATGCCATTTTGAATTGTATTTTTATCATTGGTGGCCATAATACCTGTCAATCATTCTAAACCGAATAGGAAATTTTTACCAAAATTGTCTCTTGATGATCTTCATTTCAAACCGGCTAAATACATTTTTGGTGTTTACACAGTTTCTGAAGTAATGCATTTTCAAAACCGACTATGAAGTCAGATAATCTTAAAACATGCAGGACAGACTGATTGGATGTATTCCTTTATGTCTGTGTTCTTGAACGGACAAGGTAACTTATCAACCATCTCAGTTTAGCAGTGCTACATCAAATTCCCTTATGCTAGATGCTTTGCCTCATATAGACTGGTATTATATCTGTTAATCCAGGAAATCAACATTGATTGAAAAAACCTGGCATGAAAAACACAGACAGCTAATAGAACGCAGGCATCCCAAGATACATATGGCGCGATAGTAGCATATGCATCTAATCCACGAGTGCACAAGTCAAGGTTTAGTGACCTCCAGTATAATCTGAGATGGCAAGAGAGCTGTTCTAAAGCTGCCTGAATATACACTCATTCTCCTTGTTTCTTTATCTACGTAGGCCTTCTTAATACAATTTTGATTAGATTTTCTCTGCATGTATTGGCAACATATTTAAAATGATTTACGGAGATTAATGGACCAAAGGTGCCAACACAATCCAATAGCGCTTCTTATGTAATCCCACATTACGAAGCGAGCAGTGTGTGTGTGTGTGTGTGGCTGGATTACTCTTAATTTTGTGTCCCAAGATGTCTATCAAAAGGGTTTTGGAGGAAGTTTGCAACCAAACAATGCCAGGAATTTCATCCTGGAAGGCTTAAAATCATAGTGATGGCTGTTATATTGGTTGTTTTTACGCTCCACCCAGCTCCAACTAACATATTTTAAAAAATCATAATGATGCAAGTTTGAGTATAGAGCTGCATGATTCTAGAAAAAAATTGTTTTAGAGATCACGATTCGGAATAGACAACTAAATAAAATAACATGAAATGTACTAGAGGTTCTGACAAAATGTTAATTTCTGCAGTCTTTTTAAAATTTGAATGAATGATTCAATGACTCATTCATAAATAATTCACTTGTTTCATTAATGGATGAAAAAGCAATTCCAAGATATTCAAACATCATAAATTCAGACAAGAGAGTCTATACATGTCTGCAAGTATTCAGAAAAGATTTATTATATCTGCATTTTGATAAAATTTGTATTTAGAATAATTCTGGCTTATTGGCTTAGCCATGTTTAAGCTTGTTGAGGAGTGTGTGCTACTACTACTTTACAAAGCAAGTAAACGTATGATTTTATTCATGGTACAATAAAAAACACTGAAAAACACTGTTAAAAATGGATCCCATTTAGCTTGTTAGCAACCGCCGTTTTAAAGACACGTAACAGCTTTAAAAAAACATGAGTGGGTTAATACAGTTGTATTTTATGTTGTAGAATAAAACGTGAACGTGTCTTGAGCTTGTGTTCAACACAGACCTTATTTCAGCCATTTAACAAAAAACTCATTCAACAATCCTATTGACTTTGGTACAACGGAGCCGGAAGTGCTAAAAGGCTAACTTGCATCTGCATTTGGCCTACAAAGTGATGTCATACTTGAACCACTCTATTAGAATAGATTGAGATTTGAGAGGTACAGAAAGTTGTAAATAACGATTAAAAGTTTAAGTGGTTCTTTTTTGCTCCACCATTTCATATCCACATTCCCTGTGCTTCTTTCCGTAGCCCGTTTCTCTTATATAACAAATACTGTATGGTGTGTCTGGTGGGTTCACCTTGTCTGCTTTTGCAGCTTATCAGCTTATGAATCTAGATGCCCCCCCACATATACAGCCACTGGCTCGCTTCCTCACACGTGTCATACCATATCATCTCTCTGACCTCTGACACCACTCACTCGTTTGAGCTCCTGGCCACTCACAATAGGGATAGACAAATGCATTATTATATGCAGTATATGAAGGATTTAAGGTTATATAATACCTAGCTGGTCCGGATGCCATTTATGCATTTGGTTTTCTTTGAAATCCAGACATTTACATTTAAACAGTGTAAAAGCAAGTTAGATGGCATTACTTTATATCAATATGCAAATTAGCCTGCTTGTACATCGTTAAATTCAAAATGGGTGCAATAGGTGGCTCAGTGTGCGAAGCTGCATTGTACTACACTCACCTAAAGGATTATTAAGAACACCATACTAATAATGTTTGACCCTTTTTCGCCTTCAGAACTGCCTTAATTCTACGTGCCATTGATTCAACAAGGTGCTGAAAGCATTCTTTAAAAATGTTGGCTCATATTGATAGGAGAGCATCTTGCAGTTGATGGAGATTTGTGAGATGCACATCCAGGGCACGAAGCTCCCGTTCCACCACATCCCAAAGATGTTCTATTGGGTTGAGATCTGGAGACTGTGGGGGCCATTTTAGTTCAGTGAACTCATTGTCATGTTCAAGAAACCAATTTGAAATGAGCTTTGTGACATGGTGCATTATCCTACTGGAAGTAGCCATTAGAGGACGGGTACATGGTGGTCATAAAGGGATGGACATGGTCAGAAACAATGCTCAGGTAGGCCGTTGCATTCTAACGATGCCCAATTGATACTAAGGGGCCTAAAGTTTGCCAAGAAAACATCCCCCCACACCATTACACCACCACCACCAGCCTGCACAGAACCAAATTCCCAGCACTAATACTAATAAATCACCTCTTATAACCTCTCACCTGTTTCTGCTCTTCATCCTCTGATGACACTGTGTCTTCATCATCCTCCTCCTCAGGAAATTCCACATCCGATTCTCCTGGTGCGATGGGTACACAGATGGTGAGGTTGGGATTGGTCATGTAACTCTCCTGTGTTTCTGGAGTAATGTACTTCTCTCCGTACTGCCCTAAACTTCCCAAGCCGCCATTGCACTCAGCGTGGTTCTCTTTCAGGGGCGCCTGCACCTCCTTGGCCTTCTCTTTGTGCCGTGCCAGTTTCCCGTCACAGAGGTCTTTGATGGCATTCAGCAGCCAAGTGAAACCAAAGTGGATTCGAGCCATTGCTATCTGGAGGTTGTTCATTTCTCCATCTTCATCGGGTGCTGACAGATTATCAGAGCTGAAGGAGCTCAACAACAGGGCCAGAAACAGATTCAACACCTGGAGAGAAACCAAGAATGAAGATCTGTAAGCAAATTATATGATTTCTGGGATTGTTTTGGAATGGACATTAGCTCATTGCATGTCATAAATAGTGTTGAGTCCAGAATCTCATTTGGCTTTGAGTGTATAAGTATATTTTCTGATGTTACAGTTGTGCACGGTGGTACAGTACTAAAATGGCAAATCTTTGTATCTGACTAGGATATATCTAAATACCTTCAGTTACATTAACTGTTTCCGCAGCAGTCCTCATGTGGCAAGCCCTTGTTCTATTGCATGTCAACCGCTTACAAAAATGTCCCGCGTTCATAACAGGCTTTTTTCCTGCAGTCTGGTCTATTATAAGAGCCACTTTGCAGGCTGACATGGAAACCTGATTAGTTGCACTCTGACCTTTAATCACAGTAGACAGGAAAGATAATCCCAGACTGACTTGTGTCAAGAGAGGAGATGAACAGATCTGGTTTGGAACTTAAGTGGTTCTTAAAGGGGGGGTGAAATGCTGTTTCATGCATACTGAGCTTTTTACACTGTTAAAGACTTAGATTCCCATCCTAAACATAGACAAAATTTCAAAAACTAATGTTGGACGTTTGATGGAGTATTTCCGTGTTAAAAATACTCCTTCCGGTTTCTCACAAGTTTCGGAGAGTTTTTTTCGAGTATGGCTCGACTTGACGTTAATAGATCGGAAGGTCCTTGTATGGGCCGTACGGGCTCTTCTCCCGGTAGGGTGCGCACGCGCGCGTGACTAGAGCGAGAGAGCAAATGCACGCCTGTAAACACTCAGGTGCAGATCCAGTCGATCCAGGCGCCGCGCTCCACTTTATTCCTATGGGTGACGGCGAGTGACTTCAACGCTTCAGCACAGCATTCCGGGAAGGCAGCGCTGCATTTGAACCGATTTGAGCGCAGAAATGACGGGAAGCTTCACAAAACATCGCTTCAGTCACGTCGCAAAAGTGGATCTCCACCATTCACTGCTGTCAGGACTTCACCAAATCATACCAAAGAAGTGTGTTTTTGACGGAGCGGTCCCAGCGATAAAGGTTCGGTCCTGCTTTGGAAGCAGCCGGTGAGTAAAACTGCTTCAAATGTCTATGCTGTTGGCTCGTCGCGTGAGTAAACATCAGTAAATGACACGATTGTGTGCTTCGTCATTCAAATGCGCTAAGGGACTCTATTGTTGTTCTATGTACACTAGTCTGACCTGCAAAACCGTTTTGCTTGCTACTGCTAGGGTTTAATCGCATACAATAGTCCATAAACCGAATCATGTCCTCATAAACTGCACACAAATGTTGACAGGCCACTAAATACAGTACATACCACAGAGACGGACGTCCTGCTGTTGCCGTTTCTCCTGTTCAATTTATTTCAGCCTCCGAATTAGATTCTGGATCATTATCTGTATTAGCTGAGATCGATAGCAAGGGTTTCTCCACGCTTGAGGACGTCACCGCTTTGCGTGCTTGTCATTATTTAGCTCCGCCCACTCGATACGCCTCCAGGCGCTCGTTTTTTTCCGGAAAGACTCGGTACAGCCCATATTTCTTTTATAAATATAAAACTAAAGACTTTTCGGAGATATGAAGGATGCAATACTACTCTATAGGTACTCAAGATTGACATGAGATTGACTGAAACTGAGTGTTTCACCCCCCCTCTAACAGATTCAAGCTTGATAAAACTGGTCAATATAACCTAATGTTATTAAGAAACAGAAAAATTACATTTTTATTTTATGTTTCACAAAAATGTTTACAGTTAAATGAAAAAACTAAACATTTTCACAACTGAATAGTCTAGTGTAGTCTGTAAACATTTGTAAAAGTCCCCTCCCCATGCTCCCCTCCTGCATTAGTGAGCCTTGGCCGCCCATGACCCTGTGGCCGGTTCTTCACTGTTCCTTCCTTGGAGCACTTTTGATAGATACTGACCACTGCAGACCGGGAACAGCCCACAAGAGCTGCAGTTTTGGAGATGCTCTGACCCAGTCGTCTAGCCATCACAATTTGGCCCTTGTCAAAATCACTTAAATCCTTGCACTTGCCCATTTTTCCTGCTTCTAATAAGGAAAAGAAATTCACTTGTTGCCTAATATATCCCACCCACTAACAGGTGCTGTGATGAAGAGATAATCAGTGTTATTCACTTTACCTGTCAGTGGCCATAATGTTATGTCTGATCGGTGTATATATATTATGTAATAAAATACATCTAACCTGTTTAAAGTTAAATACTGATAAATTGAGAATTATATTCTATTTTAAGAAAAGTAACTATTAGATTGCAACGTATCAGAAATAAATGACAGTATTTTACACCTAACAAGGTTTAACAGTCAGTTTTATTATGGTTCCTCGCATGAGATCACAGCAATATTAAAGAAAGCACAATCATCCAACCAGTTCCTGATAGACAAAAATTAAGTAAGTCCAGCACTGCATATTTTCTTTGAGAAGCTGTTGCACTCGGATATACATTACGTCACAAATAACAAGTACATCTGAAAAAGTTCAGACCCAGTTCAGATGTAATGTTGTTCTTTGTAAAACAATGTTCGATGAAGTGTGGTCTGTGATTAAAATTAACCACCATTTCTGTAGAAATGACCATTTGACCATTTTGGACCTACAATATGTTATCTTAGAGACTTGGGACCCTTACCGAGAGATCATCCACACCACTTGAGACGTGCGGCACTTTTTTGTCCCTTTCTGTCAAGCATTTCAGAAAGAACAAAGTGCCCCAAAATGTTACATTGTGTACCCAGCTTGAACAAACAGCTGCTTTTAGACGTTCTTTTATAGAGGACACAAGTTGCCAATTCTGAGCTGGAAGTGTATACTTAAGTATGCTTAGGCACAAGCCTGTGTACCTATTCAATGTGTTTCCAAGCAACACACAACAGGAGACTTCTGGGGAAAATATTAAAGGGTAAACAGGAAAACATGACTTTGAGGGACAAAAAAGTACAGTACATTCAATAGGTTGTACTGTTGTTCAATAGGATTCCTTTGTTTACAGTCTGCCAAACATAGCTGGAGAACTATAAATATAATGTTGACATGTAAACCAGGATTCACACATTTTGACCAATGAATTGTCATGGTTATGATTTTTGGCTAACTATTTAAAAAAAAACACGTTTTAGATATTGAAAATAATTGCACTTGTCATGTCCTTTAAAACATCATCAGTGCAAGACAACATGTCTTTTTTTTAGGACTGTCGTCATGTCAAAACTAGAAAACTTTAGAAGGAAAGCTTAGTGTTGTCTTATTTTCTGGGAAAAGTCCCTCATTTCTTGGAGGTATTTTCTGGTCACGAATGGATCAAGAACATCTGCGAGAATTAAGTTTATTTCTCTAATGCCATCTTATGTATTCCCACAATAAGATTTTTCTTAGAGTATGGTGGTTTATCTTCAAAATATATATTTCAATGCAAAGAATAATGAACCAGACCTCCCAGTAACCAGTTCATAATTCGAGAATCAAAAAGAATACTGAGCTCTGCAAATGTGTGGTAAATTAGTGTTTTAAGATGCAAAACTTTGTTTTATGTGATCTGTTTCTTCTCAAGGTGTTTTTATTTTATTTTTATTTTTTTAGTTTACCAAGTCTAGTCAATAAACGATTGTGACGTCTAAATGTTTGAGTCAGTAATTCAGTAGGCTTTACAAACCCATCATGTCCCATCATCACATTATGTCAATAATAATCTGACCTCGATAGAGGAAATCCAGTGTTCAAAATACCAGCGCTTCTGTCTTTTACACTATATGGCAAAAAGTATTGGGACACCCCTCCAAATCCTTGAATTCAGGTGTTCAATCACTTCCTTGGCCACAGGTGTATAAATCAAGCACCAAGCACGCTTTTACAAACATTTGTGAAAGAATGGGTCGCCACCTGTGCAATGCAACAAAGTCCATTCGTGAAATTTACTCTCTACTAAATATTCTACGGTCAAATGTTAGTGGTTTTATAACAAAGTGGAAGCAATTGGGAACAACTGCAACTCAGCCATGAAGTGGTAGGCCAGCGCGGGGTCATGTGGCTTTCAGATCAGCTCAAGAACAGTGTGTAGAGAGCTTCATGGGATGGGTTTTCATTAGCTCTGCCGCTCCCACCACACACACAGTACCAAGTGCTGAAGGGGCACCAAAAGAAGACATCCCCCTCCTCTGTAATTCACCTTTCTGGAAAATTACGGAGAATTTTCTATCAAAATATAAATTTTATTAACAGGTATCCTATTACAGAATTGATTTTCGGTTCCCAAAAATCAATTCTGGAATAGGATACCTGTTAATAAAATTTATATTTTGATACTGAGTGTCTTTTGCACTTGAATGGACAAATACCCACTAAAAAATATATAAAAATATCCTCATGAACATGTCTTAAGGGATTGCAAAAGTTGACCAAAAAAAAAAAAACCGCATACCAGTTTATTGGATCCGTGCAGCTCTTAAAGTGACAGCAGCATAAAATTTCTGCTGCCATCTCTATAATAACGTTAATCAAACGCGTTATTCAGTCGCTGTTCTTGACTGAATAACTTTATATTTGTAATGTATATTTTATTCATAAAGTGCCATGTTATTTTATATTTTGATATCTGAAATCTTAAACACTGTTATTTCATTCATATCTTCATTCAATTGTATTCATTTTTGCAAATGCTAATTTGTTTATTTATTCATTTTAAATAATTGAGTATTTACTTGTCTTTAATAATGTTTGTTAGGCTAGTTGTTTTTGCTATGGTACTTTAAAACAGTTTTTTTTTTTTTTTACCTTACTGGAATCAAAATTAGAAATTGATAAGAATTAAGAATCTGAATTGGAATCGTTAAAATTCAAACAATAGCCAACCCTACCTTTTACATTCACAAACAGCTAAAAGATAATATCCAAAAAAAGCATTGATTGGGCACTAGATAATATTACTTATATTACTAGATAAGAAGAAGAATTTGCATGTATTAAGTACAGGGATAATCCCACTCTGATCAATCACATCTTCAATCAGTAATCCAGACTAACAAATTATTTGTATTACGTGTGGAGAAAAATACTGATGAGTGATGTTTTACTGCAGAATGTCATGATTGACCAATCAGAATCAAGTACTCCACAGCGTCTCATTATCATAACCTGAGCAGAACACCGCTCTCGTACTCACCACCAGGTTTCCTATGACCATGACCAGCATGAAGACCAGAATGCAAAGCGGCTGACCAGCCACCTCCATACAGTCCCACATGGTCTCGATCCATTCCCCGCACAAGACCCGGAAGACGATGAGGAACGAGTGGAAGAAGTCCTTCATGTGCCAGCGAGGAAGTGTGCAGTCATAGCTGATCTTACACACGCAGTCCTGATAGTTCTTTCCAAACAACTGCATGCCTACCACAGCGAAGATGAAGACGATGATGGCCAAGACCAGCGTCAGGTTCCCCAGGGCGCCCACGGAGTTACCAATGATCTTTATCAGCGTGTTGAGGGTGGGCCACGATTTTGCCAGTTTAAAAACTCTCAGCTGAGGAAAAAATACACAACATATATTATTCCCAACTAGAAATGTTACATTCCCAGAACGAATTCCCCTAATAATGTTCCTATAATGCTCCAAGATATATATATAACTTCACACATAATGTGGAGTTCTTTAAAGGCTTTGGGTTATTTGGCGGACCTTCCCAATTCAGGACGTTCTCGTGAACGTTTATTTTATTTGGAAATGTTATTTTCTCAGAACGTCCCCGCTGGTGTCAAGGATGTCACCTAGTAACGTTCCCAGAATGTTCTGAGACGGTCATGATGTGGAGTTATTTAAAGGGTTCGGGGACATTATTTAGCAGACCTTCACAGAACATTCAGATGTTTTTGGAACATTTAGGGGACCATATTTTATTAGTTGCAAACAATCAGATTTTGGAAGCCAATCAAAGACACATTTTCTGAAGTAAATTCACCTAACTGGTCATTTTATTTACGCTAAAGCATGACCTATATTCAGTTTGTAATGTGACTGATGTTGAACTAAAAGAAATTGTAGTCCACTTTTTGAGATGCCAACTCTAGCATATTTAATCTCACTAATGGATAAAGGATTACTGCTCTGCCAAATATGCACATGTGGGTGAAGCCATGAAAAAAGAAAGCTGAATTTTCAACATACACACAGCACTGCTTAGCATCAGTTGTTATTATCACAATATAAAGGGATGTTAAAAGCTCAGTGCAGCTTTAATCTGATAATGAATGAAGACGCTTGAGTTCAAGGGGGGCATACAAGTTCAGACGGACTCGGCGTGCTACCTTTGTCATGCGTACTGTGTTTTTAATCACATAAATACAGATGTATTGATATTTAAAACTGCTGCTTTCTGCACTAATGGATTCAGTGTGTGTCAAATGCAATCATGCCTCCTTATTACAGACTACAGATAGAAAAACTGATGGCAGTTTAAGAGCCAAAAATCAAGATCATTGAGGGTGAAATTAAGCATTTTTATGATGCATTTTTATTTTTAAAGCAGTGTATTGAATATTCATGATATTTGCACAATTTTTTTGGCAATATAAAAGTAAATACAGTGAGTATTTTCATGATTCTAATAATTGCATTTTAGTTCGCCGTTAAGTTTTCTAATGACAGTAAATTAGTTTCAGGATCTGTATGAGTCTTATGACAGAGATGTTTAACATTTTTGATTTAACCTTCAGCAGCAAAAAATGACGCATTAAGTGAATTCATTGAAGCAGCCTGATTTAGTTCATGCATAAGTTTGGTGATTTTCAACCAGCTTTGTATTGTTACAATATCTTTTGGGGTCACTTCAACCGCGGACATGAAAAACAGCCCACAGCAAGTGTTAAAGTAGCCCAATTCTGCAGGAAAACTTGGCAACACTGCAGCTGGTGGACTTTTGACAGCTCCAGGGCTTTTGTTAAAACTACAAACCAAACTTCAAAAAGGGGCGGCGCCAAAATCAAAAGTGCATTTCTTTTTGTGTCTCTAATCTACAGAATAGTTAGACAACTTATATTAAAAGCCCTGCAGTGAATTCACCCTTTAACTGAATCAAAACTGATTCAATGATTCACTCAAAAACATTCACAGGTCTCCTTTGCTATGATTCTCATAATGCCCATCTCCACTATTGTCTAATCTAGAGAATTGAATATGTCTGTTTCCAAGCAGAGTCGAAACTCGAAACTTACCAGTCTGAATGAGCGGAGGACAGACAGACCCTCCACATTGGAAAGGCCCAACTCCATCAGACTCAAACAAACGATAATTCCATCAAAGATGTTCCAGCCTTGCTGAAAGTAATAGTATGGATCCAGAACAAAGATCTTCAGCATCATCTCCGCTGTGAAGATTCCAGTGAACACCTGGTAAGCAAGAACAACATTGAAATTAAATATATACACTACAGATCAAACGCTTGAAATAATATTTTATATTATATTTTAATAATGGCTTTCCTGTAGCTCAACCAGTAGAGTGTGGCGCTAGCAACACCAAGGTCATGGGTTCGATTCCCAGGGAAAGCAAGAACTGACAATAATGTAAAAAATGTACCTTAAATGCAATGTAAGTCGCTTTGGATAAATGTATTATATATATATATATATATATATATATATATATATATATATATATATATATATATATATATATATATATATATATATATATATATATACCAAATATATATGCTCTCCAAAGCTGCATTTATTTTTTACCAAAAATAGTCAAAGCAGTACTATTGTGAAATGTTATAAATGAATATAAATGCTGTTCTTTTGAACTTTCTATCAATGAATCCAGAAAAAAGGGATCACATTTTCCACAAAAGTATTAAGCATAACAACAGTTTTCAACATTATTTCAATCTACCCTTTTTATGTGCATTTTGGGATATCGCATAAAAAACAACACTGGATGGAAACACCAAGATGTGCATAAATTCTAGAAATGCACATACAAAACTGCACTCAGTTGAGGCAGAAACATTTTTTATCCAACAAGAAGATGGATGGAAGATACAATGGAAACACATTTACTGAACGAATCCATTGATGCGCTACAAATATCTCACATGACTTGGCCTAAACAGTTGAAGTGACAAACCAGCGGATCAATTTCATTGCACAATATCTCATTTAACAATTATCATCGCACACCTGCAGGTAATAGATAGGTGCTCAGAAAAAAGTAAAAAACCTGGGAAAAAAAGGAAGTCCTACACACTATAAATACTTTATAAACGATAATAATATAATATAAATATTTTTATTTGGCCTCATGACCTTCATCAGGCATATACCTCAGCATTCTAAGGGATTTTTTTATATTGTTTGCAAGTATTGATATTGTGCAGGACTTCTTTTGTTCTTCATTGCACAACATTTCAATGATGTTTTGGTCATTCTGAAACTCGTGAGCCAAAGTCTGTCATTAGAATGATTTGGTTTAATTCCCTCAGAAGCGTCTCACATGATTGAACACCGTCATCCAAACACAAGATGATATAACTGTGTTTATTATGTTTCATCTGCACGTCATTTATGATATAGAAAGAGCCATATTAGTTTCCCCGATTGCAGCAACTTCCATTTATATTATATATGTTGTGACCATTTTGCTCTCTTGAACACATGGGATGGAAATGCTGCTTTATCCGCAAATGTTTTATTTTAATATTTTTATTATGATGTTCCAATTTTGCAAAGTTGAGTGATAGTTTAAAGGTCCTGTATGTAAGGTAAGGTGCAGGATTTTAAGTACTTAGGGTCAACAGTCCAGAGCAAATGGGGAGTGTGGAAAAGAGGTGAAGAATCGTGTGCAGGCAGGTTGGAATGGGTGGAGAAAAGTGTCAGGTCTGTTGTGTGATAAAAGAGTACCAGCAAGAATGAAAGGAAAGGTGTACAGACAGAAGTGAGACCAGCGATGTTGTGTGGTTTGAGGAAAAGACAGGAGGAAGAGCTAGAGGTAGCAGAGCTGAAGTTCTCTTTGGGAGTGACGAGGATGGATAGGATCAGGAATGAGTACATTAGAGGGACAGCACATGTGAGATGTTTTGGAGAAAGAGTTAGAGGCCAGGTTGAGATAGTTTGGACATGTTCAGAGGAGGGAGAGTGAATATATCGGTAAAAGGATGCTGAGGTTAGAGCTGCCAGACAGGAGGTCAAGAGGAAGACCAAAGAGGAGGTTTATGGATGTAGTGAAGGAGGACATGAAGGTAGTCGGTCTGAGAGAAGAGGATACAGAGGATAGGACTAGATGGAAGCAGATGATTCGCTGTGGAGACCCCTGAAGGGAACAGCCGAAAGAAGAAGAAGGAGAAGTATGTAAGAATGACAGCTAGTGGTTGAAATGGATACTGCAGTCCAAATTCAAAATATTTTTTGCCCCGCTTCTCCTCAGATTCGACGCTCATACGGGTTGCCAGTTTGAGGACAAGAAACAGGAACGAGTGCAATTGACAATGGAAGGTGAGGAGACTTACATACTGAACTGTTAGTTGTTAAGTTGATTTATTGATTCATGATGAGTTGATATCACGTTTTAATGTTTCTTAGGATTTTTTAGGTCGATAGAATCTGCAATCTATGATCCAGCTTGTATGCTGGCTCCCATTGCTGCAATTCACTGCATGTTTTCTGCCAGCTGGCAACCAGAGGTGTTGAAAAATACTATTGGGTAAATTGGCAATGTGCGGTATCACACAGATCAAAACAAAAAACATTCTGACTCAGAAACGAACATTTCAAAGTATTTTTTTTTTAGAGAAAGAAGTATGTGAACGCAGCATGTTTCCTAAATATCTCAAAACATATTGAAGTATTTTTAACCTTCGGTACAATCGAAAACTTACATACATCACCTTTCATTCTACAGATAAAGAAGAAGCAAAGAAACAGAGCTGGTTGAGATGTTCAAACAAACCACGTTTTTAAGAGTGCTTTTACTGTAATTGTTCTCACCAGGTTTCCAACACTCAGCATGCTGTTGAATTCATCTGTCATGGGATAGTGCTCCAGTGCCATGAACAAAGTGTTGAGAACAATGCAAATGGTAATTGCAAGGTCCAGGAAGGGGTCCATAACCATGACTTTAAGCGCTTCCTTCACTCTCAGCCAGGCTGGAGAACATGTCCAGATCAGGTACTTCTTCGCAAATGCATACCAGCATGGAGGACATTTCTGATGGGCCTCTTCAAGCTCTAAGCAGAGATGAAAAACAATAAAAAAGTAACATTAAGGACATTTGGCTGATGATTGATATTTTAGGCATTTAAGTTGAAATCATAATCTTTTCATCATCTTTTAATAGATAAAATGTTTCTCCCTGACAGCAGCAGGGCAATCAAAGATGTCTCATGAGAAAAAGAGTTTCAGAAGAGAGTTCAACGGTCTCAAATTGCGCTCAGATTTGTCAAGGTACCAAAGTCTGCAATCAAAAGTTAGAGATCTCAAACATTTCTATTCTATGTCTACTGAGCTGAGCTGATATCCACATTGAAACTCTTACAGCATGTCAACAAATCTCTCATTTGTGTCTGTTTTTATTTTTCTTGAATAATTTTAGTCCGTCACACCGTCCATGGCGTCACTGAAGAAGCTGACAGAGCTCAGTCCTCTCTTCCTGTGAGGGGGCGGGACTTCCTCCTGCATGTCGACAGTCATCTTGGCAGCTGCAGTGGTCTCTTCATTCTGATACATTAGCTCCTGTCAATCAAAATCAACATAAAAACATCAAATTGAGTGAACCTCATTGTCTGCTGCCTACATAGGTAGATACATAGATTGTTATTCTGTTAAAAAATGTAAACTATATTATCACCCGGCAATATATTAAAAGGTGGATATATTGTGTATATTACTTTACCTGGATACATACACTACACTCGTGAAAAGCAGATTATACTATAAAGCAAATCTCATAACTTGTATTGTTAAATGTAAACTGTATTATCGAACAGCTCTATATTTAAAGTTGGATATATATTTTATCCAACTTTACCTGTTTATTTCAGACAGGCCCATCTCTCACCAACAACAATGCCACGCTCAAAATGGCTTAAATCACCTTTCTTTCCCATTCTGACATTCAGTTTAGAGTTCAGGAGATTGTCTTGACCAGGACAACACCCCTAAATGCATTGAAGCAACTGCCATTGGTTGATTAGATAATTGCATTAATGAGAAATTGAACAGATGTTCCTAATAATCCTTTGGGTGAGTGTATACTATAAAGCAAATCTCAACTGCTTGATTGATTTTATCATTGCAAAATGTAGATATTAGAAATAGGGCTTATTCAACTTCTTTCCTACATTTAGATATGTGGGCAAATGCATTTTTGTCTCAGTGGATGCATTGTTTTAGTTTGGCAGGGTCGCCGCTAGCTTAGCTTAGCATAATGAATGGAATCCTGTGTTGCCAGCTAGCATGTCCAGAGTAAAAGTGATCCAAAAAAAAACAAAAAAACACCCACTTAATTACTTCTTATGGCCTTCGTATTCACACCGAGTACAAATAGCGATGCAGATTAAGACTAGGCGATTTCCTGGGCAGATATTGACTTGGGACTATGTTATGGGGAAGCACAGGCGAAGCACTGCTACTTGGTCGGAGAGATATCACACAACACATTGCAATCGCTCAACAGCTGGAGGACGTGAGGAAGATTTGAAGAGCGCGCCCGCGCTTGTGTGTGCGGTTCGAGCTTATATCCACCGATCGGACGGGCCAAGTAATAAAAAAATCAATCAATCGTGGGTGGATGAGAGATAAATCGTTGTGTTTGTTTGATAAATAAGTTTTGAGAGCCCTGTCAGAGAATTATTCCGGTTTCTACTTTCAAAACAATCCCTCCCGTGAACTCAGAGTTTAAGCTTATTAAATATTCAATAATCTTCTCCAATCCTACCCGTGGGCGTTTACTTTCAAGTCTCCAGTGGTTCCCGCCCATCAAAACCCAGCGTTCAGGAGAGAGCCTCAAAACCAGTGTAGAAAATAGCCTATTACTTATTAGTTATGATGTTTTTGAATGTAAAAACCATGCGAAACGTTATAAGTTGACCTTCAGACAACAATATAAAAAAATAAAAAAGCCAGTTCATGACACTTTTAAGATGTTAAAGCTGTTTTGAATCAATGCATTTTGTAAAAGCGCTATACATATCCCGGCATTCCACACAAGCTGCCAAGAATACATATTGCACCGTTTTATTTTATACTTTCCTCTCACTTTGTCTATCTGTTTTACTGTGCTTATTATTTCACAGAAAGTTTTGCAATGCATTCCTTATTAACTTTTGGAACTCTGCTCTTTTCCAAAAATTTAAGTTAATAGATTTCTCTGGACATTCTTCTTGATGACTACCTTTGTGTTTTTTGGAGGACAAACATACAGGTTTTTAATTGATGTAAAACTGGTGTGATGCAGATAAGACCATACCGTGCCCTCCTTGACCCTCTCCATACTGAACGCTGGAAAAGAGGTTGGGGTGTGCAGGCCAATGCTGGTGATGCCGTTCTGGTCCAAAGAAACGTTCAGCCTGCCGTTCAGAGTGAGGGTGGGTGTGAACACCTGTGAGGAGTGACTCCTGATGCTGCCCGTACGCCGCTTGTGCCACGGCGTCGCCATGGAGCCCGCTCGACTCCGCCCATCATCATGGATGCTGTGTTCGTCGTCACCAAAGTCGGCCTCTGAACTGTTGCGCGGCCGGAAGGTAAAGATACTGATTTGGCTTCCACGACGAGTGCTCAGAGGATGGGAGGAGAGAGTGGCGAGGAGAGGGTGAGCTGGCTGGAGGATAGGAGTCAGAAGGCAGATGATAAAACAAATAATCATATAGACAGAAGACATTTTTAACTAAGTTCGCTATTTTTGTCTAAACTTTTTAATCATTTGGAAATATTTTTTTTTTGAATAATTAAGATTATTTTGAAAGAAGTCTCTTCTGCTCACCTATTCTGCTAATTTATTTGCTCAAAAATACAGTAAAAACTGTAATATTTTGAAGTATTATTTCAAATTAAAATAACTTTTCTATCTGAATATATATTTTTTTAAATGCAATTTATTACAGCGATCAAAACTGAATTTTCAGCATCATTACTCCAGTCTTCAGTCACATGATGCTTTCAATATGATGATTTGCTATTAATTTACATTAGTAATCAATTAATAATGATTGTTATTATTATTATCAATGTTGCTGCTTAATTTTTTTCAAGATTATCTGATGAATAGAAATATAAAAAGAGCAGCATTTATTTGAAAGAAAAAAAAAATAGTTTGTAACATTATAAATGTCTTTACTGTCACTTGAATCAATTTAATGCATATCCTTGCTGAATAAAAATATGAATTTCTTGCTTCTTGCAAAACTTCAAAAATATAAAGTTTTGACTACAGGTTTGGAATAATTCATATTTTTTAATGTTTTTGAAAGAGTCTTACCAAGGCTACATTTATATGATCAAAAATACAGAAGAATAAGGCATAATTTTGTGAAATATTAAAGATTTGCATTTCAAATCATTTCAGAGCTGCTCTTTAAACTTTATATTTAATCAATCCTGAAAAAAAGTATAATAGTTTCAACGACAATTTACAGCAGAAACGGTTTTCAGCGCTGATAATAATAATAATTGTTTCTTGAGCAGCAAATCATCATATTAGAATGATTTCTGAAGAATCATGTGACTCTAAAGCTTTGCACAACAGGAATAAATTATACTTTAATACATTTTCAAATAGAAAACCGTTTTTTAATTCATTCAAATAATTTTTCACAGTTTTCCTGTTTTTACTGTATTTTTGATTTTATTTTAAAATGCAGCCTTGGTGGGTATCAAGAGACTTCTTTAAAGAAATCTGAATTTATATCAAACTTTTGACTGCCAGTGTATTTTTCTTACACCTTTCTTCATAGTTAATGCATTTGTTGACATGAACTGCGATTAATAAATGCTGTTTTTTAAGTGTTCCTTTAGGCCAGATATATATAAAACCGTTCTGAAATAGTTTGGAAACACTTACTTTCTCATCAAAAGGGTCAACTTTGAGAAAAGCGTTGTCCTCCATCTCCTCTGACAGCATTCTGTGGGATCTCGCTCTACTTTGGCCTTTCACGGAGCCTTTCCGAGAGAAGGCTGACGGAGATAAATCCGCTGCCAGGGCCATCTCAGCATCTTTTCTACGCTGTTTTGCTAATGCCTAACACAAATGCAAACATTTATTGTTATTATAAGCAAAGTCTAACGATTATATTGAATTTAAAGTTTTACATGAGAGTGACAATTGTCTAGTACTTTTCTGGTCCTTATTATGATCAAGAAACTTACCAACATTTAATATGGCCAACCCCAGTTTAAATGAAACTAATCTAACCAGTTTGGCTTCACATGAAGTTAAGTTCCAGGTTTATTTCCGACTGCTAATGTATAAGAATAGTTGTCGAATTACACTCTGTTCCTTGCGTAGCTGTTCCATCGCCAGCTGAAACTCTCTTTCTTTTGCCCAGGCTTCTGCAATGGTCGCCTGGTTTTGCTCCTCATACGCCATGGCCACGACAGCCAGGATCAAGTTCACTAGGTAAAACGAACCCAGAAATATCACCAGCACAAAGAAAACCATGTAGGTCTTCCCTGCTGACCGCAACGTCTGCCATGGAGAGGAAGATTTCAGAGGTTTGGAATAATAATTAGTCTCTATGATAAAAGGTTCATATTTCTTCGATTTCAGGACTTGTACCTGATGGTAGAGGTTTTCCCAGTAGTCTTGTGTCATTAGTCTGAAGAGAGCCAGAAAGGCCCAGCCAAAGGTGTCAAAACTTGTGTAGCCATAGTTTGGGTTCCGACCTGTTTTTAGACAGTCAAACCCATCAGGGCACTTCCTGTGTACGAAACAGACATAAAGATATTTAACAGCGGGAATGATAATGCGAGACATAAGAGCATATAGCCTACCGTTTTTTGAAGAAAAGGTTCTAAATGGAACCTTAAAGGGTTCTGTCAGGCGCTTAGAACATATTTTCACACACACAAAAAGTATTAGGCAATCATTTAAGACAATTTCTCCTTATATGGAACATTTTTGGCATACTTTTTGGCATACAGTGCCCTTTAAAGTCCCCATGAAATCAAGTTTTTTTGGCTTTAGTACACTTTAAAAAAATATTTTTATAATAAGTTACCTGGTTGTCTTAAAATTTTGAGTTCATTGAAATAAAAAATTGAGTTAAAGGGTTACTTCAGCGATTAGCATATGGCTTTATATCAGTAGAAACCCTGGAGTATATTCAAATGATTGTGCTTTCCCCCCTCATATCCCCCTGAGACAAGAGATTTATGCATTTTATTTCTGGAAAAATTCCTCCTATGATGCAAATAGACGATATTTGCATCATAGGAGGAATGTTTGCCCAAAGGCTAAAGACTACAGCCAGCAGAGGGAGCCATTTCCGCATGTTTTGAATCTGCGCATGGGGGATGGGCGGTCACACTCACCTTGCAGGGAGAGCTCAGCTGGCAGCTACAGGCACTCATTTAAACGGAGCTATGGTGAGCAATGTAAGTCTTTTAACTTCTCAAATTAATTTCTATGAAAGTTAAGCTTGCAAAGGCATAAACTGAAATGCGCCAGACTGAACTCGCGTTGTGAATGAATGCCGCGAGTGTAGTCGCGATTACCTCAGCTCTCATCACTCCTGCAGTTAGTGCTGAGTGCTGTGATCGCGCGGTGACTCACTCATTATATTAAACCATAGACCGTAAAAAAATATGGACGACTCAACATCATCCGTTTCCGCTTGGCAGATTTGAAGCTTTTAGGCGGCCTGCACGGCGCTGACATCTTGGGACCGAGTCTGCGCAGTAGCGATTTCGGGACCGGAGTTGTGCAGTAGAGCGCAGGAAGTAGAGCAGGAAGTACAGCTGCGATATCAAAAGCCCGCCCACACTCTCGCAGATGCAGAACAATTAATTATGTTGGTGTGAAATAAACAGTTATGGAAATGTAGAAATTAAAACTAAAGCTCCAATCTGCTCCCAAAAATTTCGAAAAAAGTCCGTTAGTGCCTCAGTGACAACTTCACTCAGAGAAGCCGTAAGTCTCACCTGTCAATCATGACGTCACACCCCCCGTTTTTATAGCATCAGATAACTAACTCAGACTAAACTTATTTTAAAAACGAACACTTGAAATGAAATCATCGTGATGATAACTGCCTTCAGTGACATAAACTAACTTTGGGGAAAAAATATTTGAAGTGTAATTTTATTATTTAGTTTGCCTCGCGTCCATTAGAAAACACAGAGGGGCGGCTATACTGGGACCGGTCACCGGGGGGCGATCGAGGCGCGAAAGCTTCAGTAAATGAGAGGGAGACTGCAGGCTTGTATTAAATAGACACGTTCAGTTTTTAATTGTAGTGTCTTCTCTAACTCCGTCACAGTGATCAAGTTGGTGGCTTTGGGAATGGCCTCACAGGGCAGCGAAGCATTCTGGGAATTGTAGTCTTTCATCCCCATGGGACAAAAATACATTTTCTGTCTTTTCTCAGTCTAGGAGGCACCAAATTCAAAAATAATTTCACTTTTCTACTGCATTGATGACCCAGTTTAAATACAGATTCATCTTCCCAGCGCTGAAGTACCCCTTTAATACAATGAACATTTTTGAGAAGCGACAACCTTTATCCAATTATTATTAAAATATATTGTATGCATATTGGGTAATTGTGTGTTTTCTGATGACGCAGTGAAACATGCCAAAGTGTGCTACTTTCATGATTTATCGCATTTTTTATGTGGTTCAGATACAATAATATTTTAAGTTTCTATTTATTAAACCAATTTCATTCATTATATCAACTTACCTTTTTAAGTTAAACCAACAATATCTTTTTAGTGGGCTCCAAAAAAATGACACAATTTACATTTAGAAGATATAAGCATTCAAAACTTTCAGGTCTCTATTTTAACGATCTGAGCGCATGGTCTGAAGCACAGGTGCACTTATGTCGGACCGAATCGACTTTTGCTAGTTTAACGATGGAAAACAGGGTTGGTGCGCCAGGCGCATGTCTAAAAGGGTTGTGCCTATCTCTTAATTACTCATCATGGGTGTGTTTTGGGTATAATGTGCAATAAACTAATCAGAGTCTCATCTCCCATTACCTTTAAAAGTCAATTGTGTTCGCACCTGAACACTTCTCCAGAGAGGAATCCTTTTATTTTTAAGATTTGCAAATGTTTGTGTGCTGCTGCGCGTCCCTGTGTGTGTAATAAGCTGTGCGTGCAGGCGTTCTGAACCCGTCTATACTTAACACACAATATACTGTGCTATCGACTTTAGAGCAGGTTTTTGTTGGTCAATGGCACAGTCGTTTTCAGTTCCTCAAAATAGCAACATGCCAACAATGCATAATTAAACATATAGGGCCGTACAACAAATACTACCATGATGTATAAATAAAAGTACAATTTAAGTACGGTTCAAAAGTATGGGGTCAGTAAGATTTTTATGTTTTTGAAAGACGTCTCTTCTTCTCACCAAAGCTGCAATTATAACAGCAATATTGTAAAATAGTATTACAATTTAAAACATCTGTTTTCTATTTGAGTATATTTTAAAACAGAATTAGTTCCTGTGATCAAATCTGTATTTTCAGCATCATTACTCCAGTCTCCAGTGTTACATGATCCTTCAGAAATCATTCTAATATGATGATTTAATTAATATAGTGATCATTTTCAAGGTGCTTATGAATAGAAAATTCTAAAGAACAGCATATATTAGAAATATAAATTTCTTTACCTTCATTTGTGATCAACTTAATGGGCCCTATTTTAACGATCTGAAACGCAAGTGTCAAAGCGCAAGTAACTTTGTGGGCGGGTCTCGGCGCTGTTGCTATTTTCCCAGCGGGATAAATGGCTCGGAAATATATTAACATATATGGGAATTAATATTTATATCCTTCAATATATTGCAATATATTGAAAGCGGCAATCATTTGTATATTTTGCAATATATTACATGAATATATAATATATTTTATAATACCATCAATATATTATTCCATATATTTACAATATATTAAAATATATTTCAACTAATATATTGGTAAATATATTTTCCTTTCGTAAGGGAGTGAAAGACAGAGAAGTTGTGTTGTATGGGGATGGGAGAAACCCACCCAAAATAGCGTCGGTTAAACAGTTTTTTATTTTTTCAGTCGATTTTTTTTCCTGGTTCTTGACGGAAAAACCAATTTGTCAGATGTCCTTATATACATATATGTCTTGCCACTATTGGGCAAACAGGTCTGATCCTTAATTACTACAATAAGCCTGAATAATTTGTAAGCTAGATTTACGCCTATTTTTTCACATCTTCGTGGCACACCACAATGTGTTAATATTTATTTTTTTGTGTAACAATTTATGATTTGCAAAAATAACTGTATGCAAAGTGTATGCGCGTTGTGCACGCTATACATTATGGTCAAGCATGCGCCCTTAAAATAGCATAATGAACAACGCGCAACGCGCCACTGACTTTAGACCAGGTTTTTTCTGGTCAGTGGCGCAACTGTTTAATGGAACAGCAAAATAGCACCAGGGATTGTTTGCGCCGGAACACGCCTCCTTTTTTGCGCTGAACCGCCCAGGGAGCGCAAGTTCATTCACTAGTTTAGGGACGTGCTTCTGTGGAGGGAAAAGCGCGCTTTGCGCGGGTGCAAAATAGGGCCCAATGTGTGTTTGATGAATAAAAGTACGAGTTTCTTAAAAAAAACAGAGATCCCAAACTCTTGAATGTTATTGTTTTTTAAAGTGTATTCAAATAGAGAGAAAACCATCTCGGTTAAGCACAAGAGTCACATGCAAAAAAAAAAAAAAAAAAAAAGATTATAAGTAAACAGATGGGTATCGAGTTGCAGTTAAATTTTTTTCCTCCTGACCTCAGCCTATCCTCTCTTTCTCTCCGTTACCATGGTGACATTAAGTTTGAGTGACAGGCCAAGCAGAGGACAGACGCATGTCAATCTGACAGAGGGATCATTTAGTAATGGAACTGCCAACAGCTGGACAGCAGAGCCGCAAAACGAGGCCATCTGTAAACCTCTCGCCCAAAGGCAGAAAGAGAGAGAGAGAGAGAGATCGCACAATCATGATCTCTCTGACAATGTGTTCAAACACACACAGGTTTATATAATACAATACATGCTCAGTGACTGTAGCGATACAACCGGTGTCAATAACAAGATAAGAGATCTCCCAGTACTGGGCTTGCTAAGCAGAAAGTTATCTCATGATTATCCTAAAATTCTAGGAGAATAAAAAGAGGCAATAATGAGAGAATATGTGCATGCCTTTATGCACTACCATTCAAAAGTTTAGTAATATTGTAAAATAGTATTACAATTTAAAATAACTTTGATGAATAGAAAGTTCAAAAGAACATTATTTAGTTGAAATGGAAATCATTTATAACATTATAAATGTCTTTTCTGGCTTTTTTGATTAATTTAATGCATCCTTACTGAAAAAAATTAATTTCTTTACAAAAAACACCACCCCAAACTTTTAAATGGTAGTATAGCTATAATTTTATATCTCTATACTTAATTTTATTAGCCTAGAAATCTAGATGCACCCTAGCGGCAGTAAATATAATCTAGCAACTCTCAATACCCTTCTGAGCTGTAAAAACCAAACTCTGGTCAGGCCAATCACATCGTGTATAGAGTCGGTGGGCGGGGCTTAACATAATGACGGCCGAGTTGCGCTTGCGTGCTTCTAGTAAACACAGAAGCTGGCGAACGGCGGTCTTTCGAATCAGCTTTGACCGCGACTCTGGAAGACTTGGAGTTAAGCTTTTCTCTGAGAAAAGAACAAAGAACGGCACTGAAGTCATTCTTAAAAAGGGAAGATGTGTTTGGAGTTTTGCTGACCGGATACGGCGAAAGTTTAATCTATCAACAAACTCCGCTTCATCTTCGTTGCTCTGGTTGGTTGTAGCGCTATCCAATTGCGTGCTGAGTGAGTTTGAAAGACAACCGTTTATCCGCCCCTCGGATTGAGCTGTCAATGGTGAGTTTCCAGACCAAACATCTTGATGTGGGTCTGGCTTGTCAGGCTATAATTTTATATCTGTGCAACCACTGTCTTATCTTCTTTTATTTCTTCTAATGAGCTTTATAAAAAAAAAGCAATAAGCTTTTCCTGTGAGACTTTGCAGACTTGAGCAAAATTATAAGAGAAACAACTGAGAGATTATTTTTTGGTTTTCCTTTCCTTTAGGTCTGGACCAGTTTGCTGTCAATTCACAGATTCATTGTGTGTAGTAATCTGGATTTAGGTTGCCATGAGGACAGAGGTACTCGGGTCTCTATAGTAACAGTGATTGAAATGATGGTTCTGCCCACTCACATGTAAGTGCTGACCTTTTATATCAGCTGCTTAAGAATTTGGCAAGTATCCAAGCATTTGACAGAAGGCTAATCATACATATATTTGTTTTTGCTAAACATAAACTGTGGCGCCAATTGTGCTCTAGACACAGGTGTGATATTATTATATATTTTATATAAGTGGGCAGGCTTATTATTTTCACTTGGCAGCAATCTCATAAACTGTGTCTCAATGCAGAACGCTGCATCCTCCGGAGGTCGCATTCGAAGGCTGCATGTGTCATAAGGCTGTGTCATTAAAATAAATGAGTAGGACACTGGAAATGCAACCTTCGAATGCGCCCTTCTTCTTCTTTTACAGGAATTTGGATTGTGCATGAGGTGTATCCTTTACTGCTGCAGATAACCCACAATTCTTTGCGTCGCCATGAACAACCATCACATTTTTTTGTTAATATTATTTGAAAAAATGGCACCACCGCCAGATATACATACTTAGATGTGGTGTTTGACTATAAATAGTTTCAAGCTTGTTTTTTGTTTTTTAAGCTGTATTACCTCAAACAGATAGTTGTGGTAAACAGGATTACAGGTGTTTAGTGCTTTTTAAACATTAAGAACAGGACATTGCTGGCAAGGCAAGAAACATTTCAGTCATTTTCAAGTTATAAATAATTTTCATTCATATAACTGGCGTGAGAGCGCAACAAGGCTGAACATGTTGGCATAGCAACGTGATACTTCCTGTCATATGAAGGACGTCTCGTTTAATTCTGAATGAGGACACTCTGTATACTGCATCCTTCACAGTATGTGTCCTCTGGAGGACGCAGCCTTCGTAATGAAATGAAATGAGACACAGCTTTAGACTTGCATTGAAGAAACCTTTTGGCCAACCCCAGTTTAAATGAAACTAATCTAACCAATTTGGCTTCACATGAAGTTAAGGTCCAGGTGATTCTTGTTTATTTCAGACAGCTAATTTATAAGAATAATTGTCGAATTACACTCTGTTCCTAGTTATTTCATCGCCAGCTGAAACTCTCTTTCTTCTGCAATGGACCATTTTCTACCCTGGTTTTGGGACGCTCGGTTTTAATGGGTGTGCCGCACTGAAGACTTGGAAGTAAACGCCCATTGCTATGATTGGATAAGATTTGCATATTTAATGAGCTTCAGCTCTCCTGTCAGTACATGTTGGAATTGTTTTGAAAGCGTGTGGGGAAACTGCAACTGGAATGAATCACCCACAGGGCTTGCAAAATGTCTTTATCAAACAAACACTATGATATATCTCTCATCCACCCACAATTGATTGGAATGTTATTTTTTTATTACTTGGCCCGCCTGATCAGTGGATATAACCGTGAACTGTACACACACACACACAAAGGGTGTTGGACTTTGCGAGCCCTGGTCCATATTCTGACATATTCTGAGATTGATTGTTTTCTGGGCCTAGTGTCAATAAAAGCTTTTCTTTGAATAACAAGGAAGTTTTCAGCTCTGAAACTTACAGAATATTCTCATATTACCGTGACCTTTTTATATATCAAAAGCCCAAGGGAAAGAAGATTTCTCAGTTCATAACCCCTTTAAGTAATTCAGAGAAAATGCTTGATGACAGCTTTGAGAGTATTTCTAGTGTGTTTCTGTATTTGGTTGTGTTGTGAGTGTTTGCAGTGTGTTTCTGTATTTGGTTGTGTTGTGAGTATTTGCAGTGTGTTTCTGTATTTGGTTGTGTTGTGAGTGTTTGCAGTGTGTTCTGTATTTGGTTGTGTTGTGAGTGTTTGCAGTGTGTTTCTGTATTTGGTTGTGTTGTGAGTGTTTGCAGTGTGTTCTGTATTTGGTTGAGTTGTGAGTATTTGCAGTGTGTTTCTGTATTTGGTTGTGTTTTGAGTGTTTGCAGTGTGTTCTGTATTTGGTTGTGTTGTGAGTGTTTGCAGTGTGTTTCTGTATTTGGTTTTGTTGTGACTATATGCAGTGTGTTTCTGTATTTGGTTGTGTTTTGAGTGTTTGCAGTGTTTCTGTATTTGGTTGTGTTGTGAGTATTTGCTGTGTGTTTCTGTATTTGGTTGTGTTGTGAGTATATGCAGTGTGTTTCTGTATTTGGTTGTGTTGTGAGTGTTTGCAGTGTGTTTCTGTATTTGGTTGTGTTGTGAGTGTTTGCAGTGTGTTCTGTATTTGGTTGAGTTGTGAGTATTTGCAGTGTGTTTCTGTATTTGGTTGTGTTTTGAGTGTTTGCAGTGTGTTCTGTATTTGGTTGTGTTGTGAGTGTTTGCAGTGTGTTTCTGTATTTGGTTTTGTTGTGACTATATGCAGTGTGTTTCTGTATTTGGTTGTGTTTTGAGTGTTTGCAGTGTTTCTGTATTTGGTTGTGTTGTGAGTATTTGCTGTGTGTTTCTGTATTTGGTTGTGTTGTGAGTATATGCAGTGTGTTTCTGTATTTGGTTGTGTTGTGAGTGTTTGCAGTGTGTTTCTGTATTTAGTTGTATTGTGAGTATTTGAAATGCATTTCCGAAACAAAGCAATTTTGACCCAGTGCACCTTACAGTCAGTTGCGACTTTTATTTTCCTTAAAATATGGTATAGTGGCATTTTGACTATATTTGAATGCAAATGAAGTCTTATAAAGGCTTGTATAGAAGCAGCATTCACTCAGTAGCATTCTAATTCCATTGCACAAGAGTACTAATTAATTGATCCGTTCTTATGTAAACATCATTTAGAGTGTTTCCTGTCTGTATCTCACATTTCATTCTCTCTCTCTCTCCTTTTACTTACGAGAGAGAGAGAGAGAGAGAGAGAGAGAGAGAGAGAGAGAGAGAGAGAGAGAGAGAGAGAGAGAGAGAGAGAGAGAGAGAGAGAGAGAGAGAGAAAAGAACAGTGCTAATCCCCAATGTTCTGTTGTCGTAAAAACAGCCATTAACAAACCTACAGAAGGGCTTAGGATGGATCAGATGGGAATGTAGATGGGAAATCCTCTCTGTGATGTGTGCCGTGAGCCGAGGAGAACAGTTATGGGAAATCTGAAAGTGTCAAATCCAGATGACAGACAAACACTAACAGAGATCATTGTTTGTTCTTACTGGGTGAGGTTGATACGAGTAATAAGGGCTTGTAGGATGAGGTTTGTGGTTATTAAAGCAAGTGAAACCTTTGAATGATCTCAAGTAATTACAAAACCCTATGCTACACTGTAAAAAAGGTTTTTGATTGGCATTGATGGCTCCATTAAGAACCTTTAATATCCATGGAACCTTTGCATTCAACAGTGGAAAAAGGTTCTTCAGATTTTTTAAATGTTCTTCACACTAAGGGGGAAAAAGATTATTTCAAGAACCTTTCACTGAAAAGTGAACTAAAATGGATCTGTTTTTACACATGTATATCTAGATCAAACGTAGCTGTTTATTTCTAGATGTTATTTCGTATATGTTTAGTTAAATCGGATAGCATTTCTCAGAGCCTGAACAATTATATACTCTATAATATATATGGTGAAATAATATAATATCAATGGTGAAATTTACTAACAATTTTGGAGAGAAAATTGATTCTATACTCATTTAATTGTATGTCCAGTGGGCATTTTTAAAATACTTCTCTCAAAATTTCTCTCTTATGCTTTCTAAACCTCTCAATCGTTAATAATCTTCAGCCTAACAGTGCAGAATTGCACATTAACACAGTTGAGTATTTAGCACAATGAAATCCTTGAACTAGCCCTGGCACCACAAACATCATCCTGTGGCTCCGGTCTGAACAGTGTTTCTGGGATTTACAGGATTATGTCCCTGCACACTGCAGAGACAGAGATGGTTAGTGAGACCCACAATGAAGGACTTTCACTCTTAATTCAACGGATTATTGCCTTGAGATTGATTATGCACAAACAAAAATCCCCACTGAGTGTTCATGGATTGTACATGATAAAGTGTTTCCGTTAAAGTCTAATTCTTTTAACGAAGTGATTCTAATTATATGGCCCATGTAAATGGCTAAAGAAATAAATACATTTGCTCTTTTAAAGCCTTTGCTGTAATTTGACCACTACAGTGGTTAGACTTAAAGAGGCCTTATTGTGCTCCTGAACACACCTTGCTTTATGCGAGTAAAACGTCTTTTTTATATGTAATAGTAGTCCCAGGGATGTACCAGACCAAAACGTATGCCCGACGACAGAAATTCTTTCATGATCTGGGGTTACGTGTGTGTGTGTGTGTGTGTGTGTGTGTGTGTGTGTGTGTGTGTGTGTGTGTGTGTGTGTGTGTGTGTGTGTGTGTGTGTGTGTGTGTGTGTGTGTGTGTGTGTGTGTGTGTGTGTGTGTGTGTGTGTGTGTGTGTGTGAGCACGCGGTTCGTGCTTAGGCCAGGGACACCCTGGAAGCGTGCCGTGAGTGTCTCGGCTGTGTGTCCGTTTTTATTTCGGCTCACATATTAACGGGTTGGAGTTTGCATAGAATAGACCCTTGTACATCAATACCAGCAGCAGCGGCGCGTCAGACACGCTTCTGGTGTGCAAAGACAGAGAAAACACCACGCAGCCGCCCTGCGGCTGACACGCAACAGAAACGCCACACTCACAGTGTCTCTCCGGTCGTGCGGGTGCGGGCCATGTAATACAATCGTTTACTTCCAAGTCTCGCATGGCGCCCATCAAAACCCAGCATTCAGAATTGAGCCTCAAAACCAGTGTAGAAAATAGCTTATTTCTTAATAGTTATGATGTTTTTGAAAGTAAAAACCACACACACGTCATTAATTGACCTCAGACAACAGTATAAAAAATAAAAAAGCCAGTTCATGAAATGAAAGATATAGATTTTACTGAATGTCAGCTTGCTTATTTTGCTCAAGGTAAGGATGTATTATTTTATTAAAGTTCACGTCATACAAACAAGAAACTCTGCTTCTGACCACAGGTCGAACGCTGTCGTTCCAGCCTCACAAGTTTGTGAAACTGTTTGCGAATGTTTGCTGGAACTATGGTTTCAGGAAACACAGACTTGCTGATAACAACAGAACTTGTGACCATAGTTGGCTAATAATCCTTTTGGGAAACGCACCCCTATTTAAGTTCTGTCTCTACGAAGCCCTCCTTCAGAAAAGCACAATGTGCTCTGATTGGTCGGCTGGACCAGTGTGTTGTGATTGGTCAACCGCTTCGAGCGTGATACTGAGTGAATATCTACATAAGGCCATGCTGAAGCTTGCAGCGTCTAAAGATAGATCTTTTAGAACTTCTTTATTCTAAATTACAAGTTCTAAATTCACATTCTAAAACCGTTTTGGGTTTGCCCAATTTAATAAGTCAGATGACTTACCCAGCATCGCTGCTGAATCCGCATATTAAGGCATCCTTGGATCCTTCAATTTTGTAGAAATTGTCTGAGGGAACAAGAGTGAGAACGATTCAATGAATTTTACATTTCAGAAATGAATAGCTGTTCCATTTGATTGCAGACGTCACTATGTACTAAGTTTAACAGAAGCTGGCATGTTAATCTAATACTGACTGACAGAAGTTATCTTGGTGAGTTTTATTGATTTGTTCTCAGCATTAATCACTGAACCTTGTGCAATATTTGAATATTAACCTGTACGGTTATAATCCTTAGATTAACAGAAAATCTGTTTGATTCATGATTCATTGGTTTTCAGTTCAATGCAAGAGTGTTTTGTTTTGGATTCAGAGTTTCGAGTACAGTTTACATTTTTGTGATGATATAAACAATCATGTGGTAAACTTGAGCTCAACTTTATGCAAATGAGCATTGCTGAAACAGAAAGTGCAGTTTTATGCAATAAAGTATTTTTAATTGATGCATCAAGAAAACTAATGAATCCTTACACCCCTACTGTGACATTTACAATATAAAGCATTATGTCCAAAGTAAATCAGTGGAACCTTCATTAGTTAAGAAGTCCTTGACGGACAGCCATGTCTTATTGTTACAAACGAAGCTCCCATTGCCGGGGTAGGTGGAGTTAACACAGTGGGCGGGGCTACGGACACACTTCTGGCGTAGGATGCCCATAAAGAGCTGTAGACCAATCAGAGCGAAGACACTGAGACAGAAAACAGTGAGGATCATCACGTCCGCTAGTTTTTTAACCGACTGGATGAGAGCACCGACAATGGTCTTTAAACCTACAGAAGTAAAACAACAAGGTTAATATTGAATTAAAATATATACAAAATATTATACATTTTAAAGGAGACCTATTATGCCATAGACTGGTTAACCCCAGCATGATCTGCCGGTGATTTGATTTCTCCTTGCAACTCAGTCTGGAAACCCGTACATTATTTCTACTGCTTATGTTACACTTTTGTGGGAACCAATCACAGACTTGGCGGGCTATCCACCTGGTGCGCTATTGGCAAATTTAACGCAATGACGGATGGGTCGTTGCCTGTTGATCACGCCTCTTGTGGTCTAATTGGCTGAATTATCTAAATGCATACGGAGTCATTCAAATAATGCTTGTTTATCACACCTCTTGTGCAGTGGAAAGTACAGAGCAGACTCCTCAGACCAATCTTTATTCTTAAATTGAGCTTGCCCCTTTTTACAAGATGTCTCAGATGTCCCCAGAATGTGTCTGTGAAGCTTCAGCTCAAAATACGCCACAGGTTATTTATTATATGTAAATTCCCATTTTTGAGCAGAAGTAAAACCATGCTGTTTTCCTGTAGGTATCTTTAAATGCAAATGAGCTGCTGCTCCCTGCCCTGTTGTCCACAAGAGGGCGGAGCCTGTACAGCTCGTGCTTCGGATACTCAGCCAAAAACTAAAACATCTGTTTGGTGACATTGCAGTTGTTCTCCATCATGAACGTTTATTATCTGCATGTGTTTCAAAGCAATATCAGTATAAACTTCTGATATATGGTTTTCTGAGCGCACAGAAAGCTGGACGTCAGGCGGCGCGTCCCGTGAGTATTAAACTAAGTTCTCTTTTACATCTTATTGAGCTTAAACTGTCAAATACACAGAAGCAAAATACACAAAAGCAAAAAATTTGCATAAACACAGTCAGTTATGTCTGTGAACGTAAACAGCAGGGAAAGAACTCACATATGTATGTTAGATCTGTGTATGTGACAGGATTGTAATATACAGTAGCTATGCTATATATGCTGTTAATATGACTCAAATAATTAAAGAAAAACTGAAAATCACTCACCGCTTTTGATTGAATAACTTGAATAGCTTTATTATTAAGAATACATTTCTTTCTTGAACGCTGCTGTTAAACGCTCTGGCGAGGAGATAAACATACAGCTCACTAAGGGCAGGGTCTATGCTAATAAGGCGGAGTCCATCAGCAGTCGTGGGTGGGGCCTGTGCAAAGTGACATCACATATGCTAGAATCTGCAAACGGCTTATTCTGAGACGCTGCTTAGGATTTATGGGGTTTTAAAAAAAGGAATTGGTGGATTTTTCCCATCATTGGTTGGTTGTGTACACACATTGCAGGCACATTTATGTTCAAACACCATGTAAATGTGAATTTTGCATAATAGGTCCCCTTTAACTTATCACTTGATCTAGTGAAAGTAAAGCAGATAGTGGTCCTGAATGTGTCCCTCACCTGGGATGACTGATATTGTTTTTAGAGCACGCAGAACTCTGAACGTCCGTAACGCTGATACGTTGCCGAGGTCCACGAACTCTGTCACATACCTGGAAAGAAAAAGACTGAAGTCATTCTTCGATTGAGCCCAACTCTTCAAAAGAGTGCAGACTGTGGGCATTGATTTATAGTCATTAGAAGACAATTTTGACTGCAATGGACACCATTTAGGAGGGTGTTTAATATGTGCAGCTTTTATTTTAATGCTTCTATCAGTTCTATCTTTAAAAAAAATGTGTCTTTTGATCTAATACAATTTCCCAATTGCCTTTTTACCTATAGGACTTTTTTAGGCGGATGAATGTCAGGTTTTGTTCTTGTGGATGGAAAAACCCTTCCTGATCCTTATGCATATCATGTGTAAGTTACTCTAAACTTCTATTATAAGGGCTTTTCTGTACACGGGATATTTGTTCAAATGTTTTAATGTGGTAATCAACAGCCTTTCACAGATGCTGTGCATACTTTAAAATCTTTGAAATAAAAACTTCATATGCTGCCTCCATTTCACCATGGTATTTCTCTAGTTAAGTGTTTAGCCATCAGTGGACGTGACATCTGAAATCAGCTCTGTCCCCTCGTGACTTTACACAAAGAGCCAGCACAATAATCTAATCAGCAGGGCTTTATGGGCTTATTGGGCTTTGACCATTTTGCTAAATTAATAACAATCACAGCGGATATTTTGATGTCAAAAACTAGCAGCAGACTTTTCCACTATGTGTGCTTACAGACAACTTAAGAATTAATAATTGAACATCATCAGAACACACAACATAATGCAAGATAATAATAAACATGTTTTAAAATAAAAAAAATAGTGTGTGTAATAATAGTAATGTGCGTGCGTGCGTGCCCACCCATGGTCAACTGTTAGTGGTATTATAACAAAATGGAAGCAATTGGGAACAACAGCAACTCAGCCATAAGGTGGTAGGCCATGTAAAATCACAGAGCCGGGTCAGCGCATGCTGAGGTGCACAGTCAATAGCTACAAACTTCTAAACTTTGTGTGGCCTTAAGATTAGCTCAATAACAGTGCGTAGCAGCTGCATCCAAGCCTTACATCCCCCGCGTGGGATGCAGTGGTGTTTTTCACTGAACTCACTGAATGGCCACTTCCGGTTCCAACATGACTGCCAATCAATGTCCTACAGATTAAGAATTAGATGTCATTAAAGTTCATGTGCATCTGAAGGCATGGTATTCTAAAACTTTTAGCGATATAGTGTATATATATTTTGGCAGTTTTCTGGTCTGGAGCATCAGGTGTGTGTTCACGCAATGCCAAGGAGGCATAGGGTGTGCTTAGTTTGTCACATACGGCTTCTCCACTTTTGGCTTTATTTTTGTTAAATAAGTAATGATACAGTGTAATATAATGTGTTGTTGTTGTTGTTCGAGGTTGTATATACTATATATATATATAATTCATGTTTAAAGATGTCAAATCAAAATAATAAACATTTATTAATAATTCATATTGTTATCCATATTTGTTTATTTATTTATTTTTGTAGTAAGTCATGTCACAAATGTCCAGGTGTCCTGAGAAAGAATGCATCTGACATTTATGTGATCCTACAAAAGTTAAGATGCAAAGCATGAGAAGAGATAAACCCTCTAAACTTTGAAAACAGTTTGGAAGGACAAACTAAAACGGTTTGTTAATGAAGGGAAATGTTCATCCTGCAGTAGTCTGTCTCTCTCTTTCAGTTAATCCACTCCTCTGATTTGGCTGAGCTGTAAATGCTGGATATTTAGGTCACCTGATAAATCTCTTTCTGGATACCTGTGTCCCTTGGTTTACATCTTTCTTGATTCCTCCCTCTTTCTATTCCAATTAAACTCCAGTCTCCTTGGTTCGGTGTTCAGAACCACAGACAGCTCCATGAGTTGTTGCATCTCTTGGGAATATATGCTGTCGGACAGTGAACGTTTCAGTGAATAATAACTTAAATTTATGTCTGTTTCTCATTTTAAGACTTTGTTTCAATTGTAAGACTTGGAATATAAATAATTAACTACTAAAATGATACTTTCTGGCAAGTCTTAAACATTAGTCCTGGTCTGATTAGCGTTCAGATTAACATTTTTATCCCCGAACCTAAAGGCATACGTTCACATCCTGTTTGGTCGGCTTTTATGACATATTGCCTATTTCAAGACTGAACTTACCGAACATCAACAATGCTGTGTGTGGCTAAATACGCTCGTTGTGTGGGCATAGCTACATATGATGTTATTTTGACCAACTCGTGAAGAGCTTATAAAATGTGTAAAGGAGTCAAAACAGCAGCAGGAATCCCTCCGACACACACACACACAAACCAACATATGCTGTGAGGAGACACGGGTCTGACGCCTGTACTGAACTCTGATGGGCAATATCATGACTATAAAGAGAAAAAAATCCTGTTTAGGGTCACATCTTCCTGTTTTTGGTTGGTTTACATGTCTTTGGTCTGTGTTGTGTTCATATTTCAGTCGAACCACACCAAAGTGGTTTGTAAGCGGAGCGAGACCCATCTTTTCAGCGTCTCGTCCTCTTGTTTGGTGCACACCAGGGTTCAGGCGGCAGCGTTCACACTTATTCAAATGAACCGCACTAACAGAGCAATCACAACAGTGCCAAGGGAACTAAATGTAAAAGAGCAGCACAAACATTTAGCTAAACTTCTTCATTTGTTTTCCAGGGAAGAAAGAAAGTCATGCAATTTTGGAATGACACAAGGGTGAGTAAGTGATGACAGGCTTTTCTTGTTTCTAAACCACAGCTTTCAGAACAGACTTTCTTTTCAGTCTTTATTCATTAATAAAAAAGGAAAATGTCACACTCACGCCATGACAATGACACTGAAATCCAGCCAGTTCCATGGGTCTCGAAGGAAGGTGAAGGGCTCGATGCAGAACCCTCTGGCCAAGATCTTAATCAGAGACTCAAATGTGTAAATGCCAGTGAATGTGTACCTGAAAGAATACAAGAGAAAACATGAGCTGCGTTACTAGTCACTACTAACTAGACTTTTTTAAAGGGGGCCTATTATGTCTTGATTTTGTCAAGAATAGCTATGTTTGAATTTTCAAAAAACACATTATTTTTCTCATATTTGACTGTTGCAGCACCTCTCTTCCTAGTCTGTCCTGTCTCTATGAAGCAACTCCTTCTAAAAAAGCACAATGTGCTCTGATTGGTCAGCTGGACCAGTTTCAACAAACTACTAACTAACTCAACCAGACACCACCCCTTCATTTTGCATATGGCTTGGGTGGGAATTATTTAAATGAGGAATATTGTGATGTGTGATGGAAGAAAACTCAAGACTATAAATTGAGGGAGTTCAGAAACTCCCTTAGGAGGGACTTTGTTACTTTACAGAACTTTTTAATGCTTAAACAGCAACATTACACACAAAAAAAAGTTTAAAAAAAATAATAAAAAAAAGCATAGTAGGACCCCTTTAAACATAAATATTTAACATTCAAACATTGATTATTTTGATGCCAATGGTGAATTGCTCACATGCTGCATGCTCAGATTCAATCTCTTAAAATGTATTTCATGCATGCATATAATGTTTTATTCAAGCCGGGTCATCGTGGCTTTGTATTAAAGCATCTCGAGGCATAATCAGTGCATATAGAAACTCTGGGTTATCTGTTCAAATCTAGGCCAGGGCTTAGACACCGGAAACCTGTGCTACACAGCTTTAGCTCAAATTTAACACTGTCACGCTCCCGTGCGAATGCGCTGCAATGTTATAGCTCCTCAAAACATAACAGGAAGTGACATCATGGGAATGTGGCATTCCTGATGCTGCAGGCAGAGTGGCGACAGCAGGCTTATGAAGATAAAGCAGCTCTTACCAATGTGGTTATCAGGACCTTAGCAAAGCATTAAATTAAGATGAAAACTCTTTTTAGCATTTCAGTACACATTTTGAAGCCCTTATGCATTGTTTCTGCAGGTCTTAAAAAGGTTTTAATTTGCCCATACACAAATTAAGACCGTAAAAAGATCATAAATCAAGTTACGGCATTAAATGTTGCATGCATTGAATAATTTATATATATATAGCATAAACACTTAAATAAATACATTAAACAGAAAACAAGACTTCATATTTTATTTAATTTTGTATCTTGGTCTTAAAAAGGTCTTGAAAAAGTCTTAAATTTACCTTCTTAAAACCCGCAGAAACCCTGTGATGGATGCCAACATTATATTCAACATTGCATTAGTCAACATTAAATTAATGTACATTGATTTCTCATTAAATATCCAATTTCACTCAGAAATCATTTTAAGGAAAAAAAGAACAGTGAAACTGTAATGAAACAGTACTTTTAATGTCAGTGATGTTGAAATTAGTTAAAATGCCAATATAATAATTAAGTGGTAATAAATAGTATTTTTTTAGACTTAATATATATATTTTAGTATATTTTTTCAATTATTAAGGTACGACTACTGCACAAAAATTTCATATTTTAATTATATAACTTACTTACTTTACTTTTTTATAAAAAGGACCATGTACAATTTTTAACAAAATTGTTTCCATTTTATGTATTGTATCGGATTTAGCACAAATAGTCTAGCTCAAATAGTCTCAAATAGGATTTAAAAAAATATTGTTTGACCACAAAAAAATTCTAACAAAAGGTTTCTCAGTGGTTTACAGTAGAATCAGATGTACTTAAAAACATACTAAAAGTTTACCAAAGTTTGACTTAGCTCATTTTCACCCGCAGTCCTTTGGCGAGTCAACATAAACAATAAAATAACATAAACAATACATACATATATATATATATATATATATATATATATATATATATATATATATATATATATATATATATATATATATATATAAATAATAAACATTTAAAACAGGTCTACAGAATAAAGGTGTTGCTTACTCTAGGTATTTGGTCCACAGCGGAGGATCCGACATCGCCATGAAGCAGCAGTTTGTCAAGATTGTGCACATGATGAACAAGCTAAACAAAGTGAACAAGTTAAGGAAATGAGCAGCAGTTCAGAACTGAATTAAGAATGCCATTAAAATGTAATTCCTAAAATTGAATTAAGGTGGCTAGCAGGACGCAGAACAGTAATTGAACATAGATTGATTATTATATTATATACATTATTATATACATTTGAAAACTTGACATTTCTGTTGTGTGATGCTGAATTTCTTTGCAATCCAGTGAATTTTTTCCAACCCCACAGAAGTTTCTCCACTGACCTCAGTGTTGTAACTTTCCACATGTTTGTCAGCATGTATCGTCACACTTTTAGATTGGCTGTGCCTATGACAGTTACAGGTAATCCTAAAACATCTCCAAATGAAAGGGCTCATGACAAGACAAATCAAATTTGCCTTGATCCTTTGGGTCTTTGTCCCATTAAAACATCCTGCAAGGGTTATAGCTTAAAACAGCCTTCGCATTATAAAGAAAACATGTATTTAATCTATTACAAAGAAAACATTTATTTAATCTACATTTATTTAAAGTTCAAAAAACGGCTTATTTGGATATTGTGGGATTTGTGACGCCACACATATATTTGCATATGCCCACCTCCAGTGCAAGACATTAGCAAATAATTATACATCATCGCATCATAGGCCCCGCCTACTGGTGTTCAATCACTAAACGGCTGACATTTGCCTACACTGCATTAATGTTGTGTCAAAAGCAAATAGATAACATTATAATCACTGATACTGTCTACACTGATACACTGTATAGATGCCCATTCAGTTTTTGACATACTCCATGTGCCTGAGTCTGTTGAAAAGAACAAATGGACGAGTAAAAGGACGTTTTTCCAGTGTAAACGGTTTGTTTGCATCTCTGTACAGACTTCAGAAGGATCTTAGCAATGGAAACAAGTGGATGCATGGTTTATTTTAATGGCATTTTGGATCATTGGTGTTGGTGGATTATATGTTTATTCAGAGCATTTTATTTTGTAAAGGCGTAGTGTAATGGAGAGTTCGCAAAGAAACTTTTTTAACAGATGAGATCTGACAGCATCTGCATCACAAACCACATATAAACTATTTCATAACTTCTTTATCTGAAAATTATGGTTTTAGATGGATGTTTTTAATAGCAAGTGGGCGTTGTTGATACTGTTTCATATGCAATAGCCAATCATAACAGTGAGCATTTACTGACAAGTCTTAAAGGAGCCACACCTTAAAAAGGTATACTTTCAGACATCATTTTACGCATATATTGTATTTTTGTGCAAGCAAGAACTATACTAACATTTATAGGTGAACATATTAAAATACTAAAAAAAATCCATGTCATGATGACCCCTTTACCTTTAAAGGGGTCATCATGACATGGATTTTTTTTTTTGTATTTTAATATGTATAAAGGAATGACAGCTAGTGGTAGAAATGGATACTGCAGTCCAAATTCAAAATATTGTTTGCCCCGCCCCCTCCTCCTCAGACTCTGGACACGCAACAGGAACAACTGCAATTGACAATGGAAGGTGAGACGACTTACATGCTGAAAGTTGATAAGTTGATTTATCTGCATTTTAACGTAGAGATTTTTAGATGGATGCTGAGGTTTTTAGGGGGTAGAATCTGCAATCTCTGACCCAGTTTGTTTGCTGGTTTCCATGGCAGCAATACGCTGCATGTGTTTTCCGCCAACTGGCGACTCGGGGTGTCAAAATACGATTGGTTAAACTGGTAACCCGTGGTATTGCACAGTTTAAAACAGAAACAGACATTCCAACACGAAACACGTATATTTAAAGGTCCCGTTCTTCGCGATTCCATCTTTCAAACTTTAGTTAGTGTGAAATGTTGCTGTTAGAGCATAAATAATACCTGTAAGTTTTTATAAAGCTCAAAGTTCAATGCCAAGCGAGATATTTTATTTAACAGAAGTTCCCTTTCAAAGCCTACAGCGAACGGCCGGTTTGGACTACACCCCTGCACTTCCTGCTTTAATGACGTCACTAGAACCGTTTGTTGACGAACCCTCCGCCCACAAGTACACGCAAAATAGGGGGCGTGGTCTAGTGCTCTCCCACGGGGAGAAGAGCGCGCATTCAACGCGTGCATCTCCCCGTTATGGTAAGAGGCGGGACCTTTCCGGCCAAAGTGCGCTAAGCTGCTGTCCAATCACAACACGGGAAGCGCTGGCCCAATCAGAACTCGTTACGTGTTTCTGAAGGAGGGACTTCATAGAACAAGGAAATCATCAGGCCGTTTTTAGGACAGGGAAAACAGCGCTGTACAGATAAGTAAATTGTGTGAAAAATACTGTGTTTTTTACACGCAAAACATGAACTCATGTTATATTGCACACTGTAAACATAATCAAAGCTTTGAAAACACGCGAAGAACGGGACCTTTAAAGTAATAACTGTTTACAAAGTTAGAAAGCATTGTTTTTTGGTGAAACGAGTATGTGAACACAGCATGTTTCCTAAATATCTGCAAACATTAGTATAACTTTAGTATAGTCAAAAACTTACATATAGCACCTTTAAGTAAGAGTATGTATCGTAGGCCAATCTACACAGTAAATGAGGACTTTGCTGATCTAAGATGTACGTCATGTCTTTAAACAAGTTGCTAGGCTGTAATATTCATGATGTCATTTATGTTTATCCTGACGGAAAATATGGAAGGATTTGACCCTAGTGATTGGCAAGCCGCTGTTCCTTTACTCTGTTTTCTGTATTATGGATATGGGGTTTTAATAGAGCCTGAACATGGACACAGCGTGAGGATTTTCAGAGCTTGGGGCATTTGGGGATAAAACAGGATATTGCAGGCCCTATATGAGCTGCTTTAAAAAAACATCCAGTAAGAGTAGACGCTGTGTCACAACTCGTTTGACACAGAGTGTTTAAACTATATGTGGGTCATTCTACAAATGCTCTAAAGTCTTGCTAATATCTAGAATATTTAGGGCCAGATTTACTAAACAGGGCAAATTGTCCTGAGAGCGCAATTCCCAAAAATGGCGATGGGAGTGAAAAGATGCGCATGATCTACTGGTTTGTGCTAGACCAAAACAATCTACCAAGAGAAGCGCAAATTAGCGTCTGGTTTAAGACATGCTTTTTGGGGGTGGTAAATAATGGCGCACACACCAGGAAATTGATGAGCACAAACCTTACTAAATCAACTCATGTGATTCATTTAAATTCTCTCCTCACATCAATTTTGCGTCTGAAAGGGAAATTTCTATAAATGCAATAAGATCAGCCACAAAAATAACCCTGTCCTTTTTTAGCGCTAATTTGCTTTATAAAAGGCAACAACTGACATATTTGTATTACACTGAGCTCTGTTATCAGCCGCTAATGGAAAATGAAACCACATCTGTACCGGCTGGACTGGATCAGCACGGAATGGAGCGGTTAAGCAATGAGAAAAAAAAAAACTAATTTAACAAAAAAGTATAGCACAACTGATAATGTAAAAATGTTTATCTGACAATTCTGATTAAATATTTCTATGCATTAACATTACTATTTATATCAGTAATGTTAAGGAAAATTTATTATTTTATTATTTTATAAAAACAATTTGTCAATATAAACAGGTTAACTCAGACCAATTCAGATGAAATAAATATATTTTTTAAATAGTATTTTTAGTGTTGGTAACGTTACTGCAAAAAAATATTATTTTATAATTTTTTTTAATTATAGGTATTTTTTCAAGAGGTTTATTCAGATTATATTAAATAAAATTAAATTCAGATTAATTAAATATTTTCACAAAACAGTATTTAAGTGTCAGTAATGTTATGGCAAAAATCATGAATTTAATGTAGATTTTATTTTTTATTATAGATATTTTTATAGATATGTTTGCCAAAACAAACGATTTAATTCAGATCAATTAAATTCACATTCAGATTACAATTATTTTATTGTGGCCTTAACATGTCAATATATTAATTATTTAGTAAAGTATTCACATTTTTGGTACTAATATCATTATTATAATTTTTCAATAATTAGTGATGAATAATGAGTTCCAGGACAGTATAAATATAACTGGAGTTGAATGTAATATATGTGTATTCTGTTAAAGCATGATGACAGAAAGCGGGAGTGATGTTGTGTTATGGTCTGTATGTCCCTTTCTCTGTTTAATAGTAATGGTTTTAATTGTTCAACATATAAACCTGTGTGCATCCTGACCGCGGACACTCAAACATCTGTGCATGTAGCACGCAGCTGTCACATGACGCCAAATCACTGCGCTCTTATTTCATTTGGGGAATTAGAAGAGGAATATCAGCGGATTTGGTTGGCGATGCCAGGGAAGAACATTACAGAGCTGTTTCAGAAATGAGACCAAATCCAATAGAGCTCTGATGGTAAATATTTCAGATTCGCCTCACAGCGTGAGCAGCTGGATATCATTTTGCTGTTGGTCCAGGTTTTTTGCCTTTTGATGCCTTTTGATAATATCCTCATTAGTTTTAGAGGCCTTATGGGAAAAAAGCAAATCAATTTAAATTATGTTTCTATGTTTTTGATCATGTAAGTGGAGTTTGCCTGTGCAAAAACCACCAGCATGATATTTTGATGTTGTGGATGGTTTTCAATGCACTGCGAGGATTTGGGGACGTTTTCTAGATGGTTATTTGCTGGCCTAGTTCAAAATAGCCTTCCTCCCAACTCAACTATTTCATCATGAATCCCTTTAGGAAAAGCAGATTTATATGGTTATAAAATGCCTTACAAATGAAAAAAGAAATCAGCTGTGTTTCTAGAGAAGCTTGTGGTCTTAAGGTCTGATAGCTGCGCAAGTTATTAAACACAAATCAGATGCACGGCTGTAAACTGAACAAATCTCTGTGTAATTCTCCAAGCAAATAAACATGCACACATATAGAAACGTTTTTCTAAGAGGCTGTAGAAGGATATGAATGGACTAGAATCCGTATGGAGATTCTTCTAATGCAGTGAAACGGACTGAATATGTAGAGAGCAGATGTGGCACTGAAGCGGAAGATGGCTTTTCCCTTGTTTAGTACTATAAAAGTCTGTAAAAGAGAAAAAAAGAAGAGAAGCAGTCAGTCTGAACACATGAAACGTCACTATTCTACTGCTAAAGATGAATATAATGTTCAAAAGTTTGGTGTCCGCATTAATGTTACTTTTATTCAGCAAGAAAACATTAAATCGATCAAAAGTTTTAAGACATGCTCAAAATTTTATAAATGGATCATAACTGGCTAAATATAATTCACTACCATAAATTCCACTAAAAATACAAATATTAAAATAAAAAATGATCAAACAAAAATATAGTACATGGATTTCATTGAAATAATATTTTTTAACTACCACACAAGGAGCAGTAACACTTAAGTTATAAAGAAAAAAAGGAAACTGAAAAAAAAATGGTTATAGCTCTTACCTTAAGCCTAGTAATATATGTTTGGTATGACTTTAGTTTGGGTCCAATTCTCACTACAGTTTCTCACTATTAACTGATGCTTATTATCATGCATATTACTAGGATATTAGCTGTTTATTCATATTTATTAAGCACATATTAATGACTTATTCTGCATGACCATATTGTACATCCCTTAAGCCAACCCAATACCTAAATTGAACAACCGTATTAACTATTAATAAGCAGTTATTGGGAGTTTATTGAGGCAAAAGTCTTAGTAAATAGGAAGTTAATAGTGAGTATTAGATCCTAAACTAAAGTGTGACCGAAAAGACAATTGATAAAATAAATGAAATGTTCAGTTAGGTATAATATTTCATCAGTCATACAGATGTATCACAATATATCAGTGACTAAATTGACCAATAATAGGATTTTAACTGCAATATCAGAAGTAGATAATCACATGCTTCTCTGTATTATTTGATTCTAATTGGTCAGTTAGACGGTCTTCTGCTGTTATAATAACTGTATAATGGATTGTTAGTGAAAACCATTGAATGAACATATACAGTGGGTACAGAAAGTATTCAGCCCCCTTATTTTTTTTCTCTCTCTTGGATATATTGCAGCCATTTGCTAAAATCATTTAAGTTCTTTTTTTTCCTCATTAATGTACACACAGCACCCCACATTGACAAAAAAACACAGAATTGTTGACATTTTTGCAGATTTATAAAAAAGAAAAGGTGAAATATCACATGGTCCTAAGTATTCAGCCCCTTTGCAAAGTATTTAGTTGAAGCACCCTTTTGATCTAATACAGACATGAGTCTTTTCAAGTTTTTCACACTGGATTTGGGGATCCTCTGCCATTCCTCCTTACAGATCCTCTCCAGTTCTGTCAGGATAGATGGTAAACACTCGTGGACAGCCATTTTCAGGTCTCTCCAGAGATGCTCAATTGGGTTTAAGTCAGGGCTCTGGCTGGGCCATTCAAGAACAGTCACAGAGTTGTTGTGAAGCCACTCTTTCGTTATTTTAGCTCTGTGCTTAGGGTCATTGTCTTGTTGGAAGGTGAACCTTCGGCCCAGTCTGAGGTCTTGAGCACTCTGGAGAAGGTTTTTGTCCAGGGTATTCTTGTACTTGGCCGCATTCATCTTTCCCTTGATGAGCAACCAGTCGTCCTGTCCCTGCAGCTGAAAAACACCCCCACAGCATGATGCTGCCACCACCATGCTTCACTGTTGGGACTGTAATTGACAAGTGATGAGCAGTGCCTGGTTTAGAATAAAGGCCAAAAAGTTATATATTGGTCTCATGAGACCAGAGAATCTTATTTCTCACCATCTTTGAGTTCTTTGGGTGTTTTTTTTTTAGCAAACTCCATGCAGGCTTTCATGTGCCTTGCACTGAGGAGAGGCTTCTGTCATGCCACTCTGCCATAAAGCCCCGACTGGTGGACGGCTGCAGTGATGGTTGACTTTATACAACTTTCTCGCATCTCCTGACTGCATCTCTGGAGCTCAGCCACAGTGATCTTTGGGTTCTTCTTTATCTTTCTCACCAAGGCTCTTCTCCCCCAATAGCTTAGTTTGCCCGGATGCCCAGCTCTAGGAAGGGTTCTGGTCATCCCAAACATCTTCCATTTAAGGATTATGGAGGCCACTGTGCTCTTAGAAACCTTAAGTGCAGCAGAATATTTTTATTTGTAGTCTTGGCCAGATCTGTGCCTTGCCACAATCTGTCTCTGAGTTCTTCAGGCAGTTTCTTTGACCTCATGATTCTCATTTGCTCTGACATGCACTATAAGGTCTTATATAGACAGACAGATGTGTGGCTTTCCTAATCAAGTCCAATCAGTATAATCAAACACAGCTGGACTCAAATGAAGGTGTAGAACCATCTCACGGATGAGCAGAAGAAATGGACAGCACCTGAGTTAAATATATGAGTGTCACAGCAGAGGGTCTGAATACTTAGGACCATGTGATATTTCCGTATATAATTGGGTTATTTTAACCCAGCGATTGGGTTGTTTTAATCCTGCGGTTGGGTTAAATATTTGCTTAAGACAACCCAATTGCTGGGTTAAAACAACCCAACTGCTGGGTTTGTCCATATTTGACCCAACATTGGGTTTGTTTTTTACTCAGAATTTTTTAGAGTGTAGCAAGATATTGCGCTATTCCTGGTTGTGGAAGAACACAGTCGCTGCATAAGCTTCCTTCGGATCCTAATATTAGGAATGAGGGGTTGAACTTTATTTTTAATGAAGTTCCAGCTCACATGGGGAAGACATGTTCACTTCAGTTCACTGCGGAATCATTTATAAACAAATCTCCAGTCGATGTTGGATTTGAACCCGACAGGAATGGTGCAACACACTTATGTGAGTAAAACGGGGTTTTATATGTAATAGTATTGCATTGTTATAGATCGTTTTGGTTATGTGTATGTGTCTAACAGAACATACCTTTCGCACGCTGGACTCAGACACGTATGGGCCAGCGCTAGCAAAAGCCCGGCAGCAGGCCGATGAATCTCATAATATTCCGTTCTTGATCTGTGCTGGTGTCTCTCTCGACTTGACATTTGAAGGGCTGTGTGTGTGTGTGTGTGTGTGTGTGTGTGTGTGTGTGTGTGTGTGTGTGTGTGTGTGTGTGTGTGTGTGTGTGTGTGTGTGTGTGTGTGTGTGTGTGTGTGTGTGTGTGTGTGTGTGTGCGTGTGTGTGCGTGTGTGTGTGTGTGTGTATGTGTGTGAGCCTGTTTATGTGGTTTATGAGGACACAAATTTGTATAACTACATGGGTATTACACTGGTATTACACTATAAATGTGGTTTATGAGGACATATCAAATGTCCTCATAATTCAAACGGCCTTAAAAACATACTAAATGATGTTTTTTTGAGAAAGTAAAAATGCAGAATGTTTCCTGTGATGGGTAGGTTTAGGGGCAGGGGCAGTGTAAGGGGATAGAAAATACGGTTTGTACAGTATAAAAACCATTACGCCTATGGAGAGTCCCTGTAAACCACATAGACCAACATGTGTGTGTGTGTGTGTGTGTGTGTGTGTGTGTGCGCGGTTCGCGCATATAACAACCAATCGAGTGGGCTATGTGTAATATAAAAATTATAGTCCAATCAGTCGCGGGTGGATGAGAAATAAATCCTTGTGTTTGTTTGATAAAGATATTGACGAGCCCTGTGGTCGAGAAAATCATTCTGGTTGCCGCTTTCACAACAATCTCTCCTCTCCCTCATGTGAACCGACAGCGGAGCTGAAGGTCATTAAATATGCAAATCTTATCCAATCCGAGCTGTGGGCGTTTACTTCCAAGTCTCCAGTGGTTCACGCCCATCAAAACCCAGTTAAGGAGACAGCCTCAAACCAGTGTAGAAAATAGCCTATTACTTATTAGTTATGATTTGTTTGAATGTAAAAACCACACAAACATCATTAGTTGACCTCAGACAACAGGTTAAAAAAGGAAAAAAGCCAGTTCCTGACACCTTTAATAAATGTGCAAAAATGTCAACAATTCTGTGTTTTTCTGTCAATGTGGGGTGCTGTTTGTACATTAATGAGAAAAACAAATGAACTTGAATGATTTTAGCAAATGGCTGCAATATAACAAAGAGTGAAAAAATGTAAGGGTGTCTGAATACTTTCCGTACCCACCGTACAATTAAAATGAGCCACTGAATCAAATCAACTAGGCTGTTTTGAGAATGGAAATGTCAGAAGGGCTTTTCAGAGGTTGCTTAATCATATATGCGGAATTGATGGAGTTCTCAGTTATGTGTCAGATGTTTCCAGGGCTTGACATTAAAGGGTTAGTTCACCCAAAAATGAAAATGTGATGTTTATGCTTACCCCCAGTGCATCCAACATGTCGGTGTGTTTGTTTCTTCAGTAGAACACAAATGAAGATGTTTAACTGACAACACATTGATGTCTTAAGACACGAACCGATCGGTTTCTGTGAGAAACCCAACAGTAATTATGTTTTTTTTTTTGTATCACATCCCAACGAGTCTCATCTAGTGTTCGCATCTGCTATTACTTCCATCCGATAAGGTCAAAATGCCGCGATCATAAATTTATATATAGATATTAGTGCCTGCGCGGATTGGTTGAATGAGTTATCTACACAGGGCCGGCTCTAGCTCTTTGGTTGCCCTAGGCGAGATGGAGTGCCCCCCCCCCCCCCCACACACACACACACACACTCACTTTTTTCGTCTCTAATTCACTCATTATTCACTCATTATTAAACACGTTAGATGCTTTATTTCCACTTTTCTAATATTTTCTCACTTTTTATTGAAAATAAATGCCTTTCCGATCTTATATGTGATGGGAAAAGGGAATAGAGTGAGTGTGGCAAAAGGCGGATTCGAACCTCTGATCGATTTGGGTCAAAACTTGATAACATGCATCTTACCCCTACACTACAGTCACTGGAGAAATTTTGGTGATTTCCGTAATTTTGTCTGGCCCAATCAATCTTTAAGTAGCCTAAAACAGTATATTTGTGTTTAATGTAAATAATATGGCATCTATCGTTATTCAGGTTTAGACCGGTTTAGACGCCTCATTTTTGATGAACGTGCAAGATGAGCACTTGCCTGACCTAACACCTGAACCAATAATCAATAATCACCTTCAATTCAATCTAATAATCAGGTTGATTAGTAATTAAACGCGTGGCTGAGGGGGCGCCCTATGATGATCATGTTTAATGAACATTAGGTTGTATTTTGCTTGTTCTGATTCTATGCTTAATGGGAAGTAATGGGCGGCACTAGAGCGCGCTCGCGCCCCTAACACAATTGTCGCCCTAGGCAACCGCCTAGCTCGCCTATAGCAAACGCCGGCCCTGAATCTACATGATATATATCTATGATTGCCCCAGTTTGACCTTACCAGACGGAAGTAATGCCGGATAGCAATACTAGATGAGACTCGTTGAGATAAAAATAACATAAATACTGTTGGGTTTCTCACAGAAACGAATCGGTTCGTGTCTTAAGACATCAATGTGTCGTCAGGAGCAGCAGGGTTTTTGTGCATGTTGTCTAAGCATGTTTTTTTGTTTGTTTGTTTTGCTCTCATAGAGTTGTTACCCTATTCACACCATTATATGACTGACACACCAATGGTTAGAGTTAAAAATCTTCATTTGTGTTCTACTGAAGAAACAAACACACATACATGTTGGATGCACTGGGGGTAAGCATAAACATCACATTTTCATTTTTGGGTGAACTAACTCTTTAACACCTGCCAACCTGCCAAATGTGTGTGTATTGCAGCAGTGGCGTGTATTGCAGCAGTGGCGTGTAATGCATTCACTCCTACTATCCACTTTGGCAGGTTGAATTATATACATCTTTCAGTTGTAGTCTTTTCAAAAAGGCATCTGAAATAATAAACTAAGTATGAAGTGTTGCAATGAAGTGTTGTCAAAAATAGAAATATTTTGATACATATCAATACTGAAACCTGACACTGATTAGATAAACTATACCAACTGTGCTTTCTCTCTCTCTCATCTCTCTTACGCAAAACTCAAAACCTGCCTTCCCTTGCTACTTCATTTCACTTGCTCTGGATGAATATTATTGATGTTACAGGGCTTGAATTTCGGTGTGTGGAGTTATGTGTATTGTACAAAATTTTACTAATTCCCGCAGATTTTGTGCTCACACCCAAAGTGCGCTAACATAAAGCCATCGTGAGTTCATTTTTGCTGCCTTATTGCTCTTAAATAATCAAATCCACACAAAACAATGTCAAAATGCCCGTCTTGGCAAGTATTCACGTAAACACGTTCAGTTCTATTTTAAGCAGTTGTAAACAGTTGAGAAAGAAAACACGTGTGTAATGGATCAATGCGTCAGGTCTTAAAGTGACAGCAGCTTAATAAACCTGATGCCAAATTATGAGATAATATAAATATCTATATGATGGTTCCAAAATTGTGGCCAGTAAAAATGCTGAGTGACTTATAACTTTGGGAAACCACTAGCCACAGTGGCTGGTGAGCAAAAAAGTAAATGTCAAGCCCTGGATTTTTCTCCTAATATTCCTTAGAAAAAAATAATAGTTATTAGTTATTAATAATAGTTACATATATAGTAATAGTAGAGCACTATAAATAAATGTGGACAGTAGCTTGATCATTTGATTACAGACTTTATCTTGGCAAATCTGAGCACAGTTGTCTCTCCTGAAAGGCCCTGTTTACACCTGGTATTAAGATGCGTTTTGGTCAATCGGATCACAATCAGATGCTAGATACAGGTGTAAAACATTTTTAGCTTGTTCGCTTTCGACCACTTCCAGAGGACGTCGAAAACACATTGTGTTCAAACAGCCACAAAAGACCATCTATATTCTTCGCCTACTGGCCTAACATTAAACATTATGGGAATCCAGACGTGATTTAAACTTTGTCGACTGGACACCCAAGTTTGGTTTGAAGAAAAACGTACCAAACGTACAAAATGTTCTCTCTCCATCCCCGATATCTAACACACTCACAGCATGCGGCGTGATCTTGTGGCTGTCAGAGCAGAAACGAAAGATGATGCTTTCTGTATGTTTTTCCATCATCTCTGGTCATGTTCATATGTACATTATGTGAGCTTATTTCATTCATTAGATTGAAACATCTGAAAAAGTCCATTCATTTATGGCACAGACCCTCCTCTCAAAGAAATCAGGAGAGAAGTGTTTGAAAGCTCTCTCAGCGTCTTCTGATATGATCGACCAGTACTCATCTTGATATCAGATGTAAACGGGACCAAAGAGACAAGTTAGATTTCTCGGTTCTGTTTTTCAGGAGATGTGGAAATATCTCCATTTGCCCTCCAGTTAATCTCGTTGCTCTCCAGGAGAAACCCGAGCAGAACCACAAGGGTGATTTCAAGGTAGATGATTCAGAAAAACAGAAAATGTACATCCCTTGTTGCTATGCAAGACAAAATCATTACATGCACTTATATAAATACATCTGTTTATTAATGGACTGTGGCACTTTTCAACTAAAAACACCAACTTCACATCCATTAGGCCTCATTTACGGCACTTAGTCTTTTGTTAGATGCACTAATACATCTGAAGGCCACTTGTAACCTCAGACTGACTCACCCTCTGATTTCTGAAGTAGAAAGGGTCGATGTCCTCCAGCGGGACTCCGACCAGTCCTGAGGGGATGTCACCAAAGATACGAGGCAGCCCCTTCCCGGCCTCCAGGTCAACGCGGGGTTTGGGCTCCTCCGTGAACCCAGGATCCGCCTTGTAATCCTTGGTGTTCTTCGTCCGCTCTTCGCTGATCCTCTGCTCGATGGCCGCCAGAGACTCTCGAGTGTACGGTCGCAAGCCATCAGGACCCGCTGGTAAGAGCATGGTCGCCATCTTTTCATCCTGATCGTCCTGTACTAGAAGTTACTCAAAGCTAGATGGAGTCGGCCATGAGACAAAGAGAAATATAGTTAGAAAGTAACTCTGAAGCTATTAAAAAGCTTGTTGTTTTGACATCTACAGCACAATGACTGTGGGTTAAGTCCCTCTGGAGTCGCCTGCAGTACTCTAGGGCATGATGGTGATCCCTCAGTGACTCTCAAGCTTAAGGGATGTACTATAGGGATCAGACCTGGAACATCTACATTCCCAGTTCATACGCTCCAAATAAGGGTGCCATAGAAAGACCATTTTAGATTCCCTAAAGAACCTTTCAGTGAACAAATCTTAAAAGAAACGTTTTTTTCTTAGTGTGAAGAGCATTTTAATAATCAAAAGAACCCTTTTCCGCTGTGAAGAACCTTTTGTGGAATGGATGTTAAAGGTTCTTCATGGAACCATGCATGCCAATAAGGAGCCTTTATTTTTAAGAGTGTAGCGTTAACCTCCAGACTATCGAACCACCAGACTAACGCTACAGAGTACAGAGCCCTATGGAAGCGTTTTTTCTGCTACTGAATACAAAATAAAAAAGGTAATTGTGACTTTTTATCTCACGATTCTGACTTTATTTAAAGGGGTGGTTGATGTCCCCTTTTTACAAGATGTAAAAAGTCTCTGATGTCCCCCAAGTGTGTATGTGGAGTTTAACTCAGTTTTAACCCCACAGATCATATTTATAGCATCTTAAAATTTTCACTTTTTGAGAGTGAGCAAAAACGTTCCATTTGTGTGTCCCTTTAAATGCAAATGAGCTGCTGCTCACAGGGCGGAGCTTCAAGAACTCCAGTTAGCAGCTCTGATAACCTCACGCAGACAGGCAATGTTCAGCCTTTTGTGTTCAAATCGGAGTTGGACAAAGATGGAGAGACTCAAGAAGAAGTGACAACATAGAATAGGACAGGATGTTTCTGAATGGTTAGTTGATGAATTTATAGCTGATGTGAAGTTATCTTCAAGTCATTGATAAGCATATTCTGTTATGATAATCTCACCCCATTTGTTGCATGTTATCGGGGATGGGTTATGTAAATTTCAGGGTTAGTGATGTCACTAACCCAGGGGGAAGCTTGTGTAGTCCCTTCCAGTCATTTGTTGAAGTCCTTAACAAGCAATTTATTTAAAAGAAATATCTCCCTTTGCTTTGAACTTTGAGCGTTGTAACTGAAATCATTATCAACCACCCCTTTAAAGTGTAGGAAATTGGGCAAAATCCATGGAGTAATTGAAAAAAATATCTTGTTTTACCTTTGGATGACAGACACAGAATGCAAAAAGATGGTCTTTATATTTTTTTTGAATGCCGTAACTCTGTGAAGCTAAACGCAGACATTTAAGGTTGCAAGCCACAGACTGTGAGTCTCTGAGAAAATGAGTCTGATGTCCCCAGAGTGTGTATGTGAAGTTTACCGATGTTCACCGATGAAATTGGTGATGATCAGTCTACTATTAAAGCATGGATTTGATGTAAACAATTGATCTACATAATATTTACATATGCATTTCATAGGGGCATAATAGATATCACTTCCATCTAGTGATTACATAACATTTAGAAATTCGTGACTGAACCAGGGGATTCATTCAGTACAGTTATACTGTATGTTGTATAAGGAATCATCCACTAAGTCCAGCCAGTGTGAAGAAAAGCTTATCCAGCCTTGACCTTCTCAACTTCCTGCTTCATCTCTCATCCTGAATGGAACATAATATACAGGCAGGGCCCTGTATATTAAAACCGACGGCTAACAGGACTAACCCGCTCTCATTTATAGCCTGTGCTTTTATCGCAGTTTAACTCAGCAGCTGGAGTGACGTGTTTCTGAAGATTAGCACGTAGAGAAGGAAGTTCCTGTTCCTCTACTGGCAGACATGTTTTCAATTCTTCGCCGCCAACCAGAGCCAGAAAGCGTTATCTAACCCATAGCCTCAAAGTGGCTTACGCCGGCTTGATCTGACCCACAGTTCTCAGCTGTAGCAAATAGCCCACTGTCAGTTTAGATGCACATTAATGTGGGACTACTGTAAGAAAACAAGCAAAAACACACACCAACACAAGTCTCCAAGCAGGTCAGGTGCTGCTAGCAAAACTAGCTGGTTAAGAAGCCTGTTAAGGGCACCAACATATAAGTTTTACTGTTTTTTTAGGGCTTCAAGCATGATACCCTATTGCAGGGTTTTTTCAAACTGGGGTCCTCCAGATGTTTCTATGGGGTCGTATGCATACTTTCCACTTTTCTACAATTATATATGTTTTCTTTTTATCTTTCTAGTGAGTTTTTCTCACTACAGTCCCCTTTTTCTTGCTCACTGGGGTTGTAAAGCAGTATTTTTGATGCAGTACGTCTGCTACATACATACATTTATTGTGAAAGTTGCTTATACAAAAAAAAATTTTAATAAAAAATCGGAAACAGTGTTCTGTATTTATTATGTCACACTTACTATTTATCTAACGGTTTAAATGTTTAAACCCTAATGCCCAAAATAATGAATTGGTTTGAGTAGAGTAAACTTTAATTAAACAGATTAATTCAAGCAACTTAAGTTTGGAGTATATAGAACTTTCTTTTTCTTTTGAGTTCACAAAACTGACACATTATAAGTATTCTGAATTGATTCTTTGTTTTGAGTTTTATGCACTTATTTCTTTTAATTTAGACAAAATTTGACTGAACCTGTGCTGGGATTTTTTATTTTCCAGCATGCTTTGCCATGGCACTCAAAAGGGAGAGTAAATGCTAAAGTGTACATTATATTAAAAAAATTATTTTAATTTAAGATTAATGAATTACGTTTTTAGATTTAGTGTGTAATGTTAAGCTATACTTATTTAGAAGAGTTTCTGGAATGCTGGGGTTTCGGGGGGTAACCATCATTGAGAAAAGTGGAGCATGAGCTTAATTTGACTACAGGTCAGTCAAATGTTCTGCAGTACAATGAACCCAGTACTCATTTAACAGTTGCTATACTCTGCTAATGCTATCAAAGCATTGTTACTTATTAGTAAGTTTAATATATATCGAATTAGCTATAGTCAACGCTAGCTAAGTTTCCACTACAAAAAATATTTACGTTCATGATCATTTTAAGTTAAATGTCTGAGTTTTGAGTTTGCTTAGTTAAATATTTCAATTTAAATGCATACAAGTACAAAATAAAAAGTAAACAATAAAAAAGTTTAGTAAATGTATTCAGGTATACAGTCCCTGACAAAAGTCTTGTCGCTTATCTATTTTCTAGAAATACCTGATATTAACCTGACTTTTAATTAATTAATTGGTGTTAGAAATAGCTCATATGAAAAGCTAAAACCCTCCCAAATGATGTTTAATGCACTGAAATAAATAATGTTCACAGAAAAAATATTTATCATTTAATCAAGACGGAAAGGTCAAATTTTGGCAAGACAAACGTTTTGTCGCCTATACAGAAATTGAAAAAATTTACAGCAAATACAAAAATATTTCAGCAAATTAAGTTGTGGTGCTGTGAGATCCAAATTTAATATTTTGTATGACTTCCATGAGCTTGAAGGACTACATCCATGCGGTTTGGCAAGGATTCATACAATTTATTGATGAAGTCATCAGGAATAGCTAAGAAAGCAGTCTTGCATGCCTCCCAGAGTTCATCAATATTCTTTGGTTTCGTCTTCCATGCGTCCTCTTTCATCCTACCCCACATATGCTCAATGATGTTCATGTCTGGTGACTGGGCTGGCCGATCCTGGAGCATCTTGATCTTCTTCGCCTTGAGGAACTTTGATGTGGAGATGGAAGTATGCGATGGAGCACCGTCCTGCTGCAGAATTTGGCCTGTTTTATGGTTGGGAATAAGAGGTAGCTAAGATTTCTTGGTATTTTAGACTATTGATGTTGCCTCCCACCCTGCAGATCTCTCGCACACCCCCATACTGGATGTAACCCCAGACCATGATTTTTCTGCCACCAAACTTCACTGTTTTCTGGGTGAATCTCGGATCCATTCTGGCTCCAGTAGGTCTCCTGCAATATTTGCAGCGACTGTGGTGTAATTCAACAGAAGATTCATCTGAAAAATCCACCTTCTGCCACTTTTCCTGCGTCCATCCTTTTAGCAGGCTGTGGGCCTTGGCAAATGCCACACGGTTTTTCAATTGTCTTTTGTTTAGTGCTGGCTTCTGGGCACTGATTCGACCATGGAAGCCATTTCGAGACAGAATCCGACAAACTGTTCTGGTTGACACAGGGATTTCAGGTGACCAGGTCTGGTGGAGCTCTGCTGCAGTGGAAAATTGGCTGGCCTTGGATTTTCGAACCAACAAACGGTCCTCTCGAGCAGTTGTCTTGCGGGGTCTGCCTGACCTGGGCTTGTCAAAAACGTCTCCAGTCTCTTCAAATCTTTTTTTTATCCTCTGTACTTGACGCTGAGACACATTGAAGGTGTCTGCCACATCAGCAGTGGATCTGGTCTTCAGCCTCTTGATAATCAAAACTTTAGTCTCAGGGTGAATCTTAGGCATGTTTGCAAAGGTCTAGTTGCAGTTGATGTGAAGGTCTAGTGTACTGGGGTTCTTTTTATACACACTTGAGACCTAATTGATCCATTATTAGTCACAGGTGAAGCTCATATGACAAGGTGACAAAACTTATGTCTTTGCAAAAATTGACTCATTGGGCTTTACCAAGCTGTGAATATTAGAATACTTTTTGAAAGTTTAGTTTTTCACTGAAACATTATCACAAAAGCTGGTGGGATTAAAATGAGCCATTTCTTGTAAAAAAATCTTGATTAGAAATATATTTGAGCGGCACTTTAGGTCAATTTGTACACAAGCGACAAGACTTTTGTCAGGGACTGTACAGTGTAAAAGTGATCGGGCAGACCAAACTGTACGTTGCAGACATCACTAAAGCCTGTGACTTACAAGCGCACCTCAATTGGCCTGATGGTGGCACTATAGCGATCAAAATTATGTAATGGCTCATAATTCTTAAAATGGCTCATGTGTCTTATATCGTGGGCCTCTTTGGCTCATTCAAAATGTTTCATTCAAAAAATCAGGTATTTAAAAAAAAACTAATTCTAGGTTTTTCGCCCCAATCGCAACCAAACCACTGCAGAAAGATTCCCTGTCTGAATGTCAATCGTTATTAAACCCAAGACGGGATGCCAAAGCATTCATAGTGGGCATGGACACTTTTATTAAATCGGTAATTCCTCTTAAACAGAATGAGACAATTTCACCAAACTCAGAACACCCATGTCTGGGTTCGGTCTGTGGTGGCGTGAAAAAGGATGCGGCGACTGGAGTGGTGCTATGAAATGAAGAAATCACAAAACTGGCTACATTTATGCAACAGTCAGTCTGACTGCCTTGAAAACTGGCATGCGGTGCCTTTGTCCAAGGTGCCATGATTGTCTACAAGGACATCTTGTAAAGCACAGCCGTCTTCATCCAGTGAGATCTGAGCAGCTGTCAGACAAGGTTAACAGAGGCTGATCGGAACAAAACTCGTTGGGCCTGTTTGACTCAAGGCCTTAGAGTTCTGTGAGAAATCAGAAAGTAATCGGCAACTGGTGGGCGCCTTTGTGTTTTTCATTGTACCATATTATATTAATATATATTTTTTGTATATCACACAATTATTCAGCCCACGGCATTCATACCACATAGTAGAACCCCTCATTCTAAGCAACTTTGCCTCTAGGACCACCATTGTTAAACGAACCATTCGGTAAATATTGGAGATTATTTCAAAAACATGCCTCAACCTCGATACCTTTTAAAAAAGCTTTAAAAACATATATTTCCGTAGTAAATTGCCTGTTTTGGCTGATCTCATGCTCTCGTTCTAGCTGTACATATTTTTATTCTATATCATCATTGTTTCAAAACACAAGATCGTTTTTATATATAAAGAAAAATTTGGTTTAATAACCTAAACACAACAGTTTCAATTTAGTACTTTTAACAGTTAACTCAATAGCAAACAATGCAAGAGACAGGTTTTAAATCACTGTTGTTGCTGAATTAATTAATACAGGCTACATATACATTACCTTATGTAATTGAATCTATATTATTTCGAACAGTATCTATCAAAAAGTGTGAAGAAGTAGTGACTTGGCCATGAGCTTTTGTGAAGCATATGTGGTAACACTTTATTTGAAGGTGTCGTAGTTACATGCTACTACAGGTAACACTTTACTGTTTCACAGTGCCATTGTTACATGAAGTTACCATAGTAATACTTATAAAAATGCATAATTACCCTAATCCTACCCTAAACCTATATGCATTTACTTAATATTACTCTGTACTTAAATGTAAAATTACAGTGTAAAAAGACACCTTAAAATAAAGTGTAACCCCTAAACTTAGCTCTATATTAAGTACATGTAGTTAATTAATGTTACTAAAATATTAAAATTACTGTACTTATCTGAGTACAATGTACTCAACGTACGTACGTACAACGTAACTACGTCACCTTGAAATAAAGTAACTGAATATGCTGTCAATACAGTGAATGTTTTCACTATACATGACTCAATAGGCAGTCGCTACCATAGTAATGCCTGTTTACAGTATCACATGACAAACTGTAATGTAAAATGCAGCAGTCTCCCTTCATCTGATGCATCTCTGATCAATCTGATGCCACACAGTCATTGACTGTTTCACAAATTGCAAATCTCTCATCAATCTCTCTCTCTCTCTCTCTCTCTCTCTCTCTCTCTCTCTCTCTCTCTCTCTCTCTCTCTCTCTCTCTCACACACACACACACACACTTTTTTGTGTGTTTTCATGTTTTATGGGGACTTTCCATAGATTGTGATTGTTATATACTGTAAATTCTATATTACACTATATCCTAACCCTAAACCTACCCATCAAATAATTTAAGATTAATCATTAAATTGAGTTGGATTAAATAATATACAAATGTATTAAACTGAATAAGACGAAATGCAAATCAGAGGCAGTTACTGTGAATGAAACATTTATATAGACACTTAATTTGTGTAGTAAAAAGGAAACTTTGTGATTTTGTGTATTGTACTAACACAATTGAAAAACATAGTAGTGCAAGCAGCTCATCCAAGCCTTACATCACCAAGTGCAATGCAAAGCGTGGGATGCAGGGGTGTAAAGCACGCCGCCACTGTCTGGCAATCCGAAGGATGAGTCTGGGTTTAGCATATGCCAGGAGAACATTACTTGCCTGACTGCATTGTGCCAAGTGTAAAGTTTGGTGGAGGGGGGATTATGGTGTGGGGTTGTTTTTTCAGGGGGTGGAAGGAACTCTTAATGCTTCAGCATACCAGGACATTTTGGACATTTTTATGCTCCCAACTTTATGTAAACAGTTTGGGGATGACCCCTTTCTGTTAAAGCGTTGGTCCATAAAGACATGGATGAGTGAGTTTGGTGGGGAGGAACTTGACTGTCCTGCACAGACTCCTGACCTCAACCCGAATACTTTTGGGATGAATTAGAGCGGAGTCAGCGAGCCAGGTCTTCTTGTTCAAAATCAGTGCCTGACCTCACAAATGCGCTTCTAGAAGAATGGTCAGAAATTCCCATAAACACACTCCTAAACCTTGTGGAAAGCCTTCCCATGAGAGTTGAAGCTGTTATAGCTGCAAAGGGTGGGCCAACTCCATGTAAAGGGAGGCATCCCAAAACTTTTGGCAATTTAGTGAATTATTTAATGTTTGAAAAAAGTGCACTTTTTTCTGTTATTAGTTATTAGATCTAATATTCAAGTTTCACAAATTTACCAATTGCTTGTGATAATTGTGCCAAAGCAATTAAAAAATTAACTGAAGAGCAAATATCATATACAAAACGCAACAACATACTGCACTACAACGGCAGTGTGTTCTTGATGAGTACTCTCAGAAGACAAAAATACCACCAAACGGAATTGCAAACTTTACAAATTGAATTAAATTAAGTAAAAAAACTGAAATGACCTTCTAAACATGAAACTATTATGCAATCATTTAAGACATTTCTCCTTATATGGAGCCTTTTTGGCATTCATAATTCCCACAAATTCTAACCAGAACCCCATTTAACCTTCTTTGCTAAGAGTGTGTTAGAGGATCATAATACTCATCTTGGTTCTCATTTAAAATAACAGGTTCTTCCCCATGTACAGTATTTCTGAAGCTTGCAGTCCAGCCGTAAAGCTGTAACAAAGACCATTCAGAACATAAAAAGAGTCATTTCAATTACAAATCCTGCATATCATTTCCTGACCTTTGATCAAATTGATGAGTGTTGAAATTAATGTTGTATTCATAATTTGGACCGCCCTTCAGCTAATAATGCATCGGGGTGATTTCTGAGTGCGATGTGGAGCTCTAAAAGACTCTCACATTCTCTCAAACGTAATTTAATCAAAGTCAGGATTTTGTTAATCGTCTTAACAGGCAGTGATTTCACAAATATTCTGTCTTTTGCATCACACACTTGTGCTTTCTCCAGGTTCTTCATCTATTTGTATTCAGCTCTTGATTGTATTAACTTTTTCAGCAGGTCATTTTACTTTTAATAAACTTGTGGATTTAGAGACTCAGATCATGTAGCATGGCAGATTTAGGCAATCCTTGTCAAAATTCAATTTACTAGACCAAATTCTCTTTTTAATATCTGAAATTTTAATCTTATCTTTCATGGTTCACATCATGTCACTATTTTTAATGTATTTAAATATTTAATATTTATATTTAATACATTTAAAAAAAAGATCAAAATAGTAGGCCATAAGGTCATACTAATATTCAATACAGTTTAATTACAACGACACACAAGTCATGATTTTTCTGATTTCTCACCGCACTGACCTGATAAAACCATTAAGGGTCATTAAATGGGAGGTGTCATGTATAGCTTTGTGTTATCGTTTTTAAACAAAAGTTTACACTGGATTTGCTTATTCTTTCAGACAATGTGGAATCAGTGCAAGCATTCTGAAGCTCACATATTTCCTCAGATTGTATTACAAATTCAGTCATTTTAACAGAGAAGTTTCAAATAATTAAGGCATTAAGGCATCGTGATCATTACAAACATCCAACCATCCATTCATTTTCAACACTATTACTAAAAGTTTTTGCACATTCTTAATCCGTAGGGTTTAATATGGAGTTGGCCCACCCTTTGCAGATATAACAGCTTCAACTCTCCTGGGAAGGCTTTCCACAAGGTTTAGGAGTGTGTTTATGGGAATTTCAGACAATTCTTCTAGAAGCGCATTTGTGAGGTCAGGCACTGATGTTGGACGAGAAGGCCTGGGTTACAGTCTCCGCTCTAATTCCTCCTAAAGGTGTTCTGATGGGTTGAGGTCAGGACCTAGTGGAGGACAGTGAAGTTCCTAACACCAAACTCACTCATCCATGTCTTTATGGACCGACGCTTTGTGCACCAGAGCGCAGTCATGTTGGAACAGGAAGGGGCTATCCCCAAACTGTTCCCACAAAGTTGGGAGCATGAAATTGCCAGACAGAGCAGCGTGATTGGTCACTCCAGAGAACACGTCTCCACTCCTCTAGAGTCCAGTGGCGGTGTGCTTTACTCCACTGCATCCCACGCTTTGCATTGCACTTGTTGGCATTGCACTGTGTAAGGCTTAGATGAGCTCCTCGGCCATGGAAACCCATTTCATGAAGCTCTCTACACACTGTTCTTGAGCTGATCTGAAGGCCACATGAAGTTTGGAGGTCTGTAGCTATTGACTCTGCAGAAAGTTGGCGACTTCTGCGCACTGTGACCCTCAGCATGTGCTGACCCCGCTCTGTGATTTTACGTGGCCTACCACTTAATGGCTGAGTTGCTGTTGTTCCCAATTGCCTCCACTTTGTTATAATACCACTAACAGTTGGCCATTTAGTAGTGAGTAAATTTCTCAAATGGACTTATTGCACAGGTGTCAACCTACGGCCCCACGCTTGAGTTCACTGAGCTCCTGAGAGCGACCCATTCTTTCACTAATGTTTGTAGAAGCGTCTGCATGCCAAGATTTGAAGTAGTGTCTCAATACTTTTTTTTTCAATACAGTGTATATCCACTATAAAACTTTCAAGGTATTTATAGTGCTGTACATTACATAATGTAAGGTATTATATATTTTCGTAAATAAACTGAATTAGTGATAGATAGTCATGCTGATAAATCAATGTTTAGCCAATGAAAAGTGACAAAGTGAGTAAATATTGTATCTTTTTTTTTTTTGCTATATTGTTAAGCAATTTTATGTACATCTCAATTGCTTACTAAATTATATAATGCTAATTTTTTGCATTTTTTGGCCAGATCGCACTTCAAAACCTCTGATTGAAACTAATTGAAACTATTAAAAAGCATAAGGCATTATGTATGGCAGTTTAAATATTATAATGCATTATAACAAGAACATATGATGCATTATAAGGCATTATGAATACATTTTAATGCATTCAATCATCATTTATAAAGGCCTTAAGTCAGTGCTATTTTACTACTTGTATAGTTTTTATTAATATTTTGAATGAGCTTTTAATTTTTATATTTTCCATTTAATTTAATTTTTTTATTTTAAAGTTTTAGTGACTTTGTTGTGTGTTTTTGTCATAACGACCACATTGGATAAGGACAATTTCTACATTTTAGTATTTATTTGAACAATTTAGTTACACCTAATTTTAAGGTGTCCGTGTTTCCGTGTAATCAAGTACTGAGTAATAATAATCATCAACTACATGTACTTACTGGGTTAGGGTTAGGAATAGGGGTTGGTTTATGGTTAGTTGAATATAATTATGCATAATTTGCAGCTATTACTACAGTGACTACACGTAATATGTGTAACAAGGATACTCTCAAATAAAGTGTTACCAACTATTTTACTGGGATTTCAGAAAGAAATGACAAAATTTCCTGGAAATTACAACAACACACAAGTCATGCTTTCTCTGATTTCTCACTGCGCTGACCTGATAAAACCAACAGATCCATTAAGGATCATTAAATGGGAGGCGTCATGTATAGTAGTGGTAACCCATAATGCATTATATCTATTTCCTCCCTGTAGGCCATCTGAGCTCCAGCTGATGAGAGGCAAGTGAGAACAGAGAGCCAGTTGGGCTTCAACCACTGAAGAGAAATACATCGTCCTGAGCTTTTTCATTAGTGCATGTGACAGATACCATTCAGGGTACAGGGACTGGACCCACAACCATTGCATCATTAACATGAGGATGAGTGTATGAGTTACAAAAGTGAAACAACCTTTCCTTTCAGGTTTAATTCCCTCTCAGATCCACAAGTGCTTCAATGTTGCTCTATATCACCAATTGCAATTCTGTACAAAGAGTCACATGATCAATGACACTTTGATTTGTGATAGTGAGCATTTGTGCAATGTCTTTTCTTTTTTTTTTCTTTTTTTTCTAAATCCTCAAATACCTAAATTTATATCTCAGTTGAAATGGAAAAGAAATCCATTATTTTCAATGCGGTCTGGCACACTTTTTGGACCTCACTGTAAATGTGCTCCGGTTTTTCTCTGTTAAAAGATGGGAATCTCAACACTGATGCGAAGAACCCACAGTATATTGAAACAACAACTTATGTCCAAAGAACCATACAGTATACATCTATAACTCTATAGAAAAGCCTTGAAGCATTTCTACTTTATGACCTGTTATTCATCTTGCATATGGGGAATTACACCATCAATGAATGGGTTTGAAAAATCTACAAAGATTAAAAAACGCAAAACACATATTTAATCAACTTTTATCGTTTTAAATGTAAATGAAATATTTCTCTTACATGTAAACTCCGTTAATTGCAGTACTGCGTCCAGGCATTTCCATTTATTGCGCTGATGTAAATCCAAAATCCCAAAGTGATCCATGATGGGAATAACCCCAATCCCAGATAAAAGTATTCCGTCAAGGACTCTGTAAAATTGTTCAGACAGTCTCTTTTGCTGTAGGTAAATAGTTATGGATTCCGCACAAATGCATGACTCTTAAATCCCGCGCAACGCTCATTTTACGCGATCCAGATTTAAAGTTGATCTATATCTTCCCACCATTCACATTAAAAGAACTCCGTATCCAAACGTTGTCCGTGCTTCCCATCGAAGATCTGACTGCATTTTAAGCTCGTTTGCGAAGGTGGCGCACAGCTGCAGTTTGCGCGTCTCTCTGCGCGCGGGAACTCCTGCCAAACAGCCTGCGCGCGCCCTTGAGCTGCGCTGCGGGATTACGCGCATCATAACCAAACATTTGCGTGCGCCAAATTAGTTGCAAAGCACAAGAAAACATGACCGTTCGACTCTTTTACTGCAAGTATTGATTGTTTTGACGGGCACATAATGCTGAGTTCACTTTGGGAATGACTGGTTTGTCCTTATTTATAGCCTAGTTTTAACGTCAGGATTTGTGTGTCATATCTATCAAAAGTAGTAAATATATGTTTTTACTTTTTATTAAGGTTGCACTCAACTATTTGCATATTTGAAAATCACAGCTTGCACGTTAATATGAAATATATGTGCAAAATTCTTCGAAGCAACACGAGCAACTCTTTAGCGTTTAAGAAATGATGTATTATTCAGCATCTCCCTCTAGTGGCCTCTTTATGTCTTTGAGATTTATGGTTATGCTGGTTATACAGTTTATGTGTTAGGCTAAGAACCACCGACCTCACCTTAGCGCCTACCTGTTCATAACAACTTTTTGCGTAGCCTACCATTAATATACATATTTCTGAGCTTGTATTATTGTAAACATTAGGCTATTATATTTAATGTTTTTGAACGAACAACGAATGCTCTTATGCTCACCAAAGCTACATTTTTAAAAATAAATTAATATTATTAATATTCAGCAAGGATATGTTAAATTTATGTTTTAAAAAAAGTGATAGTAAAGATTTCTATCAGATCAGAATATTAGAATGAAGAATCCTGTGACCTGAAGCTTTGCATCACATAAATTAATTACATTTTAAAGTATATTAAAATATAAATAAATTGCGCTACATAAAAAGTAATAACTGAAATAAATTTTATTACAAGAATGAATTGTAATCATATTTCAAAATATGATTTCTGTATTTTGGTCAAATAAATGCTGTTGTGCGCCTTTGCGCCTGTAGTAGCGATGCTCTCCGGTGGGGGCAGCACTGCAGCGCGCGATTGATGGATACACACCCCACGACTCATCGAGGAAGAAGAAGCGTCCAGCTAGCGTAGTGTAGTAGCAAACATTTGAGCATTAATTTGTCGTCTTTAAGTTACATTTTAATCAATTAAAGAGAACCATGTCGGAAAGAAAAGTTTTGAATGTAAGTACCTGCTCGTTTAATTTTATATTATTGTTGTGCTGCGGCTTTGAGTAGAAATATCACGGCATGCTAATGAAGTAGCAACGCAACATACATTTAACGTTATTACATTTTGAAGTCAATGTTTTCTATGCACGTAAAGTGCATTAAAGTTGTAATAATCTTGAACACATGTACTATGAACCTCGATAAAGTTACGCTACTGTGGTAAACTGTCACCGTTTACAGCCTCTCTTCTTGTTTTCCCTCAGAAATACTATCCTCCGGATTTTGATCCGTCTAAAATCCCTAAACTCAAACTGCCCAAAGACCGTCAGTATGTGGTCAGATTGATGGCACCATTTAATATGAGGTGAGGCAAGGTTTCTATAATTATTACTCCATATTGCTGTATATTCTCATAATATGCATGGTTTGAGATATAAAAACAGGTCTATTACATAAGGGCATGAGGTTTTAACCCTTTAACTGTCACCCCCGTTTTTGAGAATAGTCATGAAAATGCACTATCCAAACTTAAAAGGCTGTAATTCAAGAATGGTTTGGAATATAGACTTAAGTTTGGTCTTGATTTAAAGAAGACAATCAGCAGATTATTACTGAGGTGAAAGCATTTCAAAATATGAAAGAACGAAAAAGTTATGGAAGTTTAAATTTACTGAAAATGAAAAATACAGTACTAAATATTTTTTATTTTATATAAAATATATATTTTACAAAAAATGTTTTACTCTAAAATTACTATAAAATCAAAGGCATATATCTAACCAAGTTGTGTTCCAAATTTGAAGTTGATATCACAAAAATTGAAGTCCCCATGATATTTTGTTTAGGTGCTGTACCAAAAATAGCCACCGGGTGTCATTCAATTTCCATTGATTCTTTTTTTGATGCATTTTCCTGTAAATTTCTGTCCAAATATCACTTCCATCATAAAACAGTCACCACATATGGAACCTTGAGACTCAGACCTTTCCAATGATATCTGTTTTGTCAAGATTAGAAAAGATTTTGATTATAAAGTAGTTAAAATACATTTCGTAATATGAAACATGACACTGCCCACTAGGGGAGGAACCCGCTAGAAGAAATTAGAGTACCGTTTCCATGGTAACGCAACGTCTGATTTCAAAACGGTTTTCACAGGATGAATTTTGAGTTCGTAAGCTTTTGAAAGATACCTAATTTATGATAATTACTAAAATATATGATACGAAAAAAAGGCAATCAAAAAAAAGAGCGCCAAGCGTCCCACCTGTGGGACGGTGACAGTTAAAGGGTTAATTTGTAGTATTTTTGCAGGTTTCATATAAAGATTTGTTTTTAGATATTAATAATAAACAATAATAATCAACTATTTCATACAGCACTTTCTACAGTTTCTCAACTAATGATAACAGTGCTAAAAAGAACAGTATCTGTCAAAAGTATGGAAACGGTACTATTTCTTTAATGTTTTTAAAAAGTGTTTTATGCTCATCACGCCTGCATTTATTTGCACAACTGTTTCTAACATTGATAATAACTAACTATCAAATTAGAATATAATGATTTATACATGTAACACTGGAGTAATGATGCTGAAAATTAAGCCTTTGAATCACAGAAATAAATTATTGATCTATTTGAAGTTATAAAAGTTTTAAAATATGAAAGTATATTCAAATAGAAATTCATTATTTTCAATTGTAATAATATTTCACAATATTATTGTTTTTTCTGTATTTTTGATCAAATAAATGCAGCCTTCCTTGATGAGCATAAGAAACTTATTTTAAAAATATTAAAAATTAATGTTTTCAAAGTTTTGACCAGTATTGTATATCGCTGTAAGAATGAGAGAAAAATGTAAACATAAATAAAATAAAACAAGCTATGTGATGGTATACTGAATGTAAAGATTCTCTGGTTTGTGAGGAAATCATCTGTAGTTTAGACATTATATCATCTTTCAGATAATAATGCTTGCTGTTTCGCAGGTGTAAAACATGTGGAGAATACATTTACAAAGGGAAGAAGTTCAATGCTCGAAAGGAGACGGTTCAGAACGAACTGTACATGGGGCTTCCCATTTTTAGATTCTACATTAAATGCACCAGATGTTTGGCTGAGATCACATTCAAGGTACTTGAATGCACACACACACACACACACACACACACACACACACACACACACATCATACTACAACACGTGAGGGTTTTTTCTTGTACGTGTGTTGGTTTCAATTCATCTGATTGATGTGTTTTCGCAGACAGATCCAGAGAACACAGACTATGCCATGGAGCATGGTGCAACACGCAACTTTCAGGCTGAAAAACTGCTAGAAGAGGAGGAGAAAAAAGTTCAGCTGGAGCGAGAAGAAGAGGAACTCAATAACCCCATGAAGGTCTTTAAAACCTTTAGAAACTTTAAAAGACTACATGTGTCTTTTATGATAATAGAGATACTGTGAGGGGGTTATTGTTTTAATCTGTGGTATTTGTGCTTATTTGTTACTCTAATTTCCATTTTTGTGACAAAACATTGTTTTTTTTTTACCCCTGTTTTCCAAATATATTGTGGTGTACATAAAAGCATTTACAGTGTCTTTGTAAGCAAACCATCAAAAACTCAAAATACAAACGTAAAAGGTCATCTCCCTGAATGCTGTCACAGGTCCTGGAGAACCGCACACGGGACTCAAAGATGGAGATGGAGGTGCTGGAGAACCTGCAGGAGCTGAAAGATCTCAACCAGAGGCAGGCGCAGGTGGACTTTGAGGGCATGCTGGATCAGTATAGAGAGATGGAGCGGAGACAGAGAGAAAAAGAGCACGACGAAGACGAACGAGAGACCAAGTATGAAAAGAGAAAGGCTTGGACTTTTTACTGCTTAGACTTAAAGGGATAGATCACCCAAAAATAATTTTCTCACCTTCAGGTTGTTCCAAACCTGTTTAAATTTCTTTCTTCTGCTGATCACAAAAGAAGATATTTAGATAACCCATATTTAAAATATCATCTTCGGTGTTTTGCAGAAGAAAGAAATTCTTACAGGTTTGGAACAACCTGAAGGTGAGAAAATTATTTTTGGGTGATCTATTTCTTTCTTCTGCTGATCACAAAAGAAGATATTTAGATATCTTTCCAAAATATAGAAGCCATTGGGGTCATCAACTGTTTAGTAACCCATATTTAAAATATCATCTTCTGTGTTTTGCAGAAGAAAGAAATTCTTACAGGTTTGCAACAACTTTGCAACTTACTCACAGAGGGTGAGTAAATGATGACAGATCTTTAGTTTTTGTCTCTTTAAAGGTAGAATATTTGAACTTTGAAAAATGAATGTCTCACTACAGGTCCATTTAAATGTAAAAATCCTCTTGAAACTCTAAAAAAAACTTCCTTAACAGTTATGTGTGTTAAACTTCATAGAAGTCAATGTTACCATCTATTAGTTTTGATTGTAGTAGAAAACTAGTTAATTTGAAACCTTTTTGCGGGTTTAAGTTCGCCTACATGTCAATGTCACAGGATGTGATGTTTTCTTGTGCTATAATACATTAATGACTCATAATTATTCATGAAACTGCATGTCATTATCCTATGAGAAGACGGCATGTTTAATTATTCATGACAGCACCCCTTGATTCAGGCATTTTTCTCTGACTGGCGCTTCAAACAGTGAGATAGAGTAAGTAAGTGAGGGAGTAAGTAAGTAAGATAGAGCATACAGTAAGTGAGAGATGCATTAATGGATCAAAAACATTTTTTAGTTTTTGCTTTGTAAGTGTTTCTGCGTTATCCTATAAGTTATCTTCAATAGATCTTGAGTGTTCAAACACGATTTATCAGCCCTTTAACCAATCAAACATCTTGTTGAAATGCTGCAAAATAAGCCTCAAAAGAACCTGAAACAGCATGTACGGTGAGCTTACAACTGACTGCTGCTGAGTTTCATGTCCCTTTAAGTGCACAAAAATATAAATTGAGATTTTTATCAGAAAAATCTAAATTAGAGTTTTCCCCTCATCAGCCAGTCCTGGCATCTAAAATATAGTTTAAGTCCACAGTATAGATATCCTTGTGCTTTAAGCTAAAACGTTTGAAAGTCATAGTTGTTTATATTGTTTACCGTCTACATTTACGCATGTCAATAATACCACCGATTAAGCAACCTATGAGGTTATGTACATTCACTGTCTAAGTATGCTTTTCAAAGCACATAATGGGAAGATTAAGAAGCATGAATTATATAGCATATAAGTGCTCTGTGGTTTAGGCTTCTCTCTTCTCTTGCTCCTCGTAGAGAGATGTTAGAGAGAGCTCTGGTGAAGCGACTGAGGGACTCGGACTCTGAGGAAGAGACGGAAAATGCTAAAGACGGAGCCAGGAAACACACGGCTGATAAACCCACAGACATCCTCACCACAGAGGGGAACGCAGGATCACAGGTCGAGACAGAGACACTAGCCTTAATGTCATTAGAGTTTCTTTGTTTTACTCAGTTATTTTATTATTTTTAACCTTTTCTTTTGGTTAATTTTATACATTATAATTGTTTTGTGTTTTTGAAAAAAGCTTTTATCCTCACCATTTATTTGATCAAATTTCTGACGTTTGATCAAAAGTGACACTGAAGTCTAGACTAATGATCACAGGATAAATGATATTTTCAAATATATTATATGTAGTAAGCATGATAATGCACTTTCAGAAGATAGATTGTTTTACTATACATTTATACTTAATTTTTCACGTAGATGATCTGTGGGTCAGAAGTACATTTTCCCCAAATCATTTGTTTTGTAGTTGTTTTCTATGTCATAATCTGTTGGTTTCCCATTTTAACAGCTCATATGTTTTGCATTTATTTTTGTTCTGTTTTTCCTCCTGAACCCCACAGGGCTCATCATCTGTGGGCGTAAAGAAGCAGAAGGTGGAGAGCTGGGAGAGAAGTGTCGGAGGTCTGGGCGGGAAGGCGTCTCTGGGGTCTCTGGTGGTGAGGAAGAAACCTGTTCACGCTACTCCACCACAGGCTGCTGACACACAAACAGGTTCATGATCTATTCAAACTAGTCAAGCTATGATTTCTCAAAAGTGTCTGGGACAGTCTGATTGAATGTGTGGGGGTGTAAGCAGCGATTAATAACATTATGATTATGAAAGAAATAATGTATTCATTCAGTCATTTAAAAGATCACAATAGCACATTTTAGGATAATGAAGACTTTTGTCTGTTTTTGGAAAGAAGTCTCTTCTGCTCACCAAGGCTGCATTTATTTGGTCAAAATAGAGTTAAATAGGGATGTCCTTATCCAATCACATGATTTCAGACTTGATTGAAATCGGACTGTACCTCCCGATCAGGACTCGGATATATATGTTTATTCATTATTTTTTTTAACACCTCAATAGTTATGCGGTGGCACAGAGTTAGACCCTTTTAACTCCACATATAAATAGCAACCCATGCGGCATGACGTCACAATTTGTTGTTTAAATCAAGCCTGCAGCACCACTCTCAGAAACTGAAGCCTCCGCGCCTCGATCGCCCCACGGTGGCCGGTCCCAGTATAGCCGCACTTCCGTGTTTTCTAATGGACTCGAGGCAAACTAAACAATCTAATTACACTTCAAATATTTTTTCCCCAAAGTTAGTTTATGTCATTGTAGGCAGTTATCTTTACGGTGATTTCATTTCAAGTGTTGGTTTTTTAAATACGTTTGTAAAAACGGGTGTGTGATGTCATGATTGACAGCTGAGATTGACGTCTTCTCTGAGTGAAGTTGTCACTGAGGCACTAACAGACTTTTTTAATTGGTCTGCATCTGTGAGAGTATGGGCAGGCTTTTGATATCGCCATTGTAACTTCCTGCTCTCTACTGCGCAACTCCGGTCCCGATCTTTTTTTATATTTACTGTTGCACTAAAATACAAAAGTGAAGAATTTGTTATTTATTACTTGATTGTTCAAGCTACCTCACAGAAGTGCTCTGTTTGTCGGGACTCGGTATCGGCAGATAAATCAAATGACTCGGACTCGAGGGCAAAAAAACCTGATTGTGACATCCCTACAGTTAAATATTGTGAAATATTTTTACAATTTAAAATAACTGTTCTATTTTAATGTATTTAAAAATGCAGTTTATTTCTGTTAATCAAAGCTGAATTTTCAGCATCATTACACCAGTCTTCAGTTTCACAGCTTCTTCAGAAATCATTCTGATATGATGATTTGATGCTCAAGAAACATGTATCATCATTATTAGTGTTGAAAACAGTTCACAGAAACCGTGATGCATTATTTTCAGGATTCATAGATAAATAGAGAAGCTCAAAAAAACAGCATTTATCTGAAATTGTTTTTATTAGTTTGTTTAAAGGACAACTCCGGTGAGAAATGAACCTCGGAGTAATTAACAGATGGTTACCGAGTAGATCGTTCTCTGGGATGCGTTTTCATGAAAATAAAATGTAAAGAGTTTTATCTCTAAAAACAGATTGGCTTATAACGCTTGTCTATGGGGCACAGGGTAAGTGAAATAAAATCGCTAGTTAAAGGGGTACTTCAGCGCTGGGAAGATGAATCTGTATTTAAACTGGGTCATCAATGCAGTAGAAATGTGAAATTATTTTTGAATTTGGTGCCTTCTAGACTGAGAAAAGACAGAAAATGTATTTTTGTCCCATGGGGATGAAAGACTACAATTCCCAGAATGCTTCGCTGCCCTGTGAGGCCATTCCCAACACCACCAACTTCATTACTGTGACTGAGTTAGAGAAGACACTATAATTAAAAACTGAACGTGTCTGTTCAATATAATGAGCGAGTCACCGCGCGAGTATCACAGCCCTGAGCACTAACTGCACGAGTGATGAGAGCTGAGGTAATCGCGACTACATTCGCGGCATACATTCACAACGCCAGTTCAGTCTGGCACGCGTTTCAGTTCATGCCTTTGCAAGCTTAACTTTCATAGAAATGAATTTGAGAAGTTAAAAGACTTACATTGCTCACCATAGCTCCGTTTAAATGATCCTGTCTGCAAGCTGAGCTCTCCCTGCCAGCTGAGTGTTATCTCCCATCCCCCATGCGCAGATTCAAAACATGCGGAAATAGCTCCCTCTGCTGGCTGTAGTCTTTAGCCTTTGGGCAAGCATTCCTCCTATGATGCAAAAATCGTCATTTTGCATCATAGGAGGAATTTTTCCAGAAATAAAATGCATAAATCTCTCGTCTCAGGGAGATATGAGGGGGGAAAGCACAATAATTTGAATATTCTCCAGGGTTTCTACTGATACAAAGCCATATGCTAATCGCTGAAGTAACCCTTTAATACCACTAACAAGGCTCAAAATAGCCTCACACTAACACGGTAGCATAATGAGGGTCCCTACATGCAAACCGAAGGATTGAGAACTTTGTACAAACAGTTTAATAAGAAGATACTTTATAAAGACAGTATGTTAAGTGTTCACGGTCAGGCGCAATCTTGGAAAACAGTCTCGACGACTCGAGCCTCGAATGCTGTGCTAAGTGAGTTGGTCAATAGGAATTAAGTTTGTGAAATCTAATTACATGGGCATTCTTATTTATTTATTTTCTCTTTTGCGTTCAGTGCTTTCTTCCGGATACAACGGACCATATGAGATTCCAAGTCACAGTTCATCACTTAGCACAGCATATAATCTATTAATAATCTATTAATTATAATAATAAATAATCATACTTATTACACTAAAATGGCTAAATAATTATTACATTATAACATTAATGTTTTTTTTGTGCAAATTAAAGGCGCAATATGTAAGCTTTAGGGGTGTCCATGGTTAACTGATTGACCGATTAACCGTTAAAAATTGCGTAACCGAGTGAAACATTTTGCTCGGTTAAGTGGCGTCAATGACGTGCCTTGAATTTAGTTGTAATATATGTTTGCACCCCTAGAGACCGCCAGAGCGCTCCCAGACATTTGTAATATCCACAAGAAGAAGTCATGACCAGCTTTCTAAGCGGGCAAAGAAAGCGTGGAGCACTTTAAAAATGAGAGTGACGGGGCAAAATGCAAGTATTGCAATGCAGTGCTTACCGCATTTTTCAGGCTATAAGTTGCTCCGGAGTATGAGTCGCATCAGTCAAAATATGCGTCATGAAGAGGAAAATAACATACGTCGCACTGGACTATAAGTCGCATTAGGGCAGAAGCAGAGCGCGAGCCGCGTGCGCTGTGCATAACGGAGCAGAAGAAAGAAAGTTTGAAGTGAGAAACTTGTGAATGACTAGAGAAAAGCAGACGTTACTTTAACTATAATGAAGAAAACAAAAAAGCTAATCGCGGACTGAAAGCAAGATGGCCAGAGCTGAAGGGACGAGACCACAGATGCTTGAACTCTCTGCCGGGAGAGGCTCATCAGCCGCGCGAGTCAAACGCTGTCTGTGTGAATCATTCTCCGCTGCATATTTTACTAACGTTACATGCTCTAATCATGCAGGCGCCCTCGCGGCCACTCGCATTGCTCGTGAACTGGAGCGCATCTCATCCTAATTTAACGAAACTCAGCGTACGCCTCGCAGACATGAACTAGATCTTAAGAAACTTGAAATGTCTTTTAACAATTTAAAACGAAAAGAAATAGGCTACTCTCTGATTATGTAATCCATGATGTGCATTTCTCTATATAGGCGCGTTCACTACGGAGATGGTGGTCGTCAAATTAATAAGCTAAAAATAACCCTGACGCACACTATGGTTAACCGAGTATTAACCGCTAAGGGCCTCGGTTAACGGTTAATGAAAAACTTGAAAACGTGCAGCCCTAATTAAAACATCCAAAAACCACTAGAACAGTGTTATATATTTAGTTGACTTGTTTGCTTACATTATCCCAAATATTCCCAAGAATGTTTAAATTCAGAGAAATAAATTTTTTTTGACATGGATCGTGTCCGTGCGTCGCCTATCAAATGACAGACCCATTATAAATACCCTGGCCTTCTGGAAGCCGCGACTAGCATAAAGCTCTGAGAAATCCAGGCGTCATCAACCTGCGCCTTTGTTTTAAATAAGTGACATACAAATTACATTGTGGTTTTAATTATTACCTTATAACATTATACATTTTATTTTCTTGATGATATATTTTATTAATATGAACTAATAAATAAATTGATATTTGTTGTTTATTTTTTAATATACCAAATTGCAACTCATCAGTGGATGTACTTTAGGATTCGGAGAGTATTTGTATTTCTTTTTTCTCTCTGCAGTAAAGGAATGGTACAGATGTGGAGTGGCAAGCTGTTTTTTAAAATTAAGTGGTGGGGACAAAATTGACCATTTAAACAAACAAAGAAAGAGGGGGCTTGCGTAAATGATGCCTAAAAACCAACTACAGTTTCCGCCAGCAAGCCCTGATGTTGTATTAGCATATCAGACTCATCCCTTTACCGTTTAGGGTTTTTCCATCTGTTAACCTGCATTTTCTTGGTCTTTCCTGATCTATCAGGTGCAGGTGCGTCGAAACCCACGTCCTCCACGGCATCAGCCAGCGCTTCCAATGGGCAGCCAGTGGCATCTCAGAACGGTTCATCTCTCAGCCTCTTGGGGGCGTACACAGACAGCGATGACAGCACCTCTGACTAGGCTGGTGCTTCTGCTGACTGAAAATAAATGTTTCTTTACAGACCAGCAAAAATTACCTCTCTTTTCACAGAACACTCTTTAAGTTTCCTTAACTTGGACTCTTTTAAGTATAATTGAGAGATTTTTATTTTTCAATGATGATCTTTTTGGCTGAAGGAGGACTGTGTCTATAAAAAGCTGTTTCCATTGCCTGGAATTCTTTGGATCTATGCCATCCCGGTGTCTCTAATGTACTCTATAATATATTTCTAATGTATTATGCACTCTATAATGTTCAGACAGTACAAGGAAATGCATTTGAGGGTAACAGTGGAGATAAGTGAATCTAAATCTAATTTAGACTGATCCCATATTATACAATTTGTCTACCCAAGCATCAAAAAAATAAAATGTTCCTTGTGTTTCGTTTCCAAGCGTAGACTATTTTGTTCCCCATTTGTTGTTTTATTTTCAAATATTTAACAAAGTGCATTTCAGATATGATGTTAACATTAGTTAATGGCTGTTTTATACAGGTATTAATGTTTTATACAATCTATGGTTAATACTTACCTCTCTACATACTTAATGTTAATTTCAACATTTACTAATACATTAAAATCAAAAGTTGTCTTAATATTATTTAATTGACCTGTGCTAACATGACCTAAAAATAAACACTTGTATTTCCATTAACTAACATTCAGAAAGATTAATAAGCGCTCATAAAAAGTGCATTTCTTGTTGTTCATTAATGCATTATCTAACGCTAACAAATATGGGACCTTCTGTAAAGTGTGTTACCATATATTTGTGATCTACTTTAAAATAGCTAATGGCATCAAGATTTTGTTTTCAGGGTAACATTTGCTAATGTGATGTTAATGCAGTCCAATGTGTCTACAAGCCATTGTTTACCATGTCTCATATTGATCCACCAAAGTGCTGGTGACCTTTTAACCTTACAATTAAACATTGTTTGCTGATGGAGGAGGTGACGTGTTAATGAGGGTTGGCGACGTGCGTGGAATCGGATCGTTAATTTGTGTGTGGTTAACTAGTAGAAGCTTCTGTGGCACTTAATTTCTTTATTTCACCTAAAAACATGTACATTTATGGTAACTGTGCTTTGCAGACACGAAGCATTTTGCAGAATGCATGGTAAAGCTCGAGGCACCATGTGAAATGAAATGCCTCAGCAAGAACAAAGACAATGCAACTCTCCATTGGGCTTCAACAACAAGTCAGTCGAGCTTATGTGTTGGTGTTCAGCTGAGCTGCAGCAACCAATGCAAGCCGATGCAACTCATCTATCTGCACGTGCACACGATCGTCACTTTTTGAGATTTTCCTAAAAGCTTTTTTTATATATTCACTTCCATCCATCCGCCATTAAGAGGTGAGTGTTTTGTAAATGTTTATGGCGGTTTGTTGGTTTTGGAATGAGTTTTTATGAGTAAAAAAACTGCCGTTTTAGATGAAGAATATGTACACGCTCCTCGGTGATAATCATCGGGCTCGCGCACTGCATAGTTAGCCAACAAGCAAGCCGGCTAACAAAATGCAGCTTCATTTGGTACGTTTTTACTTTTGTGTTACAAATAAATGCAGTATTCCACTTATGTTCAATATGCTATAGCATTCGTATATATAATCACATTTGTCGACAAAGAAAGTAAAAAATAATAGGGGTTAGCGGAGCTTAGAGACGTTAGCCAGCATGCTAACATTAGTTTAAACAATAATGACCGTTTTTATATTTTTTCAGTCTAAAATACTTTAAGATGTTCCTATTGTGTGCAGTTAAATGGGAACAGTAAGAAAGTGGGTGTGTACAGTTGGTGCATGTTTTTGTTTTGACAGGATTCTTTGAGTTGTGAGTGTGAAACTTTCTCTTTGAGTAATACTGAATTATATGTTTTAATTTGTAATGAATCATCGCTGTTTTGTTTAATATATCACCCAAGTGCAAATGCATTATAACCTGATCTTACAGGATATCAGGTTATACAGGCTTATCGCCTGATCTACAGTGATATCTTTTCTTTTTTTTTCTTTTTTTAAAGGAACAGATCACCCAAAGTTAATATTACGTAACCGTTTATTAACGCTGGATGTGTATCCATGTTGTTTTCTTTCCATGGAGAACACAAAAGAAGTTGTTAATTAAGCAGAATGTGAGAAACTGAGGTTGCTTAAGCAACCACAGTTTCTTACATTCTGCTTAATTCACATTCTTGGTACCATTCACTTAAGTTTAGTTTAGTTTTTCATCCAATTAAGGTGAATGGGGACCACGACTCTCGATCATCCAAGTAGTCGTTTGGTGTATTTGTAAGTAGTGATGGGGAGTCGACTCCAAAAGAGTCGATTCCTCGACTCTGAATAGCCCCAGAGTCGGGGTCGACTCCAGTACAGGAATCGACTCTCTGTGTCAACTCTGTTGCTGTGTCCGAAATCACTCTATTTTACTAAATCTCTCATCTAAAGTGCATGGCAGTTGAGTGCACTATAAGCAAGGAGTGAGTGAAATGAAGCGATCCGCGAGGTAATACACTGACGTGGGCATACACCGCGTCAGAGAGCTGTATTGTCACACATTTATTTGAGTGCTTACTTAAGAAATAGAAAAACAATCACAGCGACTTTAGTTTGTAATTATAGGCTTCCATGCTAGCTTTAGTTTAATTGATGGTATTATTGCAATAAATATAGATTTCGGTTCCCATGGTTAATGTGTTCATTAAACTAATAAATCATAAAAATATCAAGAAGAAACGCATCAATAGTGTGCATTATTTTATGTATAGTATATTTAACTCACCTTTTAAGACAATGATCATGTGCGTTTAGCGCCATCACTGACTCGACAACATCTTTTTCTGTGACTTTGTAAAATGACTCATGTAAAATTATGTATTGGCAGTAGATAGCCTACAAACGTTTATAGCCACGAAAGTCATCACTAAATTGGACTCATTTGGACGGCCATGCTAAAAGTGTGCGGTTTTAATAAGAGGATTTTAGAACTTTGAGTCGGGGGAAATAATTGAATAGTTTAAAAACCTTTAAAATTCTAACCCTGTTTTGATGTAAAGTAAATGGAGTCGAGGAGTCGATTCCATAGACTCCCACAGTGGGAGTTGGGAATCGGAGTCGACTCCAAAAACCTGGAATCGAACACCCCTAATTGTAAGTTATATGAGAGGTTTCTGTGAGAAACAAAGCTCAAACGTGCTGCGTAACATGAGAGTCAGCCCCATTGGTTCTTGCTGAAGCTCAAACGTGCTGCGTAACACAAAAATGAACCTCATTGGTTCTCACACATCAAGCGAACATGCTTGAACTTCCGTTTGCCACAACTGAATATATGTAACCATATAACTGTTTATGTGAATAAAAGAAAAATGAAATTGTTCATTATATACAAAATTTAAAAACGCTTGATTCGTGTGGATTTATTTTACGATCTCTTTATGAGGCATCAAAGTGGTAGTTGTAGCTCTCAATGGAAGGACAAAAATCTCTCAGATTTCATCAAAATGATTTTTATTTGAGTTCTGAAGATGAGGGTGAGTAATTGAGTGAACTATCCTTTTAATAGGCATTTTCCAGTAGGGCAGGTCTAGGGGTGGAGGCTTAAAATAAGCCACATCTTTCTACATCAGACTTTTCTTCATTTTTTGCTTTATTAAGATATCATGACTGCTTTTGCTTTCCAGATCAATTTATTGCAAGCAAATAGAAGTTGGATATTCTAAGGGATCGATGCATTGGGGAAACTGAGGTGAGCTATTGCACAATATCATGTGTGCCGTTTATTGACTCTGAGTAATAAGTAACGTATTGGTTAGGCGTTTCAAGATTTATGGATGGTGTTCAATGGAAGAACTAGGATAAAGGGATTTTTACAGGCATAACAGCTCATTTATGTATATATATTTGGATCTGTTTCCTCCTTGCGTTGCTCGCAGACCCATGGCAAAGTGGTTTAGACATCACCTGAGTTTTGGCAGCAGGAAAGGACCGCCGCAGCCCCCGAAACCAGACTACACCGAAAGCGAGATCCTACGGGCCTACAGGGCTCAGAAAGAGCTGGACTTTGAGGATCCCTACGAACCCTCAGAGAACCGGCTGAACGGCTCCGGGTCTTTGGAAGTGTTTCCCGCATTTGGCACGGTGCTGTCCAACGGCGTGGAGGTGAAGATCGTGTCTCCCAAACACAGACTGATAAAAGTGGAATCTCAGGAATTTGGGCGTAGCAAAGTACCACTGAACATCGTGACCTTTGAGGAACCGCAGGCCCCTGTAAGTTCTTGTTTTCTTAAGAGAGCTCAAATCGGTCTGTTATAAGAAAGAATCGTGTCCGGGGTTGATATTTGGAAAAATGTTTGGGATTGGACAAACACCACTTCAGTATAAATATGTAGTTTAGCAATGGATAATTGTAATTTTTAAGCACTTCATCCTTCTAATGTCTATTTGAATATCGTCATAATGTCAAGTTAGCATTCGTTTGTTTATATAAAAGTGGTGGTTTTATATGGTCGGTTCTCTTGGAATAAAGACCCTCCAGTCAACTTCTGTCATCATGAATAGATCAATATATCACAGATCAGGCGTGCCAGAGGTTGTTTTTCTTGGAGTAGATTTGTTTGGTGCACATGTGGATGAGTGTTGCGGATGTCATAACAAACCGCCCCAGACTCGAAATTCTGCCGTGTTTCCAGAGCTTGGCTGGGTGACGATTGTCTTTTGTCAGAGATGAAGGGTGGGGGATAGGGAATCAATTTCATTAACCCAAATACATTTAATCCCAATGCCTGCGGGGATATACTGTCATACACCACCCTTCTTTCTCACTTTTAAAGGTCACTACAAATCTGTATGATTTATGTTTCATTTGTCTTGTTTTTCTTTAGTGAAACAAAAGAGCAAAATGCTCTTTTCTGTACAATGTAAGCATAATGTGATCTGCGGCTGTCAATCTTTAGAAAGGACAAAAAGGCACCACAAAAGAAGTTATTTTGGCTTGTGCACTGTATTCCAGGTCATTTTACAATTATGTATAATTATAGAGTTAAATATGAATGCATTTTTAAAAAAATAACTTTTATTGTTATATTCAGGCCTATTTTTATTTGCTTTTTGAAATTTAAAAAAATATATATTTGTTTAACTTATTTTCAGTTTACATCTAATATTTCATCTAATATTATTTTAACTTCAAATGATTTTAAGGGTGTGTTCATGCTTGTAGTTCGGCTATTTTTAGTCTGGACCAAAAAAGAAAACGATACATTTAGCTTTTAATGATGTATATTTTGCCACGGAACTCGCTGATCATCCAAAACAATGCTGCATGCTGGGCTTAATGCACTTGTTGTGTGTGCGTAGCTACATATGATGGCATCTTGACCAGCTGAGAACTCATGAAGAGTTTATAAAATGTGTAAAGGAGTCAAAACAGCGTCAGGAATCCCTCCGTCTCACACACACAAACCAAGATCTGCTGCGAGAACGCTTGAGCATTCTGTTTTTGGATGGTTTACATGTTCACACTTACTCAAATGAACCATACTGCCAATCAAATGTTTGAGAAACAGACTAATAATCTCCCCCTCTGACATATCTCTCAAACTTCATTCAGGCATGGGCCCATCAAACATCTTGCTTGAAGATACAGAAAGGAAAATATTGAACACTCTGCTATTGTGCAAGTTCTCCCAATTAGAAATCATGGAGGGGTCTGAAATTGTCATCGTAGGTGCATGTCCACTGTGAGAGACCTAATCTAAAAAAAAATCCAGAAATCACAATATGATTTTAACTATTTATTCGTATGATACAGCTGCAAATAAGTATTTAAACCCCTGAGAAAATCAATGTTAATATTTGGTACAGTAGCCTTTGTTTGCAATTACAGAGGTCAAATGTTTCCTGTAGTTTTTCACCAGGTTTGCACACACTGCAGGAGGGATTTTGGCCCACTCCTCCACACAGATCTTCTCTAGATCAGTCAGGTTTCTGGCCTGTCGCTCAGAAACACGGTGTTTGAGCTCCCTCCAAAGATTCTCTATTGGGTTTAGGTCTGGAGAATGGCTAGTCCACGCCAGAACCTTGATATGCTTCTTACAGAGCCACTCCCCGGTTATCCTGGCTGTGTGCTTCGGGTCATTGTCATGTTGGAAGACCTAGCCTTAACCCATCTTCAAAGCTCTAACTGAGGGAACGAGGTTGTTCCCCAAAATCTTGCAAGACTTGACCAGGGTCACCTCTTCTTAATACAGTACAGTTGCCCTGTCCCATGTGCAGAAAAACACCCTGAAGCATGATGTTACCACCCCCATGCTTCACAGTAGGGATGGTGTTCTTGGGATGGTACTCATTATTCTTCTTCCTCCAAACACGTTTAGTGGAATAATGACCACAAAGTTCTATTTTGGTCTCATCTGACAACATGACTTTCTCCTATGACTCCTCTGGATCATCCAAATGGTAATTGGCAAACTTAACACGGGCCTGGACATGTGCTGGTTTAAGCAGGGGAACTTTCCGTGCCATGCCATGTTTAGCTTCTTCCATTTTTTAATGATTGCTCCAAAATTGGACCTTTTTTCACCAAGCTGCTTGGCAATTTCCCCGTAGCCCTTTCCAGCCTTGTGGAGGTGTACAATTTTGTCTCTAGTGTCTTTGGACAGCTCTTTTGTCTTGGCCATGTTAGTAGTTGGATTCTTACTGATTGTATGGGGTGGACAGGTGTCTTTATGCAGCTAACGACCTCAAACGTGCATCTAATTTAGGATAATAAATGGAGTGGAGATGGAAATTGAAGGCAGGTTTTTGAGGGTCAGAATTCTAGCTGATAGATAGGTGTTCAAATACGTATTTGCAGCTGTATCATACAAATAAATAGTTAAAAAAGCATATATTGTGATTTCTGTTGTTGTTTTTTTTAGATTGGGTCTCTCACAGTGGACATGCACCTACGATGACAATTTCAGACCCCTCTATGATCTCCAAATACTTTTTTTCCTCACTGTATGCTTGTCAAGGCTTTACGGCAACAAAACCAAACATCATTGGCGGTCGTGTCACTAATTGTGACGCAACATGTTTGATTCTATTGATTTAAATAGAGCTTGAGTTATCAAATGTAATTTAAGCGTAGTTCAGGCAGACCACTGATCGTTAAATGATATCATCTGATGCTCTGCTTATTTTTAGTCCACCTACTTTAATCAAGTATAGTATTTAAGCTCATTCAGACACATGTTCCTCAGTCTGTCACGCAGACATTTACACCCACCTCCACCCCTTCACCTCCTAGCATCGTCGTCATAATTGAGTATTAGATTATGTTTAGAAAATCTGTTATCATTGGATCTACTTCTGTAATGCTAAGAAACTTTTGGTTATTATGAAGGCTGGGGGATTTATGTTTCAAGGATGTGTATCAAGTGTCTAGTATGGAGGCTCGAGCACTTTTGAGCCTAAGTCTTTCGCCAAATCCAAAGATTGTCAATAAATTTCATTTCCTGACTGAATATGATGCTTGGCAATGTCAAGGTGCATCAGACTCAAATTGTGAAAGAATGCTTGGGAGGGAGCATGAACAATTTTCACACATGGATTGGAACTGATATTTCATGTCTATTTATGCTCTAAAATACCTTATTTTAGGATCATTACAGTTTTATTTATACATTATACTAATACTATATACTAATTAATAATACAAATGAAAAATTGATGTAAATTACAAGTGTTGCTTTGGCAACCAACTGAAAAAAAAGTTTGTTTCCTTTAATTTAATTGAGTTAACTTTTAAACCTTAAAGGGTCGGTTCCGTGTTTTTTTTCTAGGCTTGGTTGTGTTTATGGGCTGCACTATAACATGTCTTAATACTTTTTTAAATGTTGTATTTTCTAATATTTGACCTTTATTCCACACTGCTGTCTCCACTGTCCTTTGAACGGCACGTTTGCTTCCTGCTTCTTTGAAGCCCATCCCCGCGAAAAACGCAATGGTCTTAGATTGGTTAAATGGCCAAATGTAGTTTCCTGTATTTTTATTGGCTAAAGTGCCAAGCACTGGTTGCCGGAAACGCCACGCCCCTTCCCATTACAGGCAGAAGTCACATCTGTGGAGACTAGCAAGGGTTTATGATGTCACCAACCCGGGAAGAAGCTTGTTGTAGTCCAAACCGGCTGTTTTTGTTGGCAATAAACTGCCATAACTTTAAAAGACAGTATCTCCGTTTGCATTGAACTTTCAGCGCTGTAACTTTGCAAATACTGTTTATGCTCAAGCAGCAACATTACACACTAACTAAAGTTAAAAAAGTGAAATTGCATGCAACCACCCCTTTAATAAATGGTTTTAGATTTAGTTAGTTAATAATCCTGTTTAAAAAAAAAAAAAAAGCTTAATGAGCACAATCTGCATAAAACACTGCAGTTATCACTCAGACATCACTGAACACTCATTCCTTATTCTTTTCCTCAGGTGGTTCCCTCAGCTCCTGTGGTCGGGGAGACAGATTACTCAGACCCGTTTGACGCCAGGCCAGACCCGCGGCCCAGGCCCGGCTTGGAGCAGAGCGCTGTAGAAGCCTGCAGCAGTTACATGGAGCCGTTTGAGGCCCAGCGATTTATTAGCGGTACAGTAGTTCCCCTCTCATCATTAAACACATGTTGAAAAAATGCTTTTATTCAGCCTTTGTTATTCCAGTCTGGTTAATTTGTGGTCTGGTCTGCGGTGTGTGGCCTTTTTGGATGAGCTTCAAAGCTTGATGACTCCAGTCCTCACTTGCTCTCATAATAGCCAGCGGCACATCGTGTCATCTGGTGCAAATGAATGTGTTTGATGTTGTTCAGAGCTCCAGCACAGCACAGATCGGGATAGGAGCAGCCCGCAGCTCTACGACAGCCCGTATGAAGAGAGGGTGAGGCACGAGGCGACCCCTGTGGAGGACGAGAGAGAGAGCCGTCTGCCCCAGGACGACGAGAGGCCCGCGGATGAGTACGACCAGCCCTGGGAGTGGAAGAAGGAGAACATATCCAAAGCCTTCGCTGGTAAGACATCGAAATGGGCTCCGTACCACACAAATGCATTTTCATACTTCATACCCTACACTACATGTAGTAAATATGAGTCTTGACTGCGTTACTTGCCAGTCAGTCGGACAGTTTTCTGGCAAAATAAAACCTCTATGTTTTAGCATTTAAATGCAAATGCATTTAGATGGCCATAAATATTAGTATTTGAACTTTACAATTTTAAATTATTATTATTAAATGATTGCATTGATTTGCTTTTAAGTATTTTTTGCATTAGTAATATTTTTTATTTATTTGTGTAGATTAAAAAATAAATAATGATTATAACAATAATTTAAAGGGGTGATGAATTGAGAAATAAACTTTCCCTTGAGCTTTTGATATATAAAAGGTCATGGTAATATAAGATTATCCTGTAAGTTTCAGAGCTGAAAACGTCCTTGTTAGTTAAAGAAAAGTTTTGTAGACACCAGGCCCAGAAAACGATCGTGTTCGCATCTTGACGACATCGACTGACGAAACACCGCCTCTACAGAATAATAAGCACCTGTAATTCAGTAGCTCCGCCCACCCACTCATCGGCTAGCGCTAGCCAACAGCAATAAACATGCAGAAGAATATAGCGAGATATTGCGCTATTCCTGGTTGTGGAAGAACACAGTCGCTGCATAAGCTTACTTCGGATCCTAATATTAGGAATGAGTGGTTGAACATTATTTTTAATGACGTTTCAGCTCACGTGGGGAAGACATGTTCACTTCATTTCACTGCGGAATCATTTGTAAACAAATCTCAGGTGCCGCTGTATTTGTAGACATTGAGATTAAAACACAACGCTGTGCTTCTATATTGATCCGACAGGAATGGTGCAGCACACTTATGTGAGTAAAACTTGTTTTTTATATGTAATAGTATTGCATTTTTATAGACCGTTTTGCTCATGTGTTCGTGTCTAACAGAACATACCTTTAGCACGCTGGACTCAGACATGTATGGCTCGCAAAGCCCAACATCCCGGTGTTTTGTGTTTTCCAAACGGGCTACCAAAACGGAAGCCCGTCGGCAGGCCGATGAATCTCAAAATATTCCTTTCTTGTTCTACGCTATTCTCTCTCTCTCTCTTGACTTGACATTTGGTGTGTGTGCGTGCATGAGTACGTGCGTGCGCGGTACACGCTTATATCGAACGATCGTGCGGGCTATGTGTAATACAAAAATAATAGTCCAATCAATCACGGGTGGATGAGAAATAAATCATTGTTTGTTTGATAAAGACGTACTTGAATCGTTCCGGTTGCCGCTTTTAAAATAATCTCTCCCTCATGTGAACTGAACTGACAGCGGAGCTGAAGCTCATTAAATATGCAAATCTTTTCCAATCCTAGCCGTGGGCGTTTACTTCCAAGTTTCCAGTGCGTCACGCCCATCAAAACCCAGCGTTCAGGAGACAGCCTCAAAACCAGTGTAGAAAATAGCCTATTACTTATTAGTTATGATGTTTTTGAATGTAAAAAACACATTAGTTGACCTCAGACACAGTATAACAAAATTAAAAAGCCAGTTCATGACACCTTTAATAATAAAATATAAAATAAACAAATATTATTATTGGTTATTATAAATACTCAGTTTATTGTTGCATTGATTGTTTATTTGATAGTATTGGAGTAGTAATATTTCTTTATTGATTTTTGTGTGCTCTGTTTAATAATAATACATATTATTAAATAACTTGTTAAATAATTAAAAAAATATATATTTTTGATATTTGTTTTTTACCTAAATCCTTCATGCCTAAGTAGTAGTTGTAGTTGCAATAGTATTATTTATGAAATAATGCAAATACTGTTTTTGTGGCCAATTAAAAATATAATATTTTTGGTCAAGTGTAGTCACTGGCTATTGGCACTTTAGTTTTGAGCTCTGACCCGCTTAATGCATTAACGGATTAATTGGTAAACACAGATTACAGTCTGTCTTTAATCTTGCACATGAGGAAGGAAGATTTATTTGCTTTTCTTGTGAGGAGAGGGATGTGTGGAACACGATGGGTGGAGACAGGAAGAGAGTAGTAATTGTTGTACTATGGACACAATTAATATTTCTCCATAATATAACGCGTGAATTTTGTACACGCAAAAAAAGTAGGGGAGTTGTGCTTTGTCATAAATAGATGTAATTTCGAGATGTATACCATATAATTTAATGGATTAATATTTATAAATTTAACTTTGCATCACAGGAATAATTACATTTTATAATATATTCAAATAGAAAACACTTATTTTAAATTGCAACAATATTAATGTGTTTACTGTGTGTGTGGTCAGAAAGAAGCTTCTTTCAAAAATATAAAAAAAGTACAGACCCTAAAGCTAAAGTGTAGTTTGTTTATAATGGTTGTTTTGTAGTGACGTTTGAATCGGGAGACTGGGACCAGTGTACGCTGCCCCGTGACGAGCTGCTGAGGAAAGCAGGTGCGTCCAGAATCAGCCCTCCGTCCAGCCTGCGCAAGCCCAGCGTCCTGGGGGAGAGAGTGGACCCCACGCTGCCCCTGGAGAAACAGGTGTATGTGTTCACTCCTGGACAGGCTGAGCTGTGCTGCTCTATGGATTTAATCGAGGAAACAAACTGATGCATAAGAGAAAAGTTGTCAAATTTAGAACACAAATAATGATCTGTATACCTTTTTTGTTCCATCTATCTTAACTGTCGGTCCTTCGTTCCATCTTGTTCTACCTTTTTTTTTCTCTAACTGACTCTGTCATTCATTCCATCTATCCATCCTTACATCCATCCTCTTTTTATGTCTCAATTATTTAGCTTAAATATGTGTGTGTGTTCTAATTTGGTCAAATAAATTATATTCAATCTCTGCATTTTCAAATAATAGAAGTTGAGTTGTGAAATTACAGGTATTTGTATCTTATGCTGAATATATTGTATCATGAAAACCGTGTGTGTGTGTGTGTGTGTGTGTGTGTGTGTGTGTTTTTTAGGTGGTACCATGGTGCATTGTCACGCTCAGAAGCCGAATCTCTGCTCACGCTCTGTAAGGAGTGCAGTTACCTGGTGAGGAAGAGCCAGACCATCCGAAATGACTATTCGCTCTCTCTCAGGTAGTCTTAAACACAAACTCACTGTCCCACATCCTGTTAGAACCCAATAAACCGATTCAGAGACATCATCTCAGTGTCTCATCTCAAAGTGAGAGTCTGTGTTGTGAGTAGATGAGTGGTAAAAAAGACGCTTATATTTCTCTTGCTATGAATGTCCAGCTACTGTTTTGTACTGTCAGTTGTGATTGTTTTCAGAGGTATAATAACTGAAGTACTTGTCCCGTATTTGCTGTTGTTTCAGGAAACAGTTGGAGTCATTAGTCTCTATAAATAGCCCAATTTTTCCAGCTAAACTAGGTTAATTTTTCTGTCTTTACTGAATGTTTATCTGATTATTAAGGCCAGAGTCTTTAGTGTTTGTGTATACACACAAATTACCACCATTAATATTTACAGGTTTATGAGAATCCACATAAACACTCTAAAGGAAACAATTGTAATTTAGTTTATCTGATTTATATTTTGACAATGTAATCCAAACGGCGCACATTGAAGGAGGGACCAGGGTCATATAGAAACCGGAATATCAGAGGCTGGTTTTGATTGGACTTGGGCCAGTAAGAAACCACCTCAACCAGCCTGAACAGCCTAGCAGTCCCCTAGCAGCCATCTGTTTTTCCCTTCATGCTTTGCTCTTCTATAACTACCTTGATATTTTCCTGCTGGAGGGCAGTTCCATCTAGTTATTCTTTTGAATGTGTAATTTATTCAGGTTGGAGGTGTTTTGTGTGGGTTTGACTGTATTTGGCATGCTATTAATAATGAAGTGCCCTCCAAACAGCATGGCTCCTTTTCGTTTTTAAGTAATAGGTGTGAGCAAAATGACAAAAATCTTACATCTTTTAATGAATTCATCTTTTTAAATGATATAGATCGCCATGTTGTTTTTTTAAATTATTATTTAAAAAAAAATAGCATTTCAAAACTTTAAGGGAAAAAACTATTCACTAACAGAAATTCTGATGGTAACATTATTGACAATTTAAAACTTTTTAGCCAAAAACTTTATCCAGAAATCCTGATTCAAAGACTTATAAACAACCCACTGTGTGGTCCGTGATCAAATCTGTTTTCCTTTTAATATTGTGGAAACAATTTTTACGTTTTACTAAATAATTTACTTCAAATATTTGAGTAAATATGCACCTATAATTTCCTGTATTTTACATAGTTGAGATAATTCCACTAACTGAAAGACCAACTATGGTACAGTAAAAGAGTTGATGCAAGATTTATGGACACAATTTTTAAGGACGAGTTATTTTTAAACAATTTAATGTTGTAGAATTAGAAAAATGACTAAATATAATCTTACCTAAAATAAAATATTTGTATTACACGATGCACAAAAACACATGATTTTCTGCTATACTAGACCCTTTTTACATGTCAATAACAATGAGTAACAAATTATTAAAATAAGAAAAAATATAACCATTTGTAAAAAGCAGGAAAACAATTATGACTTTGGACTCCAAATATACCTGCAATTATATAATTATTATAGAATATTTACAGATGACTACATACCAAATATAATGCTGAAAATAACGCTGTATGAACCATTTGTGTTAAAAATGGTCTGGAAAAAGTATGGGATTTTGAAATAGAAAATGAGTAGGAACCCTGATTTTACTTGTACATAACATTGATCAGCCTTGCCTACTGCTAGCATTGAAAAAGCAGAGGTCCCCAGACTCGGTCCTGGAGGGCCGCTGTCCTGCAGAGTTCAGCTCCAACCCCAATCAAACACACCTGACCAGCTAATCCATATCTTACTAGGTCCTATAAAGGCATTGATTAGCTGTTTCAGGTGTGTTTGATTGGGATTGGAGCCAAAAACTGCAAGACAGCGGCCCTACAGGACCGAGTTTGGGGACCCGTGGAATAAAGAGTATAGCGCAATCTCTAACAGCTGACACATGTCTACCATTGCAGGAATGCCACTGAAAGTAACATGCAAACTCAGTGGCTTTTTGTTCCCCCTCTCCGTCTCTCTGCAGGAGCTGTCACGGGTTCATGCACATGAAGTTCTCGCAGTCTCGTGATGGGAAGTTCATCCTGGGAGAGAACAGCCCTCCATTTGACTCCATCCCTGAAGTCATTCATTACTACACCACAAACAAACTGCCCATCCGTGGAGCCGAACACCTGTCTCTGCTTTTCCCGGTGCTGGTGCAGACGCTCTGAGGCCACACACACACACACTCAGGGCTTAACTCGGACGGCCACGCCAGTGCTTAATTTTCAATCACATATTGAAGGCTTGAGCAGATCTTCGAGAGATTTGTGCTTTTGATTTTTTTCCGGAGCGTGCTCGAATGAGAACACAGTGGGCCTGTAATGACACTGTACTGACGTGCGACGCGCATGTGAAAAATACTCCCGTTGGACTTGAATGCGTCTTTGCATCACTGTGGGAACTGCAATACTCTTTTTCTGCTCCAAACTTCAAATGATAGATGTAAGATTTGAGGATAAAAATGTAAACCGACCAAAGTATTTATAAAGATTTACGATACTAAAATAGCAACTATGTACACTACAAGTCGCATCCTCTGTAGAATTTCTTGTTTCCTAAAGTGAAGTAATTCACCAAAATGACAATTGTCGTTTACTCATCCTCATATAATTCCAAACCTGTATGACAGAGGAAATATTTTGAATGCTTTTAGGCCGTGTGTCCACCAAAGCGTTTTTTCACGCTGCTGGCTGGCGTTTTTAAAACGCCTGGAGCGCACCGAGGCGCTGAGCGAGTATTTCACGCTCAAGCGCTGAGCGCTCAGCGTTTTTAACTGGTTGCCGAGAGTTGAAGAATGTTCAACTTTGAGTAAAATGCAGCACTTAAAAAACTCACTTAAAATACAGCACTCAACACAACACAGACCAACTGCCACATTCTGCGTGTCGTCATCAGATGAAAACAAGCAATAATAACGGAACAATGATTTTAAACAAAATGCCAGCGCAAATACTTTAAATTGGATCTGCAGTTTTATATAGAATCAATACAGAAACAAACT